>NC_036871.1:24839025-24940870 GCF_002910315.2 Salvelinus sp. IW2-2015
CATCTCCCTCCCTACAACATCTCCCTCCCTACTACATCTCCCTCCCTACAACATCTCAATCCCCAACCATCAATACCAACATCAGATCAATGGCTGTGGCCATGGAAACAACAGTTACCATGTAATATCTGTGATGGAATATATTAACACACACACAGGGTTGGGGAGTATAAGGGATTACATGTAAGGGATTACAAAAACATGGTAACTGTAATCCGTTAAATTACCAGCAAAAATATTGTAATCAGATTACAGATTCTTTTGAAAAACTAGATTATTACTTTGAGGATTACTTTTGTAAATAGCACTTTTCAGTAGTGCTCAAAGCATGCCATTCCATGAGCGCAGCATTTATTTTTCAACTCGAATCAATGAGCCCAATCAGTCCTCCATGACAACAAAATCATGAACAACAGAGTAAGGCTGGCTAATACATTCTTAATTTAGCTAATCTATACTTCCATATTTCCAAGTCATATTCCTGAAGATCAAGGGGTATAACATTTATTGGAATGACTGGAATTCTGATAGACTAGATGATTACTTCGAGGATTACTTTTACATTTCAGAGAGGATGTTTGTGAAAAAAAAGTCTGATCACAAGTCAGAGACCACTATGATGACACAACAAATGTTTTTGATGGATCGCGAGAAAAGAGCAGGAATAGGCTTTTGTAGTCCACAGTCCAAGCTATGTTATCCAATGGTGTGACTGCTGTCGGCATTCGAAGATTATCCAACTTGAATAAACGCTTGGAGGTGAGGATGACAGCAGTGGTGTAGCCTACGGCAATACGGATATCACTTATTATTGAAATCTACATAGCACATTGATGTGAATTACACTGCTGCTCTCTCATTTAGCTATTTGCACCTTACGGATTGTGGTTGTTGCGGATGGCTGTTCACAAATCTAAATATGTATTTGAACCCAATAATGGTTGAATTCAAGAAATTTGAGCTGCCTGTCAATCATTGTTTTTGAAACCAGTGGACAGACAGTGAAAAATGCAAATACAATAGCTGCATAGTGCAGATCCAAACCTATGGAATAAAAGTAGGTATTTTATAGCTCAATCTAATTCATGCCGATAATTTATTTTTATCCAAAGGCCTAATGGACACATGCTCAAACGTGCACACTTTTGATAGACTTAAAGGGGAAATCTGTAGTTGCTACATCCATTTTTGGACTTATAAATTATATGATGCAAAGCTGTCAAGGCAAAGGGTGGCTACTTTGAAGAATCTAAAATCTAAAATATATTTTGATTTGTTTAACACTTTTTTGGTTACTACATGATTTCCTATGTGTTATTTCATAGTTTTGATGTCTTCACTATTATTCTACAATGTAGAAAATAGTAAACATAAAGAAAAACCCTTGAATGAGTAGGTGTGTCCAAACTTTCACTTGTACTGTATACCTGTATATGTACACTACCGTTCAAAAGTTTGGGGTCACTTAGAAATGTCCTTGTTTTTTTGTCCATTAAAATAACATCAACTTGATCAGAAATACAGTGTAGACATTGCTAATGTTGTAAATGACTATTGTAGCTGGAAACGGCAGATTTTTGAATAGAATATCTACATAGGCGTACAGAGGCCAATTATCAGCAACCATCACTCCTGTGTTCCAATGGCACGTTGTGTTAGCTAATCCAAGTTTATAATTTTAAAAGGCTAATTGAACATTATAAAACCCTTTTGCAATCATGTTAACATAGCTGAAAACTTGTGCTGATTAAATAAAAAATAAAACTGGCCTTTTTTAGACTAGTTGAGTATCTGGAGCATAAGCATTTGTGGGTTCGATTATAGGCTCAAAATGGCCAAAAACAAATAACTTTCTTCTGAAACTCGTCAGTCTATTCTTGTTCTGAGAAATGAAGGCTAATTCCTTGCAAGAAATTGCCAAGAAACTGAAGATCTCGTACAACGCTGTGAACTACTCGCTTCACAGAACAGCGCAAACTGGCTCTAACCAGAATAGAAAGAAGAGTGGGAGGCCCCGGTGCACAACTGAGCAAGAAGTACATTAGAGTGTCTAGTTTGAGAAACAGACGCCTCACAAGTCCTCAACTGGCAGCTTCATTAAATAGTACCCGCAACACACCAGTCTCAGCAGTGAAGAGGCGACTCCGGGATGCTGGCCTTCTAGGCAGAGTTGCAAAGAAAAAGTAATATCTCAGACTGGCCCATAAAAAGAAAAGATTAAGATGGGCAAAAGAACACAGACACTGGACAGAGGAACTTTGCCTGGAAGGCCAGCATCCCGGAGTCGCCTCTTTACTGTTGACGTTGAGACTGGTGTTTTGCGGGTACTATTTAATGAAGCTGCTGTTATTTTAATGGACAAMARAATGTGGTTTTCTTTCAAAAAGAAGGACATTTCTAAGTGACCCCAAACAATTGAACGGTAGTATGTGTGTGTATATAGATATATATATACACATGGAGGAATCCATTGAATTGTTGAAGAATATAACTTATACATGCCGCGTGAGCTTAGTTCAACTGTCACACTCTATGAGAACAGTCCTCGTGGACTGCACCAGATTTGCCAGTTCTTGCTGTGAGATGTTACCCCACTCTTCCACCAAGGCACTTGCAAGTTCCCAGACATTTCTAGGGGGAATGGCCCTAGCCCTCACCCTTCGATCCATTAATCTTGTTTTACTCCAACGTTTGTAAACATTGTACATATAAACAAACACTGTACAGCCTCATAACATGGTTAAAACAAAAAATATTAAATCATGGATGGTCAGTCCTTGCATCCATAGCTCTGTCTATTAATCTGAGAGTGGTTACATTTCTCCAGGCCCATCCCTCAACTTTTTACCAAAACAGAGGCGGGGCGTCGGTTTTGTTAATGTTTCATCTGTGGATTTGCCCTTTAAACAGCTGGATATAATCAAGATATCAAAGTGTCACCAACAAAAAGGTCAACAATAGGACTATAGCAAATCCAGCATATGGTACTCATTTTTCACATGTAAATACCACTTTTCAGTAGTGCTCAAAGCATGCCATTCCATGAGCGCAGCATTTATTTTTCAACTCAAATCAATGAGCCCAATCAGTCCTCCATGACAACAAAATCATAAACAACAGAGTAGGGCTGGCTAATAAATTCTTAACTTGGCTAATCTATACTTCCATATTTCCAAGTCCTATTCCTGAAGATCAAGGGGTATAACATTTATTGGAATGACTGTAATTCTGATAGACTTTGGTTTTTAATGTAAAGATATAAACTCAGCAGAAAAAGAAACGTCCTCACTGTCAACTGTGTTTATTTTCAGCAAACTTAACATGTGCAAATATTTGTACGAACATAACAAGAATCAACAACTGAGACAAACTGAACAAGTTCCACAGACATGTGACTAACAGAAATGGAATAATGTATCCCTGAACAAAGGGGGGGTCAAAATCAAAAGTAACAGTCGGTATCTGGTGTGGCCACCAGCTGCATTAAGTACTGCAGTGCATCTCCTCCTCATGGACTGCACCAGATTTGCCAGTTCTTGCTGTGAGATGTTACCCCACTCTTCCACCAAGGCACCTGCAAGTTCCCATACATTTCTGGGGGGAATGGCCCTAGCCCTCACCCTCCGATCCAACAGGTCCCAGAAGTGCTCAATTGGATTGAGATCTGGGCTCTTCCCTGGCCATGGCAGAACACTGACATTCCTGTCTTGCCGGAAATCACACACAGAATGAGCAGTATGGCTGGTGGCATTGTCATGCTGGAGGGTCATGTCAGGATGAGCCTGCAGGAAGGGTACCACATGAGGGAGGAGGATGTCTTCCCTGAAACGCACAGTGTTGAGATTGCCTGCAATGACAAGCTCAGTCCGATGATGCTGTGACACACCGCCCCAGACCATGACGGACCCTCCACCTCCAAATCGATCCCCCTTCAGAGTACAGGCCTCGGTGTAACGCTCATTCCTTTGACAATAAATGTGAATCCGACTATCACCCCTGGTGAGACAAAACCACGACTCGTCAGTGAAGAGCACTTTTTGCCAGTCCTGTCTGGTTCAGCGACGGTAGGTTTGTGTCCATAGGCGACGTTGTTGCCGGTGATGTCTGGTGATGACCTACCTTACAACAGGTCTACAAGCCCTCAGTCCAGCCTCTCTCAGCCTATTGCGGACAGTCTGAGCCTTGATGGAGGGATTGTGCATTCCTGGTGTAACTCGGGCAGTTGKTGTTGCCATCCTGTACCTGTCCCGCAGCTGTGATGTTCGGATGTACCGATCCTGTGCAGGTGTTGTTGCACGTGGTCTGCAACCGCGAACACGATTAGCTGTCCATTCTGTCTCCCTGTCGAGCTTTCTTATCGTCTCACAGTACGGACATTGCAATTTATTGCCCTGGCCACATCTGCAGCCCTCATGCCTCCTTGCAGAATGCCTAAGGCATGTTCACACAGTTGAACAGGGACCCTGGGCATCTTTCTTTTAGTGTTTTTCAGAGTCAGTAGAAAGGCCTCTTTAGTGTCCTAAGTTTTCATAACTGTGACCTTAATTGCCTACCGTCTGTAAGCTGTTAGTGTCTTAACAACCACTCCACTGGTGCATGTTCATTAATTGTTTATAGTTCATTGAACATGGGAAACAGTGTTTAAACCTTTACAATGAAGATCTGTGAAGTTATTTGGATTTTTACGAATTATCTTTGAAAGACAGGGTCCTGAAAAAGGGATGTTTCTTTTTTTGCTGAGTTTAATTTAATCGTATTATTATATGTTGTAGAAAGCGATGGGTTAGAAGAAGCCTACATAACCAACCCATAAAGTAACATTTAACATCAATATATGGCCAGCTAGTTAAACTTTAACATTGATTTATCCTGCAATAGATGTCGATCAATTGGTAACATACATGTMTGTCTTCTTCTAATGCCTCCTAAGGGGAAAGTAATCTAAAAGTAACGGAATGTAATCAGATTACGTTACTGAGTTTGGGTAATCCAAAACTTTCGTTTACAATTTTGGACAGGTAACTAGTAACTGTAATGGATTACATTTAGAAAGTAACCTACGCAACCCTGCACACACACACAAACACTCACACACACACCAGTGGGGTGTGGTGCAGTGAGGGAGAGTGGTTGTAGTGGGGGCAGCTGCGCCAGCTAGGTTCTTTAAAGGAGGGAATGTGTGTGTGTGTGTGTGTGTGTGTGTGTGTGTGTGTGTGTGTGTGTGTGTGTGTGTGGACCAGGGGGTGTGTAACTGGTGTCCCTGGTGGGCCGAATCCAGGTCATCTTTTGAAGTGACTGCTAATCCCTTTAATGCAAACCACATGCCCCACTTGCTGCGCTCTGTTAAAAACATGGCCTTGGACTCGCTACACTTCCACGGACTAGGCACACCTGTCAAACACTCATCAGTACGCTGATTACACACACAAAGAAGAACAGTGACATACAGTTTAAACACACCCTCACACGTACGCAAACTCCTACTCTGGGTAGGTTTGAATTCTCTTTGAATAAACAACATGGAAAGACCCTGAACCACAAAAGGTTGTGACTCCTTCAGCGAGCCTGAGTCATAAAGGTGAGTTTACCAATGCACTGACTGCAGTCACCTTCAGTCTTATCAACATAGCAGAATCCCTAAGGCAGGCTAGGCCACGTCCATTACTCCCCTCCCCTCCATCCCCTCCCTCTTTACCCTTTCAAGTGCCTCCATATAAAGCATTTAAACACCTCGACAGCTTTCCTTTCAGCCGGGGCGATTACTTTCCGACAGGTGGGGTAATAAGCTGTTTGACGGGGGCAGGAGGGAGTTTGACCCCTAGAAGGGTTAGCCTCGGCTTGCCTGGGGCCCCATCTGGGCCCCCGCACTTCATTTTAAAGAGCCGGCCCCGGCTTCTCTTCTCTCCTCTGCTTCCCTCGCCTCGCTCTCTCTTTCCTCTCTTCTCTCGATGAAATAAAGCTCCTTTAAGTGAGTCTGGGAGGAGACTCCCCACGGGACGGCCCCCCCCCACCTCGCATCCCCCCGGTGAAGACATCCGTGGCATTGCCGGGGAGGGACAGGAGCACGGCAACCTTATTAATGAATGCGGCCCATTACCCGTCAGCCTGGCTCCTCGGTGACTCCCAGAAGCCCCTGCAGTACGTGACTTCAAATGGCAGGATATTGACACGGAGCGAGCAAAGCGGCCGGGAGAGAGTGTGTGTGCTTTTTTCTATGTGTCTGTGTGTGTTAGAGGGAGAGAGAGGGAGAGAGAGAGAGGGGGAGAGAGAGTGTGCCTGCGTGTGTGTGTATGTGTGTATGTGTATGTGTGTGTGTCTGGACCCCAAAGGAATGTAGCTCCTTGGATATAATGTAGGGCTCGTAACAGCTATTAGAGGGGAAAATACCCCCCCTGGGGAGTACCCCCCCTCCATCTCCACCACCCTACCCCTTGCACATCCCAGCTTTGTCTGACACACACTGCATTCTACCTTTTCCTTAAACATGCCAGGAGTTTTTCTCACTGAGGGCTTTTTCAAGGACGGTGCTAAACGACTTCAGTTGCAGTGGCAGCCATGCAGGCTGGAGGGAAATAGAAAGAAAAGAAAGAAAGAGAGAAAAAAAGGTAAAAAGAAAATGATACCTTTACCTCTGTGGATATTGAACTCCACAGAGTGGAAGATAGATACTGTTCTGTATATCAGTGGAGAACGGGGGGAGGGAGAGAGTGATAAAGAGGGAGAGAAAATAAGAACTCCATCATTCAATTTCGACTCCATCATTTTATGAAATTCTTGAAGGCCAATGTGTGCAACCATTCACACAGTGAAATACAGC
The DNA here is from genome assembly GCF_002910315.2 of Salvelinus sp. IW2-2015. Classification (NCBI taxonomy): domain Eukaryota; kingdom Metazoa; phylum Chordata; class Actinopteri; order Salmoniformes; family Salmonidae; genus Salvelinus; species Salvelinus sp. IW2-2015. The sequence continues at coordinate 24,845,843 of NC_036871.1, forward strand.
AAATACACTGCCTCAGCTCCTAGCCTCAGCCCACCAATGTCACCTAAATCAATCATGTCAATTCATAACAGATTGACTGACCCCAACCACTAAACCCATTACCACCAATCTCCCTGCTACCCCATCTTCTTTCTTCCTAACCCCCAATCTCACCCTCACTTACCCCGCATCTCCCCCTATCTTATCCTCAATCTCCCCCTCTCTTACCCACACTCTCCCTTATTCCCCATGGTTCTTCTTCCCGACCACCCGCTGGGCTACATATACCACGCTGCTATACTGCAGGTCCCAGTTACCAGCAAAACCCTGTCAATTCTCCACTAAATAAAGTTTTGCTCTGCTTTCTCTCCCGAATAAAGCCTTGCCTGAGAAGGCTCTTCTACCTCCTCTGTCTCCTCCATCGACTGGCTCTCTGCCACCATTAACCCTCCATCCGCCTTCTTTCATCAGATTACATCATATTGCTGGAACGCCCTCGGGGGGTGAGAGGGAACGGAGGGAGGGAGAACGCCCGGCAGGGGTCCTGTGTACCTATGAAAAACCATGCAAATGTCTTAAAGAATTTAACAGAGAAGGAGGAGAGGAAGAGAGATAGAGAGAGGGAGGAGAGAGACAGGGAAAGTGCATGCAGGCTGGGGAGTTGATTTATTAACTAATCATTCTTTATGTAGTTTCCAATTCCTCTGGTCTCCATCAATAGCACCGGTGGTCTGGGCTCCAGTGCAGCAAGGCAACAGAGGTGTACCTGTTACATCAGCCCTGCAGAGGAAAAAGCCAAACAGATCAGCTGCCATTTTAAACCTCTCGTTTACTCCTAGGTCGCGTTCCCCTGCTCAGACGTTGCATACATCAACCAATGGTTGTGTGCCACATTATCGACTGTGTCATCGACTGACAGATTGCTATAACATATGATGTGGTTAGCTGATACTTAAAATACCTATCTAGGAGTTGTAAAATCTGGCATGCATCAGTCCCTAATCTACAAACTAGGCAAAACTATAGCAGGACTAAAAACTCAACTCATTCTTTCTGGTTGTAGCCTGTCTTTTACAACCCAGAGCTGTGACTTTATAGAGTGTTCAGAAAGCTGATGGAATGAACAATAATTAGTCTCTAAGCTTGGGTCTCGGCGGACCCCTCAAACTGGGGGAAAGTCGAGGAGACATTATATTATACAAGCGTGATGCCAGGCAACAGAGAGCACAGACCAGGCCAGGTGAAAAACATCAGATTCTCATTAGGCCTCAAAGAGACATAATTGAAATGGTAAACATTTGTTGACACGTTTTATGCGCACCAATTCACAACAATGATTGAATCATTTGCTAAAGAACAATTTAGGTACTTGTCAGGTAATTTTGATTTGTGACATTTCAACTGACATTGAAAGACAGAAAAACGCCAAAACAATCTATTTTATTTTGAATCCTAACTTGAGATGCATCTATGCAATGGAAACTTTCTTCTAACTCATAGATTCACATCAACAAGAACTTATAGCGATTCCAGCACTAACTCCCCTTACTTCTGCTACCTGTATCCATCCAAGACATGCACAATTGTTTTTATTGTCATACAGCTCACAGCCCTAGCAGCGGCTATCCCCCCATGTCTAAGCAGTAGTAGCTTCCCCCCCACGTCTAAGCAGTAGTGGCTATCCCCCCATGTCTAAACAGTAGTGGCTATCCCTCCCATGTCTAAACAGTAGTGACTATCCCCCCATGTCTAAACAGTAGTGGCTATGCCCCCCATGTCTAAACAGTAGTGGCTATCCCCCATCGTCTAAACCCCAGTAGGGACTATCCCCCCCCATGTCTAACAGTAGTGGTCTACCTCCCATTGTCCTACAATCAGTAGTGGCTATCCCCCCACTACGATAGGCTCATGCCCCCACTGAACAAACAGTAGTGGCTATCCCTCCCATGTCTACAACAGTAGTGGCTATGCGCCCCATGTCTCAAACCAGTAGTGGTATCCTCCCATCGTCCAAACAGTAGTGGCTATCCCCCCCATGTTCTAAAACAGTAGTGGCTATCCCCCCATGTCTAAACAGTAGTGGCTATGCCCCCATGACCCAAACAGTAGTGCGCTATCCCCCATGTCTAAACAGTAGTGGCTATGCCCCCCTGCACAAACAGTAGTGGCTATCCCCCATGTCTAAAAGTAGTGGCTATCCCCCCATGTCTAACCAGTAGTGGCTATCCCCCCATGTCTAAACAGTAGTGGCTATTCCCCCATGTTAACAGTAAGTGGCTATGCCCCCCATGCCAAACAGTAGGTGGCTATCCCCCCGCATGTCTAAACAGTAGTGGCTATCCCCCATGTCTAAACCAGTAGTGGCTATCCCCCATGACCAAACAGTAGTGCTATCCCCCATGTCTAAACAGTAGTGGTTATCCCCTCCATGTCTAAACAGTAAGTGGCTATCCCCCCCATGTCTAAACAGTAGTGGTATGCCCACCTGACCAAACATAGCTGACTATCCCCCCTTCTCCGGTGGTCTATCCCACAAACAGTAGTGGTATCCCCTCCCATGTCTAAACCAGTAGTGGCTATCCCCCCCATGTCTAAACAGTAGTGGCTATCCCCCCTGTCAAACAGTAGTGGCTATCCCCCCATGTCTAAAAGTAGTGGCTATGCCGTCCCATGTCTAAACAGTAGTGGTTATCCCCCATGTCTAAACAAGTGGGGCTATCCCCCATGTCTAACAGTAGTGGCTAATCCCCCCATGTCTATAACAGTAGTGGCTTCCCCCATGTCTAACACGTAGTGGCTATCCCCCCATGTCCTAACAGTAGCTGCTATCCCCACCATGTCTAAAGCAGTAGTGGTTATCCCCCATGTCTAAACAGTGGTGGCTATCCCCCCATGTCTAAACAGTAGTGGTTATCCCCATGTCTTAACAGTAGTGGTTTCCCCCCATTGTCTTAAACAGTAGTTGGCTTATCCCCCATGGTCTAAACAGTAGTGGGTTTATCCCCCATGTCTAAAGCAGTGGTGGCTATCCCCCTCGTCTAAACAGTAGTGGCTATCCCCCCATGTCGTTAACAGGTGAGTGGATATCCCCCATGTCTAAACAGTAGTGGCTATCCCCCCTATGTCTAAACAGTAGTGGCTAATCCCCCATGTCTTAAACAGTAGTGGCTATCCCCCCATGTCGTAAACAGTAGTGGCTATCCCTGTCTAAACAGTAGTGGCCTATCCCCCCATGTCTTAACAGTTAACTAGTGGCTATCCCCCATGTCCTTAACAGTAAGTGGTTATCCCCCCATGTCTAAACAGTAGTGGCTTATCCCCCCATGTAAACAGTAGTGCGTATCCCCCCATGTCAACAGTAGTACTATCCCATGTTAACAGTAGTTGGCTATCCGCCCCATGTCAAACAGTGAGTGGCTATCCCCCCATGTCTTAAACAGTAGTGGTTTATCCCCCCATGTCTTAAACAGTAGTGGCTATCCCCCATGTCTAAACAGGTGTGGCTATCCCCCCTGTCCTTAACAGTAGTGGCTATCCCCCATGCAAACAGTGTGCTTCGCCTCAATGTCCAACAGTAGTGGCTATCCCCCCATGTCTAAACAGTAGTGGCTATCCCCCCATGTCTAAAGTAGGTGGCTATCCCCCCATGCTAACAGTAAGTGGTTATCCCCCATGTCTAAACAGTAGTGGCTATCCCCGATGTCTTAAACAGTAGTGGCTATCCCCCCATGTCTAAACAGTAGTGGCTATCCCCCCATGTCTAACAGTAGTGGCTATGCCCCCCCATGTCTAAACAGCTAAGTGGCTTTGCCACATGGTCAAAAGTAAGTGGCCTTATCCCCCCATCGTCTAAACAGTAGTGGCTATCCCCGCCATGTTCTAAACAGTATGGTATCCCCATGTCAAACGTAGTGGTATCCCCCCATGTCCTAAACAGTAGTGGTATCCCCCCATGTCTAAACAGTAGTGGCTATGCCCCCACTGTCTAAACAGTAGTGGCTATCCCCCCCATGCTACAGCAGTTAGTGGTTATCCCCAATGTCTAATGAACAGTAGTGGCTTATCCCCCCCATGTTCTAAAACAGTGTGGCTAATCCCCCATGACTAAACAGTAGTGGCTTATGCCCCCATGTTCTAACAGTCAGTCGGTACCCTATGTCTAAACAGTAGTGGGCTATCCCTCCACTGTCTAAACAGTATGGCATTCCCCCCATGGTCTAAACAGTAGTGGCTCATCCCCCCATGTCTAAACAGTAGTGGTTACCCCCCCATGTCAAACAGTAAGTGGGCTATCCCCCCCATGCTCTAAACAGTGTGGCTATCCCCCCATGTCTAAACAGTGTGGCTATCCCCCATTCAAACAGTAGTGGCGTATGCCCCCATGTCTAACAGTAGTGGTTATCCCACACCATGTCTAAACATAGTGGCTATGCCCCCATGTCTAAACAGTAGTGGCTATGCCCCCCAGGTCTAAACAGTAGTGGCTATGCCCCCCAGGTCTAAACAGTAGTGGCCCCATGTCTACTGAGTGTGTGCTGAAACTACCTCTCTGCTCGTAGTGGACATAAGTCTGCTAACATACAGTAGCTGGATCTGGAGCACAGGGAGCAAGCGGAGCGCCAAACCACAGAGATCCAGCCACAGCACACTGCTAGTCATCAGTCAGAAGTTTAATTAAGGCATAAGAGCAGACCACGCTGCTGCTCAGATACGCTGAGCTAAGAACTCACAGGCCTCAGAACAGATCACAGGTTAAACAGGAACATTGGGCTGCTTTAAGAGACACATATGGGTCATGCTGTATCCGAACTACTAACACAAAGCACTGGACAAATGCTATTTCATTCCACACCGCTCTAAATAGCCATTGTTTCTATGGTGTTTTCACCAGCTACTGTAAAAAGACTGATCATACCTAACCTGTATACGTGAAGTTCACCCCTATGACCAGACAGAGAAGGCCCATGCAGTCCCAGTGCTACATTCCCTGGGTTCTGTCTGAGCAGTGATTGCGGGTTTATTTGAACACAGGCCAGTATTGACTCAGTCCCCCTTTGCTTGCAGTGATCTCCATTCCACACTGTTGGCACGACCACTAGGGGTGCAATCTCTTCCTGTTTGGCCTCAGGCCAGGCTTATGAAGAATACAATCAAATGAATAAATACAACTAATAAAACTAGCAGCTGGCACTCTCCACAGTCAACACTTATTGACTGTATTAGTATATACTGTATTCTATTCTACTGTATTTTAGTCAATGCCACTATGACATTGCTCAATCTAATATTTATATATTTCTTAATTCCATTCTTTTACTTTTAGATTTGTGTGCATTATTGTGAATTGTTTTTAGAAGCCACTGCACTGTTGGAGCTCGGAACACAAGCATTTTGCTAAACCCGCAATAACATCTGATAAATATGTGTATGTGACCAATACAATTTGATTTGATTTATTTGGGCGTAGGGAGGGCTGACCTTGTTCGCTGTTTGGCCACCACCGCCATGGTCTCCTTGGAAACCAACCGTCTTGTTTGAAGTGTGGTGTCTGGGGAAACGTGGACATTCAGTACAGCTCTGGGGCTAGGGTGGAGTGGGGAGACTTTGGTGTGTGTCTTATTGTGTCTAGCCTCTGGCATGTAGTTGTGTGTATAATAGCCATGTAATAAATGAGTAATAGCTGGAATAGTCTGGCTGGATAGACAAAATAGCCATCTCTTTATCACACCATGATCCATTTCACCTGTCTTTTGCTTCTCGCCACCCCCCACCAGGTGTCTCACATTTTTCTCCATTATCCCCTGTGTATTTATACCTGCGTTTTCTGTTTGTCTGTTAGGCAGTTCGTTTTGTCTCGTCAAGTCATCCCAATGTCTTTTACGTGTGTTACCTTCTCTCTAGTTCTGTTTTCTAGTCTTCAAGGTTCTGACCTTTATGCCTCCCCTGACCCTGAGCCTGAGCCTGCCTGCCATTCTGTCCCTTGATGACTCTGCCTTGGATTACAAACCTCTGCTTGCCCTCAATCCAGCAGACTCAGACCAGCTCTCCCTGCAAGGAGCCACCATTGGAAGACACAAGGAGCTACTTCAGAACCTTATGGAGGGACTCCATACCTTGGAAGAACGCCGTGACCATACAGTTGAAGTCGGAAGTTTACATACACTTAGGTTGGAGTCATTAAAACTCGTTTTTCAACCACTCCACAAATGTATTGTTAACAAACTATAGTTTTAGCAAGCCGGTTAGGACATCTACTTTGTGCATGACACAAGTCATTTTTCCAATAATTGTATACAGACAGATTATTTCACTTATAATTCACTGTATCACAATTCCAGTGGGTCAGAAGTTTACATACAGTAAGTTGACTGTGCCTATAAAGAGCTTGCAAAATTCCAGAAAATTATGTCATGGCTTTAGAAGCTTCTGATAGGCTAATTGACATCCTTGGAGTCAATTTGAGGTGTACCTTTGGATGTATTTCAAGGCCTACCTTCAAACTCAGTACCTATTTGCTTGACATCATGGGAAAATCAAAAGAAATCAGCCAAGACCTCAGAAAAACAATTGTAGACTTCCACAAGTCTGGTTCATCCTTGGGAGCAATATCCAAATGCCTGAAGGTACCACGTTCATCTGTACAAACAATAGTACGCAAGTATAAACATCATGGGACCACGCAGCCGTCATACGCTCAGGAAGRAGATGCGTTCTGTCTCCTAGAGATGAACGTACTTTGGTGCGAAAAGTGCAAATCAATCCCAGAACAACAGCAAAGGACCTTGTGAAGATGCTGGAGGAAACAGGTACAAAAGTATCTACATCTACAGTAAAATGAGTCCTATATCGACATAACCTGAAATGCCGCTCAGCAAGGAAGAAGCCACTGTTCCAAAACACCAATAAAAAAAGCCAGACTACGGTTTGCAACTGCACATGGGGACAAAGATCGTACTTTTTGGAGAAATATCCTCTGGTCTGATGAAACAAAAAAATAACTGTTTGGCCATAATGACTATCACGAGGAAGGAAAATTACGTGGATATATTGAAGCAACATCTCAAGACATCAGTCAGGAAGTTAAAGCTTGGTCGCAAATGGGTCTTCCAAATGGACAATGACCCCAAGCATACTTCCAAAGTTGTGGCAAAATGGCTTAAGGACAACAAAGTCAAGGTATTGAAGTGGCCATCACAAAGCCCTGACCTCAATCCCATAGAACATTTTTGGAGAGAACTGAAAAAGCGTATGCGAGCAAGGAGGCCTACAAACCTGACTCAGTTACACCAGCTCTGTCAGGAGGAATGGGCCAAAATTCACCCAACTTATTCTGGGAAGCTTGTGGAAGGCTACTTGAAACGTTTGACCCAAGTTAAACAATTTAAAGGCAATGCTACCAAATACTAATTGAGTGTATGTGAATTTCTGACCCACCGGGAATGTGATGAAAGAAAGATTTCACATTCTTAAAATAAAGTGGTGATCCTAACTGACCTAAAACAGGGAATATTTACTAGGATTAAATGTCAGGAATTGTGAAAAACTGAGTTTAAATGTATTTAGCTGAAGTGTATGTAAACTTCCGACGTCAACTGTATATTCTAGAAACATTGTCCACGCTGTACAACACATTGTAGGTCTATAAAGGAAAATGTAATTTTCTTTGAAAACACGTGTCTTCATTATTAAAAATAAGGAACTCCAGGCTTCATGCAAAAGACGCTTTACATACAAGATGAAATTATTTTTTAAAAGGATGGGCACAACTAAGTTTGTTAATTTGTGTTTTTAAAAGTTTCTAGAAGCGAAGAAGCAGGGTGTTCCATGTTGTCATATCCTGTGTTTAATCGATTGTTTGCGTACTGTGTAATCTGCATTGCCATTGGCTAGTTATGACTGGTTAAGGTGTATGTAAACTTCCGACTTCAACTGTATGTTCAACTCATTTCTGGAGCAAGCCACAACGGAAACCTCCTGGATCCTGGAACCTGCCGTGAGTTTCTCTTCCAGTGCTCGCTCATCTTTGATCCACAGCCATCTTAATTTCTTCCAGATTGTTCAAAAATAGAGTATCTTAGAACACTGATGTCTGGAAGGGTGCTCGCTTGGGTGTTTGATTCCCATGTGTCCGGGAGAGAGGCGGCTCAGAAGCTACTTCATCAAGACTCCCGCAGTGTGGCAGACTACACGGCTGACTTTCGTACGCTGGCCGCCGAGAGTGCCTGGAACCCGGAGTCCCTGTTCAACACCTTCCTTCATGGATTATTGGAGGAAATCAAAGAGGAACTCACAGCCCGGGAGTTACCCAGGGACCACAACTCCCTCATAGCCTTGACTATAAGGATCGATGGGCGCCTCCGGGAACGTAGGAGGGAGAGAAGGTCTGTTCTCAGCCACACTCGCTCGTCCACGGTTTCACCCTCGCCTCCGAAGAACCCCGGAAGTCCCCGACGCCTGCATTCCCAAGAGAGCCCGGGCCCCTCGGGGATCATCTGGGACTAGCGGCTCATCTCCTCCTGAGCCTATGCAACAGGGCAGGGCTAGATTGTCTCATAGTGAACATTTACGCAGGCTGAGCGCCAACAGTTGCCTGTATTGTGGTACAACAGGACATTACATATCCACCTGTCTAGTAAAAGATCAGGCTCATCAGTAGGTACGGGCACGCTGGTGGGCCATACAGGGAGTCTCCAAACTCCCATTACTCACACTCCACTCCACGCTATCCTGCCCTGGGCTGACTGGTCAAAATCTCTCCGGGTGCTCATTGACTCTGGGGCTGACGAGAGCTTCATGAACGCTACCCTGGTATCTGAGCTGGGTATCTCTACTCAACTCCTCTCTATTCCCATGGACGCCAGAGCTTTGGAATGATGCTCCGTTGACAGGGTCACTCACAGTACGGTTCCCGTTAACCTGCGAGTGTCGGGAAATCACAGTGATTCCATACAGTTTCTACTAATTCAATCTCCTCATACACCTGTGGCTTTGGGATTTTCATGGCTCCAGAGGCAAAACTGGAATAATGGGATCGGGGATCGACTGGGCTACTCGTTCTATCCTGGATTGGAGCCCGTTCTGCCATGCACATTGCCTTAAGGCAGCGTAGCTTGCCCTTGGAAGTCGTTCTGCGGGATTGTGAAAAGCCTTGGATCTCTCCGCGGTCCGCGCAGAGTACCAGGACCTCCGGGAGGTTTTCAACAAGGCTCGCGCCACATCCCTTCCTCCGCATCGACACTACGATTGCGCAATTGACCTCCTGCCGGACACCACACCATCTCAGGGGGGGGGGGGCGGCTTTATTCCCTGTCTGGCCCGGAGACCAAGACCATGGTGGTATACATTGAGGACTCTCTAACTGCTGGGATCATGCATCCTTCATCTTCCCCTGCCAGTGCAGGGTTTTATGAAAAAGAAGGACAAAACCCTGCACCTGTGTAGCGACTACTGGGGCCTCAATGACATCACTGTAAAAAATTGTTACCCGCTTCCACTCCTCTCCTCGGCTTTTGAGCGCCCCCTAGGGGGCGACCATTTTTTGGAGGTTGGACTTTCGGAACGCCTACCACCTGGTTCGGATACGGGAAGGAGACGAGTGGAAGACAGCCTTCAACATCGCTAGAGGAGACTATGAGTACCTAGTTATGCTGTTTGGTCTGACCAACGCTCCTGCAGTGTGCCAGGCTCTGGTCAACAATGTGCTCCGTGACATGTTGAACCGGTTTGTGTTTGTCTATCTGGACGACATCCTTGTCTTTTCCCGGTCAGCTCAAGAGCATGTTCTCCATGTCCGACAAGTCCTCCAGCGCCTCCTGGAGAACCAGTTGTTTGTTAAAACAGTTAAATGTAAATTCCATTGTTCCACTATCTCGTTCTGGGATAGGTCATCGATGCAGGGAACATTCAGATGGATCCTGACAAGGTGAGAGCGGTGGTGGATTGGCCCCAACCCACATCCAGAGTGCAGCTGCAACGTTTCCTGGGATTTGCTCATTTCTACTGCCGCTTTATTCGACTCTACAACACCCTGGCCTCCCCCTTTTCACTCACCTCTCCCAAGGTTCCGTTCATGTGGTCCCCTGCTGCTGACCGGGCGTTTCTGGATCTGAAGCACCGTTTCAGCACTTCCACCATCCTGATCCATCTGGACCCATCCCGTCAGTTCGTGGTGGAGGTTGACGCCTCGGACATTGGAGTGGGGGCCGTCCTGTCCCAGCGTTCTGCCAGGACCAAAAGCTGCATCTGCGCTTTCTTCTCCCATCATCTCGATTCTGCTGAGAGGAACTATGATGTGGGAAATCGGGAACTTCTGGCGGTCAAGATTGTGCTGGAGGAGTGAAGGCACTGGCTTGAAGGGGCGGAACATCCATTCTTAGAGTGGACCGACCATAAGAATTTGGAATATCTCCTCACTGCCAAGCGCCTCAACTCAAGGCATGCTCATTTGGCTCTTACATTTTTTTTTTTTTTCACCTTTATTGAACCAGGTAGGCCAGTTGAGAACAAGTTCTCATTTACAACTGCGACCTGGCAAGATAAAGCAAAGCAGTGCGACACAAACAACAACACAGAGTTACACATGGAATAAACAAACGTACAGTCAATAACACGATAGGGAAAAAAAGTCTATATACAGTGTGTGCAAATGGCGTGAGGAGGTAAGGCAATAAATAGGCCATAATAATTACAATTGAGCAAATTTACATTGGAGTGATAGATGTGCAGATTATGATGTGCAAGTAGAAATACTGGTGTGCGAAAGAGCAAAAAAGTAAATAAAAACAATATGGGGATGAGATAGGTAGATAGGATGGGCTATTTACAGATGGGCTGTGTACAGCTGCAGCAATTGGTTATCTGCTCAGATAGCTGATGTTTAAAGTTAGTGAGGGACATATAAGTCTCCAACTTGAGCGATTTTTGCAATTCGTTCCAGTCATTGGCAGCAGAGAACTGGAAGGAAAGGCGGCCAAAGGAGATGTTTGCTTTGGGGATGACCAGTGAGATTTACCTGCTGGAGTGCGTGCTATGGGTGGGTGTTGTTATCGTGACCAGTGAGCTGAGATAAGGCGGAGCTTTACCTAGCAAAGACTTATAGATGACCTGGGGCCAGTGGGTCTGGTGAAAAATATGTAGCAAGGGCCAGCCGACGAGAGCATACAGGTCGCAGTGTGGCACTGTGATAGACTGCATCCAGTTTGCTGATTAGAGTGTTGGAGGCTATATTGTAAATGACATCGCCGAAGTCGAGGATCGGTAGGATAGTCAGTTTTACGAGGGTATGTTTGGCAGCGTGAGTGAAGGAGGCTTTGTTGCGAAATAGGAAGCCGATTCTAGATTTAATTTTGGATTGGAGATGTTTAATATGAGTCTGGAAGGAGAGTTTACAGTCTAGCCAGACACTTATACATAGGTATTTGTAGTTGTCCACATTTTCTAAGTCAGAACCGTCCAGAGTAGTGATGCTAGTCGGGTGGGCGGGTGCGGGCAGCGATCTGTTGAAAAGCCTGCATTTAGTTTTACTAGCATTTAAGAGCAGTTGGAAGCCACATAAGGAGTGTTGTATGGCACTGAAGCTCGTTTGGAGGTTTGTTAACACAGTCTCCAAAGAAGGGCCAGATGTATACAGAATGGTATCGTCTGCGTAGAGGTGGATCAGGGAATCACCTGCAGCAAGAGCGACATCGTTGATATATACAGAGAAAATAAAAAAATTGAACCCTGTGGTACCCCCATAGAGACTGCCAGAGGTCCGGACAACAGGCCCTCCGATTTGACACACTGAACTCTATCTGAGAAGTAGTTGGTGAACCAGGCGAGGCAGTAATTTGAGAAACCAAGACTGTTGAGTCTGCCGATAAGAATACGGTGATTGACAGAGTCGAAAGCCTTGGCCAGGTCGATGAAGACGGCTAACAAGTACTGTCTTTTATTGATGGCGGTTATGATATCGTTTAGTACCTTGAGCGTGGCTGAGGTGCACCCGTGACCAGCTCGGAAACCGGATTGCACAGTGAAGAAGGTACGGTGGGATTCGAAATGGTCAGTGATCTGTTTATTAACTTGGCTTTCAAAGACTTTAGAAAGGCAGGGCAGGATGGATATAGGTCTGTAACAGTTTGGGTCTAGAGTGTCACCCCCTTTGAAGAGGGGGATGACCGTGGCAGCTTTCCAATCTTTAGGGATCTCAGACGATACAAAAGAAAGGTTGAACAGACTGGTAATAGGGGTTGCAACAATGGCGGCGGATAATTTTAGAAAGAGAGGGTCCAGATTGTCTAGCCCAGCTGATTTGTACGGCTCCAGGTTTTGCAGCTCTTTCAGAACATCTGCTATCTGGATTTGGGTGAAGGAGAAGCTGGGGAGGCTTGGGCAAGTAGCTGCGGGGGGTGCGGAGATGTTGGCCGGGGTTGGGGTAGCCAGGAGGAAAGCATGGCCAGCTGTAGAGAAATGCTTATTGAAATTCTCGATTATCGTGGATTTATCGGTAGTGACAGTGTTTCCTAGCCTCAGTGCAGTGGGCAGCAGGGAGGAGGTGCTCTTGTTCTCCATGGAATTTACAGTGTCACAAAACTTTTTGGAGTTAGAGCTACAGGATGCAAATTTCTGTTTGAAAAAGCTAGCCTTTGCTTTCCTAACCGACTGCGTGTATTGGTTCCTGACTTCCCTTGCATATCGCGGGGACTACTTTCGATGCTAGTGCAGTCCGCCACAGGACGTTTTTGTGCTGGTCGAGGGCAGTCAGGTCTGGAGTGAACCAAGGGCTATATCTGTTCTTAGTTCTACATTTTTTGAAAGGGGCATGCTTATTTAAGATGGTGAGGAAATTACTTTTAAAGAACGACCAGGCATCCTCTACTGACGGGATGAGGTCAATATCCTTCCAGGATACCCAGGCAAGGGCCATTCCCCCCTGTTATTCATTCGATTCAATTTTTACCATCGCCTACCACCTTGGGTCCAAGAATGTGAAGATTGACACCCTCTCCCGCTTGTATAGTTCCGCTGCTACGCCATCTGACCCTGAGACCATCCTCCCTACCTCCGGTCTAGCAGCTACACTAGTCTGAGGTATTGAGAGCCGGGTCTGCAAGGCGCAGCGTTCCCAGCCGGACACCGGATGTTCATACCAGATTCGGCCAGGTCCCCGGTCCTGGAATGGGCCCATTCCTCCAAACTCACCTGTCATCCCGGCTTCCGTCGGACATTGGCTTTCATCCGCCAACATTTTGTGGCCCACCATTGTTCCAGACATCTCCTCATTTGTCACCACCTGCACTGTGTGCGCACAGAACAAAACTCCGCGGCAAGCTCCAGCTGGCCTCCTTCAACCACTCCCTGTTCCTCATCGCCCTTGGTCCCATATATCCGTGGACTTTGTCACCGGTCTCCCTCCGTCAGATGGCAACACCACCATCCTTACTGTGGTGGATAGGTTTTCCAAAACTGCACATTTCATTCCCCTTCCCAAGTTACCCTCAGCCAAGAAGACGGCCCAACTTATGGTGCAGCACGTCTTCCGGATCCATGGACTTCCGGTCTTCCGGATCCATGGACTTCCGGTCAACATGGTCTCTGATTGGGGTCCTGAGTTCTCGTCCAGGTTCTGGAAAGCATTCTGCACCCTCAATGGTTCATCGGCCAGCCTGTGCTCCAGGTTTCATCCCCAGTCCAACGGCCAATCGGAGCGAGCCAATCATGACCTGGAAACTTTTCGCTGCCTCGTCTCTGCCAACCCCACTACCTGGAGCCAGCAACTTGTGTGCGTGGAGTACGCCCGTAACTCCCTTCCCTGCTCAGCCACTGGACTCTCAACCTTCGAGTGTTCCTTCGGTTACCAGCCCCTCTTCCCCGAGCAAGAGGTCAGAATACCCTCGGCCCAGATGTCGGCGTACCTGGAAGAGAGCTTGGCCCGCTCTTCTTTAGATCTCCTCCATGTATCGGCGAGAAGCGGATCGCCCCCGGACCCGGCTCCACGCTATCAACCCGGGCAGAGGGTATGGCTGTCCACCCGTGATATGCCCCTCCGGGCGGAGTCTCGAAAACTTTCCCCCCATTTTATTGGTCCATTCCCCATCTCTAAAGTCCTTAGCCCCTCTGCTGTTCATCTTCTGTTGCCCCGTACCCTCCGTATACAGTACCAGTCAAAAGTTTGGACACACCTACTCATTCAAGGGTTTTTCTTTATTTTTACTATTTTCTACATTGTAGAATAATAGTGAAGACATCAAAACTATGAAATAACACATATGGAATCATGTAGTAACCAAAAAAGTGTAAAACTATCACAATATATTTTAGATTTTAGATTCTTCAAAGTAACCACCCTTTGCCTTGATGACACAAATACTCTACTGTATTTATACCTGCGTTTTCTGTTTGTCTGTTGCCAGTTCGTCTTGTCTGGTCAAGTCGTCCCAGCATGTTTTCCATGTGTTACCTGTGTTACTCTCTAGTTTTGTTTTCTAGTCTTCCCTGTTCTGACCTTTCTAGCTGCCCTGACCCTGAGCCCGCCTGCCGTTCTGTCCCTTGTTGACTCTGCCTTGGATTATGAACCTCTGCTTGCTCTCGACCTGCCCTTTAGCCTGACCCTTTGTGATAATAAATATTCTGAGTACCGAACCATCCACCTCCTGTGTCTGCATCTGGGTCATACCTGAGTCGTGATACTTTTTGAGGTGCAACGGGAGAAGACAGATCCCTTATTGGAGCGCTAGTGTGCTTTGTTCCACCAAATGATAATCATTACCCTGTCTATGTAGACAAGTGAATGGTGCTAGAAACCCACTCTGCAGTGATGTTTGACTGAGGTCGCAAAACAACTGCACAACCACTGGGTTATTATAGAGCCTCATTAAGTGAAGCGACTACAGAGTGGCAAAGAGGGAAGGAGAGAGAGAACAGAGAGAGGGAGGGATGTAAAGAGGGAGGGGAGATAGAAATAGGAAGGGAAGGGATATGGAGAGAAAGCAAGAGAGATCAATGGTGAGAGAGATATATACAGGAATTGAGAGAAGGCAGAGGGAGAGGGAGGGAGATGGGGAGAAAGTAAGAGAGAGAGAGAGAGAGAGATGGTGAGAGAGATACATACAGGAATTGAGAGAGAGCAGATGGAGAGGGAGGGAGATGGGGAGAATGAGAGTGAAAAGAGAGAGATAAAGAAAGCAGTGAGCGAGAGAAAGAGAAAAATCTGAGCTGATTTCTGAGGTGATAGCTACAAAACACAGATGCCTTTCCCCACTAAAAATGAAGACTATGACTTAAGAACCCAATTAAGGATCTTTCTTAGGGGAGCCATCTTGGGAGGGAGATGGGGGGGATGAGTCTTGGTGGGACGTGAGCCCTGGGCTACACACACTAATTAGACTGAGGCAGGGGGTGGAAGGGGGGTAGAGGATGTGAGATCCAAGCCTGTCACTGGGAGGGAGATGGGGTCCATGGAGCTCCACAGTCTCAGAAACAAAATTACTCTCACATTTAACTGCTTCACTTACGGACAAGAGTTTGAGTGGTGTAGCGATGATGCTACAGCACAGCACAGCAAACTCACTCATACAATACTCCTCTCTCTGTTCTCTGTCTCTCTCTCCTTTCCTCTCGCTGCTATAGCTACTTCAGTGACAGAGTGAATTTTAGGAGTACATTTGAGGCTACTGTTAGATTTGAGTTGAAACTGTGACGCCGACAAAGAACAAATACACTCTCACATTTACCCACTTGTTTGGAGAGAGTCAGTCAGAATATTAACTTTTAATAGCCACACAATTGGCGTCATGTAACATTTGTACAAAATTGAACTGTCTAATAATTATTGTACATGTTTGAAAACGTATCTGTGAGGAACTGTTTAATCTGATGCTATGAGGACCAGCTAGCCTCAACAGGGTTTTGTAAAACACGTTTAGAATCAGACATTTGCAAAGTGAATCTCTTTAAACAGGTAAATGAAACCTGGAATATATTTCTCATGCGGCGTTAATGACAAGCTTCATGAAAGTGTCAGAAAGTGAAATAGAAATACAAATGTGTGTGTGTTAGCGTACAGATCCGATGATGAATTCCAGCACTGAGCATCCCTCCCTCTGTTTGGTTTGAACTTTTCCCTGTAGTACAGTGAGCAAGAGGAAGAAGAAAAAGAGAATGCCTCAAAGGCTTCTGGGAGTTTTTGTCATGTTTCCCTCCAGACACTGTGTTCGCATGTACACATCAGATCCACCCTTGGAGGAAGAAACAGAGACACATACTCTACATACACACACACGCACAAACATACACACATACACATACACAAACACACACACACATACACACTGCAGTGAGAAACTCCTCCTAGGATCATTAGGTTTGTCATGCTGTCTAATTCTGATCCACCTACAGTAGGAAAGTAGAATGCCACGACTGTCTTACGTCGTCGCCATTCATCTCACAATGTTTACATCCCCTTTTACAGGGCTGACGACTSTTTGTACAGCATGTTTGTACATCATTATAAATACATTCAAATATTAATTATAGCGCATCACAAACACACAGTTGTGCCCTTTTATTCACTTTTATTTTGCTGCTCAACTCTTTGAAATGGTGACAGCATTGTGAGCACCTGGGGTGATGAAGAGAAGAACGGCTTGTCATTTAAAATGATAAAAACAGAAGTTCAAACGCATGTGAAGCTGTCACACTTGAAGATAGTGTATTCTCAAAAAGTGAAATGTAGATCGGCCTCAGAGTGGAAAGTGTTAGGGACATGGTGCACTCAAGGTGGGGACATATTCCAAATGGGCACATTCTAAAATCAATCTTCATGGGAATTATAGTCCCAATGTACCGTGTCAGAATAATGCTTTGCCTCGTTTCAGTTTCTCAAAGTCGGCGAGAGACCCAAAAACACAGATAAACATCACACTCCAAAAAACACTGACAAACTTAACACTAAATAATATAATGTAATATTGTTTAAATAATATTTTGTGTGATGACTGCGTATATTTGGCTCTCGCAGACTTTGAGAAATTACCCTAAAATTGTTATCCGATCTACAGTAGAAGCGGCTATGCTATTACATATGCTCATGCAATAATATCATTAGTAATAGAGCAAACCATGGTGATTATTTCTGCTCTATTTCCAAGATATAATCTTTACCCCAATTTTTAATTGGGGGTATTTTCCCCAGAAATTATGGATGTCACGACATGCATCGCTGTTTACACTAACACGGCGACACGCCAGTTAATACATTTCCTTAATTTAAAACAGAAAAATCGGTTACAGCTTGGCAATAATGGCTATCACACACAGAGGAAAAAGGAGGATGTAATTTGTGAGAAGAAGTACAACATGATACAGACGTGTTCTTGTGACTTCTAGCACTCATTACAGAGCTGGATCTTTGGACCGAGCATCGGCGTCTTTGAAGGAATCCTTTTAAAAGACACTCCAATTAAGGTATGTCCTGCGGGTATCTAAGGAAAGAGGGAGAAGGAGAAGTCCTAGTGTACCAATTGAGTACCCACTCACTCACTCACTCCCCTCCTCTCCTCTCCTCTCATCTGTCAATTGGAGCAGGACATACATGACTTCCAAGGAATGATAATGAAAGTGTAGTATAAAAAAGAGCCCCAGCCAAGAGGAACGAGGGGGAATCTCGTCCCAGAAAAAATGTAAAAATGTAAGTGGAACCGCAAAATGAACTTCCACTTATAGAAAGATTTAAGCTGTGGCTAATTCACTGCCACCACCATCAGTTAATATATCTGCCTCATTAACCCAGTGGAATAGTAGAGTATTGTCAGTGACTCAGTGCCTTATGTAATAAGGAAGAGACACATCCATTGAATATAATACTGAGGAAAGGGGAGAACAAAAAAAAYGTCAGTCCTGAGTACCCACAAACCCCTGGCTTGTCCAAACCAGGGTAAGGGCATGGGAGGAAGTAAGAGTACAGTAGATTGGAGGAGAGACTAGAAGAGGATGTGTCTCCTACCCCTATGGGTGCATGGGTGGTGGACTGTAGGGGGTAGTGGGAGAGAGAGAGAGAGAGAGAATGAGAGAGAGAGAGAATGAAAGAGAGAGAGAAAGAGAGAGAGAGAGAGAGCGAGTGAGAGAGAGCAGGGAGACCATACCGGAGACCACACCACAGCTAGCCCTGATAGCACTAACACTGAACCATAGGCCCTCCCCATCAGTACCTCATGCAATATCTCCACTCCATATTTTAATGGGATGGGGGAAGGGGAGAGGTGGTGTGTGGAGGGTGGGGATGGGTCTCAGGAGGATTCTGGAAACAATGGTGGTCTAGGAGAGAGCAGAGTCTCTTCTGGATTGTGGATTCTGGGTCACCGAGGCCCAGGAGTCAGTCAATCTGTCYGGTCCGAGGGGRTGGCCGKGCGGGGGTCCTGGGAGGGCTGATTAGACGGAAGCTCTCCCATCATCCATCTCGACAGGCCGGCAAAAATTGTCTACCCCTCGCAGGGTCTAGAGTTCACAGGGGAGGCTGTGTGGAGGATGAGAGGACGGTGGGGGAGAAGGGGGAGGCGGTGGGGGAGAGGGGGTGCCCTGCATACCTGTCACAGCCTTTGGTCTGTTTCAGGGAATTCTCTGACAGCAAATTAATAAAATATCATTGCTGCTTGCCCTTTACCTGCCTACCATGGGCAGACAGCTCTCCCCTCTCCTCTCCTCTCTCCCCCTGCCTGCTTCCCCTATCCTCTCTCCCCCATGCCTGCAATAACCCCTGACCTCTCTGACTACAGTGAGAGATGAGGAGTCGAGGTAGCCAGAGAGTGGGCCAGAGTGTCAGGGTGTAGAGAGAGAGAGAGAAACTCAAAACTCCAGGAGACAGGCAGAGAGAGAAGCAACATCTATCTCCTCATCGCTGGATGACAGCTATCACTACAAAAGGATTGACAAATTACATTCACCATGTTAGGGAGACATTTTTGAGTAGTGATATAAAAAAAACAACATACCCGAAACAAAACAACTCGTATACGGTACATAAACTTTGACTAGCATTATGCCGCAGTATGGATCAGTACGAAAAGAGACATCTACAGTGAAGTCTAAGTCATACATACACTTAGGTTGGAGTCATTAACTCGTTTTTCAAACCACTCCACACATTTCCTGTTAACAAACTATAGTTTTTGGCAAGTCGGTTTAGGACATCTACTTTGTGCATGACACAAGTAATTTTTTCAACAATTGTTTACAGACAGATTATTTCACTTATAATTCACTGTATCAAATTCCAGTGGGCAGAAAATTTACATACACTAAGTGACTGTGCCTATAAAGAGCTTGCAAAATTCCAAAGAAAATGATTTAAAAAATAAGGAACTCCAGGCGGAGTCAATGGATGGTCTGGTGTTAACAAACTGCTTGTGTATCTATATAATGTATGTAATGCTGTGTTCTGAATGTATGTTTAAGTGTGATAAGTGTGTGTGTGTGTGTGTGTGTGTGTGTGTGTGTGTGTGTGTGTGTGTGTGGTGTGTGTGTGTGTGTGTGTGTTGTGTGTGTGTGTGTGTTGTGTGTGTGTGTGTGTGTGTGTGTGTGTGTGTGTGTGTGTGTGTGTGTGTGTGTGTGTGTGGTGTGTGTGTGTGTGTGTGTGTGTGTTTGAGCATGTGTGCACACGTGTGTGTGTGTCTATGTGGTATGCACCCACTTGGGGTTGCTTCAAGAGCATGCCATGGCACAGGTTGAATTTGATGATCATCTTATCCCCTATGCTCAATACATGCTCTCCTTTCATAACCCTCTGCTCCACAACAAAGTGCCATAGATCTTTCATGTTTGCTCTCCGTCTCTTCACAAAGGGTGTAAAACAATATAAGCATGAAACAACACCTCCGGGAGCTGGATCCCAAAACATGTCAGAGTAAAAAGTAGGAAAAACATCCCCAGGTTATTTGAGATTGTTTACAGGTACTTGTAACAACCCTGGCTATAGCGAAAACACTCGAAACACTCGTTCCAATGAGAGATGAAGTGGGATAAATCAGATGCTGTTTGCCATGTTGTGTAGAGAGATAGAGAACACACACAAGACGTGTTAGTTAAACACAATACTTTTTAGTTACTAATAACCTTGTCCTCCATGAGGAACCTGTATGTTGGTGGGTGGTGCATCAACACTTCTTTTATTCATGCTGGTCTGTTCTGTAGACTCAACTGACCGGTAGATAATAATCACATTCACCTTCCTCCTGGCACACCATGGATATGTGTTTACTGGCTGAATCTCAATATGAACTGTCTGATCAATGCTAAGCTAAAACCTTGGATTCACCCTTCCATCTGCTGGCTAGATGCTAATACTGAGCTAGCGCCACCAATCTGTGTAAGTGGAGGTTGGGGTTAGAGGTCAGTAGTATGACGTTCGGTAGACTCTTAGAAAAAAAGGTGCTATCTAGAACCGTAAAGGATTCTTTGGCTGTCCCCATAGGATAACCCTTTGAGTAACCRCTTTTGGTTCCAGGTAGAACTCTTTTGGGTTCCATTTAGAACCCTATCCACAGAGGGTTCTACATGGAACCCAAAATAGTTCTCCCTGGAATCAAAACGGCTTCTATCTGGAACCAAAAAAGATTCTCCTATGAGGACAGCCGCAGAACCCTTTTGGAACCCTTTCTCTACGAGTGTACTAGCGGGTTTCACAAGGTGCTTGGACATATGAACATCTCTACTCAGATGGCTATATTCATTTATGTTAGGGTCCTTAGTTCTCAACTATGAGAGATACAAGAAGTACTGATAGAAAATAAAAGATTTGTACAAGGAACTAGGAAAKATGTGGCATGCCCTGCCAGGGTACAATTCCCCCAAATATGATCGAGCTGCTTAAAAACAACAAGATGACGACTGAAATKATTTAATTTTGTTTAAGTACTCTGAGGATAGTGGGAAGAGATGGCTTGCAAATGGATTATCTCTACAACGTTGAAAGTTTCAAAGAGTCCAATTTCTAACTTTGTTGAAGGGCAGATATGGCATCCCTACAGTGACAGATCATATTTAGCTATGAGTGCCTCCTCTGTGATTACGAGGCTGGGAGTTGCTGGCATATTATTGACTGAACKGTGTTTTTTTCTCTGTACAGTATAGTTAATACTCCCCAAAAAGCACATTCTCCTAATCCTTCTAATTCCAGATATGTAAGGTCTAAGAAGCAAATCAAATCATTCTGTATCTGTTGATCACAAATTAGTTTGGAAACCAACTGGAGTAATTCTGTCTGAGTCTCCCAGTCTCAACCGGGACAGAGAGAAGGCAAAGTGTAATGTGTGTATGTGTGTGTACTCCTGCTTGCATATGTATGTATGTATGTGTGTGTGTGAGTGAGTGTGTGAGTGAGTGTGAGTGAGTGTGTGAGTGTGTGAGTGTGTGAGTGAGTGAGTGAGTGAGTGAGTGTGTGAGTGTGTGAGTGAGTGAGTGAGTGAGTGAGTGAGTGAGTGAGTGAGTATGTGCTTGGTGTTGGTGACCACTACCAGGGCTAAGTTTGGGTTTACCTGTAGCTCGGTCTGGAAGAAGAACTTCTGTGGGCACGGGGAGCAGTCGTATATCTTATCCTCCTGGCCATGGGCTGAGAAGATGTGTTGCTGGAGCTTGCTGGCCTGGACAAATACTATAGACAGAGTGAGGGTGAGGGAGCGAGGAGAGAGGAGAGAGGGAGAGAGGAGAGAGGGGAGAGGGGAGAGGGAGAAGAGGAGGAAGGAGAGAGAGAGAGGAAGAAGAGAGAGAGAGGAGAGAGAGAGAAGAGAGGGAGAGAGAGAAGAGAGAGGGAGAGAGGGAGAGGGAGAGGGAGAGAAGAGAGAAGGGAAAGAGAGAGAGAGGAGAGAGAGAGAGGGAGAGAGGAGAGGGGAGGGAGAGAGAGAGAAAGGGAAAGAGAGAGAGAGAGGGAGAGAGGGAAAACAAAAATGAGTTTCTTTTTGAAATCATAGTAAAATATTGAAAATGTTGCTAACAAAACAAATACAGCTATCAGGAAATAATGGCAAATGCAAAATTAACCACAATGACATAGGCTAAATGAAACAGAAACAAAAAAGAGAAACAAATGATTGTAAAGCCAATATATATATGCGTCGACAATAGCTAGGAAAACGCACTAAATCCGGGCGCCTGAATATGTTGTACGGACAATAAAGGACATTATGTCAGTAATTAAGAAAAAAAKAAGTGAACTTTGATAGGCCTATCTGACAATCTTTGAACAGAGTGGTCATACCCGGCTGTGCTGCTACAGTACAGTGAGCTAGGACATAATGTTATGAGAATAATGATGATCTTTATTTAGAAATACTGTGGGGACAACAAACTAGAAAATAAACAACCACAGAAGAAATTGGCATTGCTTCGTGAAAAACATGGCCTCCATTACTCTACATCGCTAATGATATTGACAATATAAATATTCATGCAGATGCACTATTTATTTATGCAGACTAAGACTACAGTCACTATGATATAAACACATACACGCATACAACTTGCCTAGCACTTAAAATATATAAATATATACTATGCAGTTGTGCTTTAATTAAGCCAYAGATAGTCCACGTTGCTACAGTAGACTAGGGAGATGGGTGTATGCGTGTGTGCTTGTCCGTGTAATTTGTGTGTCTGTGTGTGTGTTTGTGAGTGTGTGAGTGTGAGTGTGTGTCTCTTCTGTGTTCTCAGAGGGGCACTTCAAACATGGCGTTTGTTATCCCAGACCCCTGTGCTTTAAGGAAGTACGTACCGGCTGTCTACTCTCTAAGGTTTGGCTGCTTCCGAAAAGTTACCATGTGGGGCCAGGCTTCATTTGAATTTCTTAACGGCTCAAAATAACTTTTCTCTTAATGCATGCACCGCCTGGGCTGAGGGGCTGAGGCCCACAGGGAGGTGAATGAAAAGCAGCCGCTAAAGGTGAGGTGTCTATTTGAGAGCACTTTGGGGTCGCTTCAGCCCATTTGCCCCTGATGGGAGCCACACTGCAGCGCACGGGCGCATGGCGGAGCTCGCAACATCAACATGTCCCAATTTGAGTGCACCAGGGAGAGCTGATATTAATTATTGAGCTGTATATGCCTGAGGCTCACTTAGCTCTGGCAAACAGACACCAGGATGGCCGCCACCTACAGTCCTGAATTTCCTTTTTTAAATAAACGTTTATATATCTCCAGCTAGCGATTTACATCCAGAGTGACAGACACTGCCTGGCTACTAATTTCTCAGTGACAGCTGTCTGTGCTACACGACTAAACTAAACACCGTGTTGAACACTGATATGAACAAAGTCACTCTAATGAACCAACAAACAATGCTACAGCTATGGTTATGGGTTATGGCACACTTTTAAAAACACAAGGACAAAAAGACAGAGATAGAGACAGCTTGCTGGATGTTCTATTCACAACAGCCTTGTTTTATCCCAAGGTTAACTACAACATGAGAATATCCAACGCTTTAACTATACAACTACTTTGTTCTAAAAGGCTACAATGATTGTGGCTTTGATTGTGTTTTTGACATATTTTTTAAAACTGAAAATAGGCTAGCAGACAATAGCTGTTTTTTAAAGCCATGGTTTTGTCTGTCTGCTCTGCATAGAAACAGGTCAAACCAACAACAGTGAGTTATCAGTCTTGGACTGGGAGGCAGAGAAATCCCTACGACAAAAAAAAGCTTCAAGACTGGGAGGCATCACTACAGACCCAGGTTTGATCCCGGGCTGTATCACAACCGGCCGTGATCGGGAGTCCCATAGGCCGGCGCACAATTGGCCCAGCGTCGTCCGGGTTAGGGGACTTTACAAGTAGGCCGTCATTGYAAATAAGAATTTGTTCTTCAATGACTTCCCTAGTTATAAATAAACACTTTCATCTGGGGGTTGGGTTGCAGATCCCACACCTGCCTACCTACAATACAGTACACAAGAGAGGTGTCAGGTGAGCTCCTCATATCATGATGTTAACATGTCTACAGACCTTGTTCATACATCAATATTCAGTGGGTTGAAGTCATTGGTACGTTTGTACCAATCCTTGAAACATATCCCTGGCAAATATGCATTCACAGCTTGATCATCAGAAAATGTAACACTATGAGTAAAAACACCCAGTGGGCTAATAGGGGAGTGTTKTCTAACTTTTTATTTAGCTTTTATAATGCATTTTCCCCCAGGTTTACATTCACCTATTTGCAGGTTTTACTATATAATTTCTTCCATTCTAGACAAATGTCCTCATCTGCTTGCATGCACCTCCCCTATATCAAGGTGTTGTGGAGGTTCCATTATGCACTGCACTTTTCCACACACTAACTATACCACATGCCAATATAGTCTACCAGTCTAACTGTCTATCCTGCCTTCTATCCACCTTTCATAATGACAATAGTGGTAGGTTGATAGTTTGTCMAGATCTGCAATATGCTAACTAACAATGATACCACACGTAAAATCATTCAAAGCTGCAACAATGTTCAGTAAAAGCGGAGAGGCAGCTCCAAAAGCTCCCCTATTGATGTTGTTTAGGGACAATTATCTTACCTAGACTAGCCTACAACACTACATAGCAATGAGTAATTGCCTTATTGTTTTCAAGTGAGTACAACATTCTACTCTAGGCTGTAAACTGCAGTGAAATTGTCATTTGAATAACGGTACAAAAGCCCTGTGATTTGAATATTTCATTCCATTAATTAAATTTGTATCAGTTGTGGGTCTACTCTGGACAGTTTATAAGGCATATAMAGGCACAATACCAGGCCAGTCTGGCTGTATTTTAAGACCTGAGATGCGCTGTCTGTTGCGGATCATCATTCTCCTAAGTCGTGCTATAATAATGTGGTCACATATGCTCCCAGCAGGCCCAGTTGTTCAGGAAAGCGTCATGCGTGCTCTGCCTCCTCTCCGATCCGAGCAGCTATTCCTCGCGCACCTAGAACCTAACACTTCAATATAGCCTAAATATTTGTCATTTATCTTTTAAAATGTATTACCTTTTAGGGGAGACAGGTAGCATAACGTTAAGAGCGTTGGGCCAGTAACCAAAAGGTCGCTGGTTTGAATCCCTGAGCCGGCAAGGTGGAAAAATCTGCATTTCTGCCCTTGAGCAAGGCAGTTAACCYMCAACAACACCTGCTCCCCAGACGCTAATGACATGGATGTYGATTAAGGCAGCCCCCTTCACTTCTCTGATTCAGAGGGGTTGGGTTAAATTCAGTTGAATGCATTCAGTTGTGCAACTGACTAGGTATCCCCTTTCCATAAACACAATGTTTTAATCTGATTAAGCTACTTCAAAAGTCTCCTGTAGGCTACATGCGCACGTTAGTTCAAAATATAATTCAGGCATCCAACCTGTCCAGATTGTGGTGTTAAAAACGCAAACYATGATGTTGAAGCACCCAAAGTCAGTATGATTTGCTTATTGGTTGTGGTGCGTTGGCACAGAAACTGTTGGTGGAAAATTTGTTGCACATATAATTATAAATATAACATCAAAATGTTGAAAATCTGATTTCCACCTAGCTGATCATTGTCTACAGCTGGCTCTGATCGTAGTGTGGGTCTAATGAAACAGGCCGGGAGAGCTGTGGTGGTCGGCGAACCCTCAATCTTCTGGCCCATAGCCTTGTGTGTAATCGACTGTGCCACAAAAGCATGCCGAAGTGGCAAAGCCGATATCCACATTTATAAACACAGCGTCACTAAAGTTATTGTTATTTGTGGTCGGAAACATTAATTTGAGTTAATTTTATGAGGGGGAGGGTGTGCAAAAATGTTTTACAATACAAGGCGAGGGTTGTGCGAAAATATTTTTAACATTGGGGAAGTGGGCGCATTTTTTTTATGACACTGAGTTTTGGCACATCGCGTTTAGAACTATCCCTATCAATGGCTACACAGGGCCATAGTAATAGCAGAGAGAGGAAGCAAGATACAGAGCAAGAAACCGAGAGGCAGAGAGGCATGGAAAGAGAGGGAGAGAGACAGGGAAAGAAAGGGAAAGAGAGGGAGAGAGAGACAAGGAAAGAGAGGGAGAGGGAAAAAGCGAGAAAGAAAGACGGGGAATAGAGGGAGAGAGAGAGAGTGAGAAAACGAGTGCGTTCGAAAGAGAGCGAGCGAGTGTGAGAGAGAGCGAGGAATACGACTTTGTGGACTTTTCTGGCTGTGTGAGTAGAGGCCGAATGAGTGAGCAGGTCTGGGGCTGGTCTGAGCTGAGGCGGCGGGGCAGAGGGGCCAAGGTCTCCTGGCTGTCGGGGATATTAAGCCCTCTGATTAGATCTCAGGGGCCTCCGCCATGGCAGACGTCTCCTTTACTACGGGCCCCAGCACGGGCCCCAACTCATCTTTATTTTGGCAGGGTGGATGGTGCTCTCTGCAGGCTGTCTCTCTTTCTCACTCTCTCTGAACATACATCACCAATACTAAGCTATTTGTGGGAGAAAAGTTGATCCTGCTTTTATTCTCCCTTTCATCTTTTTTATGTATTTATTTATCTGTTTTATTTACTTGTGTTTCACACCCAGGAGTTCATGATAGGACAGCTATAGATTTTCCGGCAACGTGAGTCAGTACTCTCAGATTGATGTAATTTCATTGTTAGTAATAAGCTTAATTTTAAGATGCTTTTTWAAAACTTTTGTTTGATACAACAACGGAAGAGACTCGCAGTTCATGGAAGGAATGAAAGGATGGACTACAGAAATCACTTTCTATTTCCAATAAAAGACAAARAACATCTTGGAGTTTTGTGACTTTCATTCGCCTACTGTGACATAATGGGGGAACACCCACAACACTTTCTCCTGTTTTGTTTGTCTTAATATTCCCAATCACATTTTCCCTGGCAGCCCCTCGCAGCCACTCCTAAGGGTGCGGGAAGAGCAGACACTTCTAGCTGCAGGCTCCCCCACTTCTGAAACCTGTCAAAGCTGTCCTGGGAGAGTCAGCCTCACTCTATCTCATCATCCAGGGGCTTATGGACCTCTTTGCTCTCCTCTCCTCTCATCTCCTCTCCTCGCTTCCACTCCCATTTACCCTCCTTCCGTTCCCCAGCTTTCTTCCCCTTCTCCTCCCTYTCTCCATCCTTTCATCTTACATTCACAACTTGCGATTTGCAGAGCTGTACTGTAGCTTTCCCCAAAGTTGTCTTCTTCTTCTTCCTTTACTATATTACCTATGTTTTTCATTACCAGGTCCTATATGGTCTGTCCATTCTCCTGGYTTTGTAAATGGGATCTACCTCTACCAGACTAGAGTGTAATTGTGACCTGATTCAGGWWWCTAGGCRTATGTCGCAAGTCACGACTTCACAGGAGAGACGTTTTTTGGCAGAAATGCCTTCTCGAATATGTGAACTTTCATGTGCCTTAATAACAAACTTTTATTTCATCATTAAATACGAATTAAGTTCTTAAATTACGAGCCTAGTTGGTTTAGCCAAAGAAAAAATTMTCTGGATATTTTGGAGGCATTTCTGAACATGGCGCCAATRTAAACCGAGATTTGTGGATATAAATATGCACATTATCGAACAAAACATAAATGTATTGTGTAACATGATGTCATATAAGTGTCATCTGATGAAGATGTTCAAAGGTTAGTGATTAATTTTCTCTCTATTTCTGGGTTTTGTGAAAGCTATCTTTGGCTGGAAAAAATGGCTGTGTTTTTTGGATTTGGTGGTGAGCTAACATAAATATATGTTGTGTTTTCGCTGTAAAACATTTAAAAAATCATACACGATGGGTAGATTAACAAGATGTTTATCTTTAATTTGCTGTATTGGACTTAATGTGTGAAAGTTAAATATTAAAAAATTATATTTTTGAATTTTGCGCGCTGCCTTTTCAGTGGAATGTTGGGGGGGTTCCGCTAGCGGAACGCGTGTCCTAGAAAGGTTAATAACAAACTTTTATTCCATCATTAAATACGAATTAAGTTCTTAAATTACGAGCCTAGTTGGTTTAGCCAAAGAAAAAAAGTAAGGAACCTTCCCACTAGCCATGATAATGTGTGGGCTGGACATGCCGAGAGATGAGTTTCAGATTGATCTGCAGTGTAGCATCTTGTGTCATTAAAATGAGCTTTTCGTTATGCGTAGATAATCCTTTCTACTGCAGTTTTTTCTAAAGATATAATGTTAGCCATGGAGAACTGCAGATATGTTGCTACTGCTCTCAATAACATTGCTGCCTTGAATTTATCAGGCGCTATCGACAAAGATCAGTGGGAAAARGTTGTGATGGACTACTTTCTGGAGGACGATCGTGCCATGCTGACTCTCTCTGAGTCTGAAAACGAATCAGACGATGAGGAAATCCCTGATTTAGGTAAAAACATTTTAATTGAAGAAGACATTGTAGAGTCTTCTGATGCCATTAATGGGGAAGAAACGGTGATCAACAGTATTGTTGTCACGGAAGAAGTTGACCTAGTTTTGAAATCAGTGGAACACAACGGGCTAAACAAGCTGTACAAACAAACGGAAACGACACAGGACGTCTTATTTAATGAAAGGGGTTGCAGTCTGCCATGAAGCTTTCATCCATGTATATGGGTAAGAATCTAGCTACAGTTTCAGATATTATACGTTTMTAATTTTGTCAGAAAGTTGTTTTCGTTGCAAGTTAAGGCTTGCTGTTAGCTAGCCAGCTGGAGTTCGATGGCTGGCTTACTAGCTAACTTTTTTGTTTAACTTTAGCTATGACAATCGGTTTGTATTGCTAGTAACGTTACTCTATGGATTGGCATTATAGTTTATTTTTTAGCTAGCTAACGTTAACATGACATGTCTAAACAAAAGACCCTAAGTTAAAGCTTGCTGTTAGCTAGCTAACATTAGCTGAGGTTAGATGGCTGGCTTGCTAGCTAACATTAATTTACGTGTATGATTCGCTAGCCAGCTGGAGTTCGATTGCTGGCTTGCTAGCTAACATTAACGTTGAACTTAATTTATTTGAATAACTTCAGCTATGACAATCGGTTTGTATTGCTAGTAATGTTACTCTATGGATTGGGATTATAGTTCATTTTTTAGCTACAGTAGCTAACATTAACGTGACATGTCTAAACAAAAGACCCAAAGTTAAAACTTGCTGTTAGCTAGCTAAAGTTAGCTGAGGTTAGATGGCTAGCTTGCTAGCTAACGTTAATGTTGAACCTAATTTATTTGGTTAACTTTAGTTATGACAATCGGTTTGTATTGCTAGTAACRTGTATGATTGAATTGTGTGTAATGTTAGTGATGTTTTCTCAGAATGCCATTTCGCATCTATTGTATAATAATGCTAAAATATTTGTATCTGGAACTTTTCTTTCAGCATCAGTAGAACACGCCTGACTCTCCTCCACCAGTCATACAAGGAGAATGGTCTAATGCCTCCCATCAAAAAGAGAGCTGGCCCAAGCAAGCAAAGGTAGCAGCGGAGTCATCACCTACATGCTCCATTTCTTCACCAAGTACAGAGTTGGGGAAACACGTGTGGACCTGAATTGTGATAACTGCAGTGACCAAAACAAGAACAAGTTTGTGCTCTGGTACCTTCACTTCCTGATCCCAGGTCACACCAAGTTTGCCCACGACTGGTTATTCGGTCTTATCAAGCAGCGCTTCAGAAAGACCAGAGTGAACACTTTGTCTGAGATTGCTGGTGTTGTGAAGGACAGCACTGTGACAGGGGTCAACATCCCACAGCTGGTTGGACTGGAGGAACGTACGGTGCTGGTGGAAAGCTATGGCTGGGAAAAACACCTGACTCCGTACTTCAGGCCGCTGCCACAGATCAAGCAGTACCAGCACTTCAGGTGAAAATAATTTTTTCATTACATTGTATGAGGTTATTCTTCTTATCTAAACTTGGGAGGTGAATTGACATTGTGCAGGGCTGTAATGTTTTCCAATTTTTTGTTGTTGTTATTCCCTGTTTTACAGCCTCGATGCTCTGGAGCCTGGTGTTGTTGTCGCCAAGAAGCGTTCTGACTGTCGGGACTGGACACAGCTGTCTGGTTTAATATAAGGAATTTGAAATGATTTATTCTTAAGTATGACAATTTAGTACTTTTTCCACCACTGGATGTGCCTGGGGGTTATAGCATTTCTTTCACATGACCCATCAATTTAGATAAGTGTGTCTGGGTAACCGTTATCTAATAATTATAAAATATCTGGACACTCTGTTTACCTGGAATTTTCCCTTATTGTAGGCTACTATCAGTATTAGTCTTAACTTTACTACACTACTCACAGTTTAGCACATGACTTCATGTGAATCCTTAAAGAGATGTGTGGGGCTGGCTTAAGAGGGTGTGAACAATGCTGAATGGGTGTAGTCAAAGGAGAGCTCTCCAGTAGGTACCACAACACTCAAAGGCCCTTTTCTCAAAACTGAGTTTACAAGTGTATCAACTTTCAAAGCAGAATTACTTTCCCATTGTTCCTCAAAAATGAAGTGTATGATATACCATTTTGTAGCTCTGAGTCTCTACTTTTATCCAATGTAAAAATAAAAAATAAATCAAATTTTACTACATAAGACCGAATCCAGGTGGTGAATAACTCAAATGAATAACTGCAAGTAATTTTGCCCCTCCGACACAGACATGCCTCTCCGGGTAAACTGGATAATTTGGATACAGACTTGTATCACTGAGTCCATCTTAATGGGTATAAATGTTTTCAAGGACAGACTGGGTCTCACAGACAACTGCCCCCAACCCATTTCTAACTATCCAGAAAATGCCTGAGGAGGCTAGTGTGATCTGAGTCTCAGCCTGTCCCCTCCCTCCTTTCTCAACAGTAGCAGGCCTTTCAGTCTTTCCATCCATACTCCCCATGGTCCACCACTTCCATCCATCCCCCCGTCCCCCGCCTCTGTGTGTCTGCTCTACCACCACTGTCCTGAGGGTGCTCTCTCTCTCTCTCTCTCTCGCTCACATTCTCATCCTCTCTCTCGCTCTCCTCTCTCTCTCTCCCTCTCTGCATCTCTCTCTCTCCTGCGCCTGCCGCCGTGATCGATATGGATGCAGAGGGAGAAGGGGGACCTGTCTGTCAAAGCAGCCTGTAGAAAATGAAGGCTCAGATGAAGAAAGCATGCTCTGTATATTAAACGGCCTGACCCCGGCAGGGGGGGGGGGGGGGGGGAGGGGAGGTGGGGAAATATCAATAAGCTGCTGCTAAAAGCGAGATAAGGCCAAACAGCAATGAGAGGAGATGAGAATGAGAGAAGGGGTGAATACTGAGAAAGAGCGAGAGAAACAAGCCAAATGAGTGAGCATCTGCTGGACAATGGGACAAGAGAAGAGCTGAACATGAAGAGGAGAAGAGTGGAGGAGTGAAAATATGAGACAAGTAAAATGATGAGACCTGATCAATTCTAAATATGAACTGATGAAAAAACACTGAGATAAAAACGAGTGAAGTGAGTAAACAGCTGAGGGATGGAAAAGAGCGAAAAATAACGAGTATAGCTAAAGAGCTGAGAGAGGGGGAAAAGAAAGAATGAGGAGAAGTTAACGACTTTGCAGATTTCATTATAGAGATAGTTAACCCTGTTGACACTGAAGGAGGGCGTTATCCTCTCCGGAGGAGTCCTGCATGGTCCTTCCACCTCCACGCACACAGACAGATGAGATCATTACAGCTATCAGCACCACCGACATCCACAATTAGCACTTCACTCTCCCTCCTTCACTCCCTTCATCACCCCTTCCTCTTTATTCCACTCTAGCACACTCTCTCCCTCTCTATATACCCTCCCTCTTCCGCATCTCTCTTTCTCTCTCTCGCTCTCTCTCCCATTCTCTCTCTGCCCTCTTCTACCCTCTATCCCTCTGCTCATGACAGGTCTTGATTTAGAGGCAATTTTAGTAAATATTAAGATGCACGCAACGAACTGCTTTCAGCTTTGGCTGACCTGCCTTTCGGACCTTTTCATACTCATTTAGAAAACCATTTGCCATTTTAGACAAACAATGAGGTTTCTGAAAATTGCTTTGCATTGTAATGCAATTTTGTGGGTGCGGCTCTCTGAGGACACACGTGCAAACACACACATGCACGCAGACACTCACCTGTGAAGCAGACAGGACACTTGAAGGTGCCGCCCATGCCCTCGAAGCTGTGCTCGATCAAGTGGCATTGGAGTTTGGCTGGCGAGTCGAACGACTGACTGCAGAGCTTACACTCATGGTTCAGGCCCTCTTCTAAGGAGAAAGAGACCACACAACACACAAAACAGCATAGTTAGAAGGGTGAATAATCTGAGTACAAATAGCAGAGAGGGATCCAGAATATACACTATCGTTCAAAAGTTTTGGGTCACTTAGAAATGTCCTTGTTTTTGAAAGAAAAGCAATTTTTTTGTCCATTAAAATAACATCAAATTGATCAGAAATACTGTGTAGACATTGTTAATGTTGTAAATGACTATTGTAGCTGGAAACGGCTGATTCTTTTATGGAATATCTACACAGGCATAAAGAGGCCCAATATCAGCAACCATCACTCCTGTGTTCCAATGGCACGTTGTGTTAGCTAATCCAAGTTATGGAATAGCCTTCATTTATCAGAACAAGAATAGACTGATGAGTTTCAGAAGAAAGTACTTTGTTTCTGGCCATTCTGAGCCTGTAATCGAACCTACAAATTCTTATGCTCCAGACACTCAACTAGTCTAAAGAAGGCCAGTTTCATTTCTTCTTTAATCAGAACAACAGTTTTCAGCAGTGCTAACATAATTGCAAAAGGGTTTTCTGATGTTCAATTAGCCTTTTAAAATTATAAACTTGGATTAGCTAACACAACGTGCCATTGGAACACAGGAGTGATGGTTGCTGATAATAGGTCTCTGTACACCTACGGMGATATTCCATAAAAAATCTGCCGTTTCCAGCTACAATAGTAATTTACAACATTAACAATGTCTACACTGTATTTCTGATCAATTTGATGTTATTTTAATGGACCAAAAATGTGCTTTTCTTTAAAAAACAAGGACATTTCTAAGTGACCCCAAACTTTTGAATGATAGTATATATTATTTATTTTCTCCTCCTTCCCCATTTAATTGAGCTCCAACACATTTGTGTCAAAGGCTCCTGCCTGTAATTTTCGTGGCTCATACAACAGTAATACAATGTGTGATCTAGACCCATCAGGCATAAATTGGATGTGTGGGGTGGGGCCTAATTGCACAGGCGAGGTCTTGCACTTTGAACATGGCAAGCATCGCTCTTTTTGATTGGCTAACACGCAAATTAATTTCTGTGGGCAAATGGCTGTAGGGTGCAGTGGTACTGTAGCTTGATAAAGGGAAAGATGTAATGCATAAAAAACATGTAGGCTAATTTACAGATTAAAGTGGTAAATGTAAGAATAGCCAAGCGTGGGAACATATTAATTTTATAATCAACATTTAATAATAAACAATATGAGCAAGTGAGAATATTATAGATGTTTCAACATCTCAACGTTTACACACTTCCCTTCTTTATCACCATGGCATTTTAACTGCTCTCTTTAACACAACTGTTGAATTCAATCTCATGGTTTTCAACCAAGATGAATACCAATGTTTTCATGTTATTACTAATACATAAGTTATAATTAATACATGAAATGAGATATTGCTCATGGCAATGGCCAAAACAACTGTGAGTCTGCATCCATTCCCCTGTCACATTAGAATGTATGACACGTCTCTCCCTGACGGACCGATATTTCAGACCTTGATAGCTGAAATAAATGGCATTGGTTCAGACACTGAACCTTCCCTAATGCTCATTTGCTGCACAACGATCCGCTGACTCAGCATTCCACAGAACCGAGCTGCCCATCTCCTGAACTACACGCCAATAAAAACCCAGTGCACTCTGCTATCCATGCAGTTGGGCCTGTACTCTGTCAAAATCCCCTTGTCCCGTGAAGCATGGGTCCAGGCATGGGGCCAGCGAGAGGGGGGTGAAGGGGGATGGAAGGAGGGTCCCTGGGTGCCTATCCAGGGCCAGGGCCCATCCTTCAGTCTCTACAGCCCAATGCCCACAACATGGGCCCAGGGTACCAGACGCGGAAACATACAATCCACCTAACCAGCTGTGGCCATCCAAAGCCCTGGAGGATCAGAGTGGGGGGTTACCGGATGGGCCTTGGGCAAATCTGGCAACGCAACTCACAGATCTGGCAACGCAACTCATCTTAACAACAATGGCCTGAGATGAACGGGACAGATTCGTCCCAGATCCAACTAGATGCCAGTGTTTTAAAACCCCAGCCCACACACTGCCAGTGACTTTCCCATTTGTACTTTTATGGTCAATTGTTGTTCCGCTGCTCAAAGCACATATTAAACAACATGGGCTGGATCGCTCCACTAACAACATTTGGCAACGTTATAAAAAATGGGTAATTTCTGAAACCGGCAGCCGATTACAACAATCTTTGCAAAATAATGTTAATAAAGCATTTTAATACCAAGTTAAATGTTATTGGTTTAAATCTTTACAAGGGAAGTGTAGTCACTTAATAAGATGTGCTACAGTATAGTACAGTAACAGTACAGTATAGTAATAAAACAATTAGAGGTATCTGTACCTGTTTTGGTGACTAGCTACCTACAGTATAATGGAGACTATCCACTGTATATCATGTAATACGATATAAAGTGACAATACAACCCAACGACCTGGGCTGTTCTAGGAGGGCAATGGGAAACGTGTTACACAGCATAGTGAGTCTATTCATTTATTATATACAGAGCATGTTTATGCTCTATATCACCATATGGCCAGCCCTCTTCTCCTTATAACCCTGTCAAGGAGAAACCTCTACTACGACCTCAAAACAAACATTTAAAGCTGGTCGTGTCTGAATGAGCTCACATGACAAGCTATTGTCGTACTGTGTGTGTCTGGCTTAGTGGCTTAGGTATGGATGGAAAGATTTAAAAAACAATTTTATCACAGAAACCAGAGGAGTTGATTGTGTCGCCTGTAATTGTGCATTCCCCTTTGAAAGATGAGACATGGTGTGTGTGCACGTGTGTGCGTGCATATGTGTGTGCATAATTAGTGCATGTGTGTAAGATAGCGACAGAGTTCTTTGATCCCCATTCAACCTGGCCGTCTGTGTGTGTGTGTGTGTGTGTGTGTTCAGAGCACTCCATGCCTTTGCCCATATGTGCAGCCCTTGTTTGACCCTGGAGCACACTCCTGTTCCTTCAGAGACCTGACCTGCTTCATTATGCAGATAACTCTGCACCTGCCCAACCGTCTGACCTTGGGTGCATGCGTGTGTGTATTTGTGTGAGAGAGAGAGAGAGAGAGAGAGAGGTTTGCATATGTCTGTGAATCTAAGATACGTGATTGGTTGTTACTGCATGTGTGTGCATGAAGAGTGTGTGTAAGACAGTACAGTGCAAGTGGGATGACTCAGTGTGTGAGTGCACGAGTCTGTTCGGCACTGCCCGCCCCCGTAATGTAACTGTGTATAGGGGGACGGGTTTGTAAGCGGCAGGGGAGCAGGGRTTGGATCACACTGGCAGCCTGTTCCTTAGTGAGAGTCAAGGGAGGAAGTCAGCCAGCGCGCCCCTATAGCTCCCTCATCGGGGTGAGGTCACTTCCTGTCGTTCCCCCAGCCTCCCCCAGGGCTGTCCAATCAGGACAGAGCATTCAGGAGCCCCCACCCTGGCCCGCTCTGCACCGACTGGAGCAGACTCTGGATATAGTTACAGAGCCACTGGGGACTGGAAGCTCTCTCTCTCTATATATATATATTTCTCTCTCACCCCCCTCACCCTCCCTTCTCCCTCCACACTCGTGAGTGTTCTGCCTCCACTGCCACCACCCTGTCCCCCTGCACTCATAAGCGAAATCTTTTAGATGAGAGCTTTTCTGTTCCTGCTCCCTCTAAGCGTCCCTGACACCAGCAAAGTAAGTCCATCTGCATATCCACAGGGCATGGTGGCACGCCTAAGGTTCATRGTTTATGTATTTCACAGCTCCTGAAAAACACAAACATCTAATATCTTTCCCATGTGTAAGGAGAGACCGAGTAGGAAAACTCTTTAAAAAGGACAGCCTTTATTATTTCTTCTTGTGTTTACTCTTCAGCAACCAGGCTGAAGTTAATGTTCTGTTGAAGGTTGTTTGGGACACTGGGGTTTGTTTTCCTTTCGGTTTCGTCTGGATGTTCAAGTACAGCTTTGTATACACTGAGAGTACAAAACATTAATAACATCTTCCTAATATTGAGTTGCCCTCAGAACAGCCTCAATTAGTCAGGGCATGGGCTCTACAAAGTGTCAAAAGCGTTCCACAGGGATGCTGGCCCAATGTTGACTCCAATGCTTCCCATTGTTGTGTCAAGTTGGCTGGATGTCCTTTGGGTGGTGGACCATTCTTGATACACACAGGAAACTGTTAAACGTGAAAAACCCAGAAGCGTTGCAGTTCTTCACACAAACCGGTGTGCCTGGGACCTACTACCATACCCCGTTCAAAGGTACTTAAATCTTTTGTCTTGCCCATTTACCCTCTGAATGACACACATACACAATCCATGTCTCAATTGTCTCAAGGCTTAAAATTCCTTATTTTTCCTGTCTCCTTCCCTTCACTGACTGAAGTGGATATAACAAGTGATATCAATAAGGSATCATAGCTTTCACTGGTCAGTCTATGTCATGGAAAGAGCAGGTGTTCTTAATGTTTTGTAAACTCAGTATATAGTAGAGTATGTGTGTAGAGTAGGTTTGAGTAAGAGTGTGAATCTCTGTGTGTGTGCAGTACAGTATGTGTGAGGATTTAGTGTGGCTATAGTGCACACCAGTGAATACAGTTACTGAAAGACGCTACTGATATTTCTCAAATAATCTCAGGTATTGGGTATTCTCAAAACTTTGACCAAAATTAAGTATGTTGCACTACAGGGCTTAATTAAAATATGTATCCTAGCCGAATCCCCTCCTCATCCCCTACCCCTTACATACTACACACTACCCTATATTAACAATTCTGCTTCAGAGCAGGTCCAGTGAAAAGGGGAATTCAGGATCACTTCATAGTAATCTGATAGTTAGATTTACACTTSTCTCTGTCGCACTGTGAATCTTACTCACAAGCTCCCTCTTAAAGGAACCAAGTCCGCCCACTTCTCAAAATCAGGCAGCAACCTCTAACAAAGTTGTGGAGACAAAACAAAAGATGTCAACCAAATACGTTAAAGAAGGCCATTTTCATCAGGTGAGAATAATTAGAAAACAGTAGTCATAGAAAAGGAATTGGAAACACGGTAGACTAAACAAACTACAATCGGGGTCAAGTCAAGGTTGAGGTCACACTCAGAATGCAGTCTCTCAATAAGGTATTATTTGTACTCAATCAGGTCTAAAGATGATAGGCTTCAGACTGCAATATGGTGTACTATAGGTCACAGAAAACACACCAAGAAACATCTGAGGAAATTGCCAGGCATAAACACCCAGAGTAGTCCACAGCTGTTTCTGAAAGACTAGGTTACATATCCTGCATTCAGACATCTTTCAACTTACACACTCTCTGAAATGCTACTTGTGACTGCAATACTTTTTGAAATTGTGAGAAGGCGAGAGAAGGATATCATTTGGGTTTTTAGAGGACATACTAGTATATAGAGTAAAGCTATGGTGTTGTGTGTACGGTGGCAGAGTTGAGTAGACAGCTCTGGGGCTGTAAACAGTAGGTGGGTTTACTTGGCTCTACATCTCCATGGGAACTATCCATTAACAGATAATGGGGGAAAATCTGAGTGATTAAGGCCCGGGGAATTATGGGTGAATACAAATACATTTCCGTGCGGTGGAGTGAGTGTGTATGTGTGTTCTCTGGAGATATAGAACCACTTCTCATGTGGAACTCGGTTCATTTTAGAGATACTAGAAGGCCCATTAGTGCGTTGAGAAGAGAAAGGGGGCGGGATATGGATGTAGCTGGTAGATGGGAGCTACTGTAGCTAGCGCACGGGGACCAGGCTCCCCCTGGACCAAGGCTGATTGGCTCCCCGTGAACCTAGGCTGATTGGAGAACTGGCACCTGGAGGGGAATATACCTAATATTTATATCCTGCCTTCTCAGTTTAAAGAGGAGGACATGCCATTATGAACAACATTGTAGAATAAAACTTAATTTAAACATCCTGAACATCACCCTCATTACTATACAGGTATGATGATAATGATGCTCTAGTATGGTCAAATGCTAGCTAATATCCTCATTAAGACTGATAAAACTACCTTTATAGCAGCTATATACAAGAAGAATAGAGGAGAGATGTGTAGCAGAGAAGTGTAATCATGTCAAAACAGAGAGAAGACATGACTTGAAGTGAGAGTATAAGGGAATCGGGACAATCACAAGGAGAGAACAGGAAGTGAAAACCAATGTGCCACAGACAGACAGAAAGAAAAAACCCAATGTCAGGGTCCCATGCTTGTGCCATGACTGTGTGACTTTTACTTCAAACCTCCAGAGTGAACTGAACTAAGGGGTGAGGTTGTCGGGTGACAGTGGTGGCGACGACCTTACAAGCGAGTTGCCACTGGCGACTGGGGGTGGGCGGGATATAGTTCTACGTCCCAAATGGGAATAGGGTGTGATTTGGGACGCAGCCTAAGTCTCTGGGAGATTGTCAGGCCTGATGCATGGCTGAACTTGAACCTGGACGCACAGTGGTGCACAGTGCACAGCTCAGGGTGTAAGTGCTAAGCAGAGCACAGCTAGTCTTATGCTAGCCACTTTCTCGCTCTCTTTCTCTCTCTACACCGCCGGCATTATCCGTCTCACACCATCCCCTAGCGGCCAGGTTGGCTAGGTCACAGGCACCTTCTAACTGCCAAACTGGTATTGAGATAAACAAGCGTAAGGCCTGAAGACAGTATAAAAGGCGTAGCCAACTAGAACACCTTGAAGAGGACAGCACACTGTAATATCTGGGTTATTTGTGAGCTATAAGGTGTATGTTCTATTTCATAGCCTCTTTATGGGWTATGCACAGTAGACAGTAGACCTATACAATGCATAAAAAGTGTTGCTAAATAGTCACTAAAAGACAAAYTTATCAACATGGTAAAATACATACAGTATGAGC
Source organism: Salvelinus sp. IW2-2015 (assembly GCF_002910315.2). Classification (NCBI taxonomy): domain Eukaryota; kingdom Metazoa; phylum Chordata; class Actinopteri; order Salmoniformes; family Salmonidae; genus Salvelinus; species Salvelinus sp. IW2-2015. Next base: position 24,884,932 of record NC_036871.1, read on the forward strand.
TAATAGTCACTGTCTGCCATCAAGATGGCTAATATGAGGTAAGTAATAAGAACATCAAAACAATGGACGTGGCATTTTTCTCTCTAGCTAATCAGTACTCAGCTGAAGTTAAGGATGCTGCTGTAGGGAAGTGTGCACTACACTCAAACAGTGAAACCAGAGAAGAGCTGGTGTTTACACACTACTTAGGTAGTATACGATCGTCTGACTGTCTGCCATTTTGTTGCTTAATAGCTACAGTTAAAGCAAGAAGACACACTGGTTATAACTCAAATTAATAGTTGGTAGGTCTTTGGGGCTGCAGTTCACCAAAATGCACACACAAAACCCCCACCATAGCAAAGGGGAGAGCAGAGCAGAAGACTTGTTAACGAATTATGTGTAGGCACTGCAGCTTGAGGCCAGGTATGGAGGTCCATCGGGGCCAAACAGTGCAGGCTGGCTGCTGAGATGGATGGTATTGGAGCATTAGACCCCCTGCAGCCATACAAACACAATTCTGCAGTCAACTGCTCTCATTTACTTCATCCATGCCCCATTCTAAACTAATGGGGCCTTTTCTTGTTGGGGGAAAATAAAGGTCAAATGACTATAGCCCTGCTATTTCACAGCACAAGAAGACTCTGACTGGCACTCAATGCAACCTGCGGCCGAAAGAAAGAGAGAAAAAGACAGAAGTGAATCAGACAAAAAAGCTAACAGGCAAAGAAGCACAAGTAAGGGAGGTAGAGCAGGGACAACTCTAACAAGAATCTGTCTTTCTGCCCATGAAAAGAGTAAGTGGCCTAAATGTAAAAAGTTAATTATGACACACTTGCAAGGGCCTTTCTTCGCTATTCACATGGTGGCAGCTGCGTTGTGCAGGCTGAGGATCGCATGGCTCTATGGTGTCTGTCCGCAGCCCATCCACACAAAGAAGCAGGAGGGAGGATAGATGGCTGGAGAGTGGGGAGAGATGGAGAAAGGTCCCTTGGCTGGTCTCACGGCATGGAGCACTGTACAATTAGCCAGCCCCTGCGTTCTGCTGGCTTATAATTATCAGTGCTCTCTTTAATTGACTCCCTTAGCCTGGTGCAGAGGGACCCCACCACCTCCTCCCTTCAATACAACCCCCCCCACACCCCTCCGCTCAGCGCAGACCACGGAGCATCGAGCACCACGCCGGGCTCTCCAAAGTCATTTATAAAAGCGCTCATATTTTCAACACAAAAAAGAGAGGGGAACATTTGGTGAGAGAGAATTCATCATCAGGTATCTAGAGGTTTTCCTTAATAGAAAAGCCGAGTCCCACTGAGCGCGCTCCTTGTAGCGGCCAGCCACGCATGCTCAAGACCAGCAAGCCACCGTTCGCAGCGGGTCAGCCAGACATTAGCATAATTTTATATAACACAGCCACGCTGGAAATTTAATACATCTCAGCAAATATGAGACAGGCATTTTGCATAATGTTTTTAATTATTTTCTGTGAGCGACATACCTACCTGTCTATACACTCTTAGAAAAAAAGGTGCTATCGGCTGTCCTCATAGGAGAACCCTTTCAAGAACCCTTTTTGATTGTCGGTAGAACCCTTTTGGGTTCAATGTAGAACCCTCTCCAGAAAAGGTTCAACATGGAACCCAAAAGGGTTCTCTTATGGGGACAGCCACCTTTTGGAAACCTTTTTTCTAAGAGTGTAGTCCAGTTTATTCTCTAGTCTCTCCTTGTCCCTCCTCTCCACGTCGCTCTCCTGTCCTGTTTTTCTCTCTCTCTCTCCCTTGCTCCCTCTCTCCCCCGTTCTCACCCCATGGTGCTGATCTCACTAGGAGAAGAGAAGTTCATTACCGCAGCTAAATCAGAATTAGTCCCTTCATTTTGACAGGGCGAACTTCATTAGAAAGGCCCTTCCTTAATCCAGCCGGGAAGACTGATGAATCTACATGGGGCCCATAATTTGCTTCAGACAGCATATTCAGCTACTTCCTAGTCAGAGGAGGCTGGTGGAAGGAGCTATAGGAGGACAGGCTCATTGTAATAGCTCTAATGGAATCAATTGAATGGTACCAAACACATCAAACAAATGGAAACAAGGTGTTTGACTCCGTTCCATTGATTCCATTTCAGCCATTACAATGARCCTGTACACATATAGCTTCTCCCACCAGCCTCCTGTTTCCTCCTCCTTTCCTTTTCCCTCTCCCCCCTTCTACCTTGCCTTATGCATTTACACTTACATTTTTATTAGATCAAGAGCAAGAACCTGAGAGAGGAACTTGAGTTAGGAAAACACCTGCATATAATGAAGTAATGGGAGCAGAGAGGGTGTAAAGAGAGAGGGAGTTATGCTGTTTGAAACGTCYSGTCTCCCCAACAGACCTTGGAGCCTCTGGGGCTGAACGACTACAGTATGGCTGGGTTGGTTGGCGGACACTCAAATACAGAACAGACAGTGGACTCAGTCGGTTTGTTCAAATATGAACTAATAGTCTACAAGGCCACGTACACATGAGAGAGAGATATAGAGAAGTAAAATTGATATCCACTATGTCTGTGTTTTTGGGTGAAAGTGGAATCCTGTCACATTTTGTCCCAAAACCCCAACAATATCATACAGTTCTATAAGCCTGTGTTGCGTTTGACACACACCATCCACCACTGCAGTTCACCAGAATCAACACAACAGAAGAGACGTGGATGAGGCCAGTAGGGCCTGACTGGCATCCACTGTGTCATCACTTTTGTCCCAAAACCCCAACAATATCATACAGTTCTATAAGCCTGTGTTGCGTTTGACACACACCATCCACCACTGCAGTTCACCAGAATCAACACAACACAAGAGACGTGGATGAGGCCAGTAGGGCCTGACTGGCATCCACTGTGTCATCACTGTGCCTGTTGACTGGTGTCAAGCAGATGTGGCACTTGGAATGGCAGTTACTCTCGCTACGCCCCCCCCCCCCCCCCCCCCCCCCCCCCCCCCACCTGCCAGGTCTCCCTCCCCCAAGCTGTGCCCCTGGAGAGCTCGAGAGCTCTGAGCTGGGGCACCCCCCTTTGCCATCCCTTGTCTAATACACAGTCTCTCGGAGTGGCAATAACATGTGCACGCACACACACACATACTCATGCACCCACACACATAAAATCACACAGACACACATACACAAGTCGACAAGCCATTGAAGGAAAGCACTTCACACATAATTTATATTCTCACTCATCTACATAAAGATTGAATATATAATAAACAAACAGATACCAGGAATTGAGTCAATATATGTTGAAATTCAAATGTGCATCATCTGGGCCACGGCTCAGCTCGTGTGCCTCTGSTCTCCTCTGCAGCCACTGACTGCACCTGACTTCCGTTGCCATAGTTTCCATTATCTGAACCCATCGGAATCAAATGAAACGACAGAAAAGGACACACAAGAAGATGACTCACTAATCCAATAAATAAAAGGGTGCCTACTAGATGTCATAACCCCAAGAATAGCACCGTTGTACCATAGCATTGTTCCATATGAAGAGACTCCATATATTAATAAACATGATTAAACCAGATCCGGCCAGTTTTTTTCTCTCCAGTCCGGCATCAGAGTAGGATTTCCCAGAGGCCTGCTAGTCTAGCTGTCAAAATATTCCATCCCTCCAACCCCATCCCATCTCTGTCTATTTTTTCTCCTCCTCTGTCGATTCTCTGAAGCATGTGTGGACGGTTGAGTCCACTCTCAAATCACAGGGACGTCCTGAAATAGTCGGACAGGACCCGGAGGGGGTAAAGATCACTGCAGAGGAAGCCACAGAGGCCTTCTTGTCAGAACAGACTCAGGGCTTTTTCAGGGCCAGGGGTGATGGGGTGAGGGGGGTGAGCGAAGCCAGGGGGGGAGAGCCAGAGAGCCTCAGAGCCACAGACATGACATACATTTTATTACACTTAAACCAACTGTGGGTTCAACTCAGAAACCTTGGACTTGCATTGGAGTCTCAGAGGAAAAAGTATGGAGTAAGTGGAGGTGGGAGGAGTGACTTTTAAAAAGATCACAATGGTGATGTGGACAAAGAGAAAGGAGGCAGTGGACTAATTGCTTAGGGGGTTTGTCTGAATATTTGTTGTGCTAAGTTATTTTGTTTAAAGCTCATGGCTTGTGCCTATTGAGATGAAGATATTCTAAATATACAAAAGTATGTGGACGCCCCTTCAAATTAGTGGATTCGGCTATTTCAGCCACACCYGTTGCTGTGTGCTAAAATCGAGCACACATCCATGCAATCTCCATAGACAAACATTGGCAGTAGAATGGCCTTATTAAAGAGGTCAGTGGCTTTCAACGTGGCACTGTCATAAGTCAGTTTGCCAACTGTAAGTGCTGTTATTGTGAAGTGGAAATGTCTAGGAGCAACCATGGCTCAACCTCGAAGTGATAGGCCACACAAGCGCACATAACGGGACCGCCGAGTGCAGAAGCCTGTAGCATATAAAAATCGTCTGTCCTCTGTTGTAATAATCCCAAACGAGTTCCAAACTGCCTCTGGAAGCAACGTTAGCACAAGAACTGTTCGTCGGTAGCTTCATGAAATGGGTTTCCATGGCCGAGCAGCCGCACACAAGCCTCAGATCACCATGCACAAATGCCAAGCGTCGGCTGGAGTGGTCTAAAGCTCATCGCCATTGGACTCTGGAACAGTGGAAAAGCGTTCTCTGGAGTGATGAATCAAGCTTCCCCATCTGGAAGTCCGACGGACGAATCTGGGTTTGGTGGATGCCAGGAGAAYGCTAYCTGCCCCAACGCATATTGCCAATGGTCAACTTTGGTGGAGGAGGAATAATGGTCTGGGGCTGTTTTTCATGGTTCGGGCTAGGCCCCTTAGTTCAAGTGAAGGGAAATCTTAACGCTACAGCATACAATGGCATTCTAGGCTATTCTGTGCTTCCAACTTTGTGGCAACAGTTTGGGGAAAGCTCTTTCCTGTTTCAGCATGACAATGCCCCGTGCACAAAGCGAGGTCCATACAGAAATGGTTTGTCGAGATTAGTGTGGAAGAACTTGACTAGCCTGCACAGAGCCCTGACCTCAACCCCATCGAACACCTTTGGGATGAATTGGAACTGTGAGCTAGGCCTAATCGCCCAACATCAATGCTCAACCTCACTAATGCTCTTGCGGCTGAATGGAAACAAGTCCCCACAGCATTATTCCAACATCTAGTGGAAGGCCTTCCCAGAAGAGTGGAGGCTGTTATACTAAAGCAGCAATGGTGGGACCAACTCCATATTAATGTCCATGATTTTGGAATGAGATGTTTGACAAACAGGTGTCCACATACCTTTGGTCATGTTGTTTATATCCATTTTGAAGATCAATGAAAAGCATTCCTATGATCAGCATATATGATATGGCGCAGTGCACTACATTTCAATATCGCCATTTTTTATATCCACTCTCATACCACCATGTTCAGTATAATACTTTAGGAAAGCTCTACTCTTGACCATTTCCACCCATTCTGAAAGAGACCTCCCATCAGGAGCCCAAAGAAGCCTAGAGACCCTCCTCATCTATACTCCCTAGCCAACCTCCCCATCCACACTCCTCATTCATCAGCCCTGCTCCTCATCCAACTTCCTCAGCCCTGCTCCTTGTCCAACCTCCTCAGCCCTGCTCCTCGTCCAACCTCCTCAGCCCCGCTCCTCGTCCAACCTCCTCAGCCCTGCTCCTCATCCAACTTCCTCAGCCCTGCTCCTCATCCAACCCCCTCAGCCCTGCTCCTCATCCAACTTCCTCAGCCCTGCTCCTCGTCCAACCTCCTCATCCAAGCTCCCCATCCACACTCCTCATCCAAGCCCCTTAACTCTACTCCCCAGCCCCTCTCCTCATCCCCAGCCTAGTCCACTCCTCATCCAACCTCCTCAGCCCTGTTCAGCACCTCTGCCAAGCATCTTATCCCCACACCTCCTCTTGTTCACTCCCCAGCCTCTTCTCCTCAGCTTTGCTCTCTGTGTTCACTGTTCTCTGATCGCTTTGTTTAGTTCCTCCCAGTAAACACAACAGCCTTGGTAGGGCCTGAGAGGAGGATAAGAGGATAGGAGAGAAACGGCTCTTATCCCAGACATGCCCAGAGTGGTCTTTTCAGCGAGAGTGAGAGAGCAAAGAGAGACAGAGAGACAGTCCATAGCCTTGGAGAGAGACCACTTGTCCATTAAGACTGTCAGAGGATGCTCCTTGAATACAATAGGCCATATCTCTGAAGAGGTCTTCAGAGAGCACACTCAGTCTGGGGCTGCTGGGGGTTAGAGGAGAGGGGAGCACTATAAGAAGCTACTAGCCAACCATACTGTACACAGGGTCAAGCTGAATCTGCTCTCTGGCTTATCTCAGTCAGATAGATAGTCTGGCTACTATAACTTTGCTTGGAGGAAAAGCCCATCTCCTATCGTTCTCTAGTCATAGAGTTCCTATAAACAGACTCTATTGGGTAACACTGCATTCTGTGAAATAGCATTTACTATCTAGCGTGCTTTGGTTTACAAAGGATCTCTTGCTAGTGTTCAATTCCTTAGAGTATTATTAGAAAGGCTATAGAATTACAAAACACTATTGTTATCACGCACGGGGGTACCCTTGTTCATTACACTGCTATGAAGTCGAGGATTTACAATGATTCTATCAGTTCGGTTGAGCTTTTTTACTATTTCCTTCCAGCTGTCAGAAGATGTACTGTACAAGATCACAAAACAGCTTCAAACAGACTTCTGATATAATATCTGATATGTCTTCAAAACCCATTGGCAGCCATTGCTTGATTCCCCCATTGCTTTGCGGCAGGATTAAGGAAGTCGACAGAGAAACTTTTCATTTTCCTTAACCGGTTGCTACATGTGACATCAGAGTGCATGAGAATGTAACAGAATGGTATTGTCCAGGGGAGGGAACCCTTGGTCTATCCATCAGCACATCCTTGGTGGGACAGAGAAGATTAAAACACTCTGTGTCTGACTGACAGGCTCAGCACAGCTTCTAGGAAGATGACAGCTCTCTAAATCACACAAAAAGGCAACTAGTCCAATTTTACCTCTGACTACAACACCAACCGAGAACCAACCCCTCTGTCAAAACCCACAAAANAGAGAGAGAGAGAGAGAGAGAGAGAGAGAGAGAGAGAGAGAGAGAGAGAGAGAGAGAGAGAGAGCAAAAGAGAGAGTGAATTTCTCCATGGCCTTGGTGAGAGACCACTTGTCAATTAAGACTGTCAGAGGATGCTCCTCGAAAACAAGAGTCAGATCTCAGGAGAGGTCTTCAGGGAGAGTGCTCAGTCTGGGGACACTGGGGGTTGGAGGAGAAGAGAGACACAGCCCTCTATAAAGCTACTAGCCAATCATACTGTACACAGGGTCAAGATGAATCTGCTCTCTGGTTTGTCTCAGTCAGATAGTCGACTTGCTACTGTAACTCCGCTTGGGGGAAAAGCTGATCTCCTTTCATTCTCTAGTAATAGATTCCCTATAAACATACTCTACTGGCTAACACAGCATTCTGTGAAATATCATATACTATCTAGCCTGCTTTGGTTGACAAAGGTTCTCTTCCTAGTGTTCTATTCATTGGAGTATTATTAGAAAGGCTATAGAATTACAAAACACCATTGTTATCACATACAGGAAGGGAACCCTTGTTCATTACCCTGCTATGAAGTCGAGGATTTAGAATTAGAATCAGCTGGGTTTTGTTTTTTTACTGTGACAATCTGACTGCTGTTATGTTGCCAATCTCCTTCCAGCTGTCAGAAGACGTACCATATCTCTGACAAGATCACAAAACACTTTCAAACAGACTTCTGACATGTCTGATATATCTTCAAAACTCACTGGCAGCCATTGCTTGATTCCCCCATTGACTTGTGGYGGGTTTAAGTCGAGGAAGAAACTTTTCATGTTTCTTAACTGGTTGCTACATGTGACATCAGAGTGCATGAGCATGTGGCAGAATGGTATTGTCCAGGGGAGTGAATCCTCGGTCTACCCGTCACCACCTCCTGACGTGGGACAAAGAAGATTAAAACACTCTGTGTCTGATTGACAGGCTCGGCACAGCTTCTAGGAAGATGACAGCTCTCTAAGTCACACAAAAAAAAGGCAACTCGTCTAATTTTAACTCCGACTACAACACCAACCGAGAACCGACCACCCATCTGTCAAAACCCACAAAAAGAATACTTCCTCGAGAGAAAAAAAAACAAGCATGCTGCGATGCTGCACCACACTAAATAACAGTGCTAACAATCAAACAGAGAAACAGAGTTGAGAAAAACAACAATAGGGAGGAGAGAGACAAAAGGGCTGAAAAGGCGCCATCTCCTTCTGGTGCACACCAACAGCAGGAGCCTGTGGGATTGTAACACTTTCAAACATTTCTGTTACTTTCTCAGAACATGTCTGATGCCGTGGCTCCGATGTGATGTGGTGTGGTGTGTGTTGCTTCCTCATGCAGCAGTCTCGTAGTCCCACTGTACCACCGTACAACCGACTTGGCAACTCTGGCAAGCTCTGGTTACCCAGAAAAACATCACACACTCCTCACTGACTACACTTGCCATTTGTCATGACAAGATGAGGGGGAGAGAGAGAGGGAGAGAGAGAGGGAGAGAGAGAGAGAGAGAGAGAGTGAGAGTGAGAGAGAATGTGATCAATGTGTGAAATAGTATCTGAGAAAATATAATTTAGTATTCTGAGTTTGTTGTGTTTTAAGGAGGAAAGGATGGGGGGGTACCTGTCGTTGTCACGTTGTGTAGAGAACGCAGGCAGGATCGTGCCCTAAATGATTAACTGAAAACTGAATCTTTTACATTGGCGTCAGCAATTCAGCCAGGCGCCCCTGTAGGGGAATTCTTTCTGTGTGTTTTTATTGAAGTCTGTGCCGAGCGCGCCCAAAAGCTCTGACAGGGGGCCCCCGCGGGCACTTGTCTTCACCTGCAAATCATAAGATGGAGAGATGAAGCTCCCTCTGTGTTCTCAATTATACCCCTCAACACCCCCTCACGTGCATGCACACACACAACACACACACACACACAACACACACACACAACCCCAGCCCTCCCCGCCCAAAAACTAAGAGAGAGGCAGAGAAGAAAAGCCTTCAGTAATACAGTCCCGGCGGAGGGCTCCTCGATCGTCGGGGCTCAGCTCAGCTCGAAGCAGAGCAGYGGGCGCTAGCTGCTGGAACAGCTGACAGGCTCTATCCGACCGTTGGCCCCGGCAGCCCCGTCCCCCACGGCCTGTCAGAGCTCGCTCTACAGCGTGACGGTTAGTTGCTTCATCTCCAGGGACATGCCTCATAGGCCTACAACCTCTGCCCCTCGCTACTCCCTGCCCCCGTCCACACCCTTCACATGACAGGCCCCTCCTCTGACCCATAGAGGCTCCACGGCCTCACCCCGATTACGACTGCCAGTAGGGGGAGCCACAGGTTACATTCCCCCCTCCTTTCTCCCCACCCCTCCCTCTGTCCCCAGCGACTGGGATCCCACACAGCCCAGCTCCTAGCACGCTCAGAGGAGGTATGGGGGGACGAGTGAGGGGGTGCAGATGGGAGCCGGGGGGTGCAGAGAGAGGGTCGGGTGTAATTTAATCGTGGAGCACAGCTGCGCAAACAGGGGTATCAAGGAATGTCTGTCTACTGAAGGAATGGACTTTGCATGAATGTCCCCACTTTCCCACCAAAACGGGCCGTTTTTCACGTCTTAATGAGTGGGAGTGTAACGATCCAGACAGCTTCTCTTTTTTTCTTTGCAGTAATCAGACTGTTAACACTGGAGCTGAAACACAGGGTAGCTAGTGGGTAGCTAGTGCCTTGTTTCTGCCACTGCTGAAACCAACTCACTGACGGTTCATCTCCCTCCCTCTGTTTCTCTCTCCCTCCCTAGCTGTCTCTCTCTCCCTCTTCCTCTCCCTTACTGGCTGTTTCTCTCTCCCTCCCTAGCTGTCTCTCTCTCCCTCTTCCTCTCCCTTACTGGCTGTTTCTCTCTTTCTCACTGTCTGGTTGTCTCTCTCTCTCCGCTAAAGACCTCATCCAAGTTCCTGCTGTCTGACCTGTCAAAATACAGCCCTCTCACCCCACCTCACTAAAACCATCAAACAAAACAACCCAACAACTGCTAGTGGGGTCAGAGGGCAGCTGCTCTGGGTGCCTGGACTCTGGCGGTGGCCCTGATTGGTTAAACGKGCAGCACGGAGAGAGAGAAAATGAAACAGGTTGTTTTTCAAAGTGAAATCTCCAGCTGATGGCTTATAGCCCCCCCACACACACCCCACAGTTAGCTAGCTACAGTTTCTCTCACTGCTGTGTGTCTGTGTGTCTGTCAGAGTCTTAGTCCGTCCGAGCCATTTGGAAGGATTAGAAAAAGAAGGTGAAGAAAAGTAAAGCACAGCACACTGGGGCTTCATAGTGATAGTGTACTGCATAGTGTATAGTAGGGATGATTCAGAGAGGAATGGTTCAGAGACCATCAAAGTGTGTTAAACCTCTTGACCTTAACAGTCCCCAGTGGTGACTGTTGACCTCCCTGACCTCTGGCCCTCTGCCAGCCCCTCCTCACTGTGAGACAGGTTCAGGCATAAGAGTGGCCGACTGGCTGTACTCTATCCCGCTGTCTTGCCTAAAACCTAAAACTATGCTTGCCTGACCTATCTGCACAGAGACCCTCCCCAATCTCAGACAGGAGTCAATGTAACCCCTGGCGCAGGCTAGAGCTAGCGTGCTCCTGATATTGGTACTGTACACACCCAAACTATTACCATACAGAACATTCCAATGTTCCAACAAGGTGTGATGCAAGTAATACGGGTGATGGTATTTGTTTCAATTTGCTACATATAACACTGAACTAACAGTAGTTATGCTAAAATGCTAACCAGGATATACGTGGAGTGGAAGACAGAAATTGACCATCAGCAGAGCAGAGGAGGGGGAACTAGCTAAATGGAACAGGAGGAAGACAGACATAGCCAGTTTACAAATGGATTAAGTTCCATTTTAAAAAGCATTTTGAAAAATTATACACACTGTTACATAAAACAAATCTGTTGACTGTGGATATTTTTTAAGTAGCAGTGGCGTGCAGATCTAGAGTGGAAGGCACAATGGCACATCACGCCGCCCCGTTTCTGTTCCGCAGGCGGGTGAGCGGGATGACGGGCGCCCGGTTCCAAGGTCGTGCCAGTCTTTCTTTCTTCAAATCCATTTCCTCTCCCTAGGCGCCACCCTCCCTCTCCCTCGTGTTGTTGGCCCAGTGATTCAGTGCCTTGCATTAAGAGCAATTCACCTGCCTCCGGCGTCCCAGCGGCACGGGTCCCCAGGGAAAACCAGGTGGAGCATAAAAAAAGTTCCACATATGGTAAAGTCAAGCTGCTCGGAGGCTGCTGAGTGTCTGCTGTGGGGATAGAGGATCCTAAAAGGCCCAGCTGGTACTTGGAAAACGGCTTCTGCATTACTACACCTCAGTGCCTGTTTCGGCTCCCCTTTGGAAAGTGTTGGCCGGCGCTCACCACCACCAGCCATTTTAGATTTCTCCCTCTCTATACCCGCCTCCCTCCCTCTCTCTCTCCCTCCCTCCCTCCCTCCAACTGGTTCTGTATCCAAATGAACATTTGGTCCTCCACTGCTGGTTAATCAAATTCCTCCATCTGGCCCCCCTATCCCTGTGGAACACAAAAGGTGCAGCCTGAGCCCTGGTCCAAGTGGATATTGGGAGGGAGGGAGGGAGGATGGGATTGAGGGGTGGAGGGGAGGGACTGCCTACCTAACTTACCCAGCCCAGTCAACTAGATCAGGAAGGGGAACAAGGGCCAGATCGGATGGGATAGTTTTGGGCAAACAGAACAGGAGGGAGCTACGAGGAACCAAGCATCACCTGCTGTTCATATAGAGCTCAGGGACATGGGAGGAGGGGAGTGAGGCTCAGTATGGCCATATGAGGGTATGGAATTATAGCTATCTTTGCATACACTGTAGAATAGGTACTGTACAGTATAGAATACAGAATAGAGCATATTCATGCTATTAAGTCTCCCTGGCAGAAGGGGGTGCTATCCTCATAACACACAGCGTTAGGAGGAAATAAATACTAAAAGGAGAGAGGAAAATAAGAAACGTTGATGCCTGGGTTTTAGAAAAGTGACAGTTCACAGAAAAGCGAGGATTTGCTGGTTGGCTCCGTACATAATCCCCTCCTCAGTCAAAGAGAGCAGCTGAATGCCTAAGCCAGCTCTCTGATCAAAAAAAGCTACCTTAAGATATCACACAAAGCTTCAAATGATCTTTTAAACCCCCCAGGAGCGTGTAAAGCCTTCAGAAAAATATCTTAACTACATATTTATCAGACTACAACTGTCAAAAAAGCAGCCCTGCTGTATGTCGTCAAATTGGGTTAAAAATACAATACACTCTTCAAAATACATCACTCACAGGAGTGACATATCCATCGTTTCATTCACACTCTTATACCTCTTATATTCAGCACTAGAATCCAAAGAATGGCACAGACAGTGAAAGAAAATGTGACACAGATAATGAAAAGAGAGAGAGAGAGAGAGAGAGAGAGAGAGATGGAATTCATTATTATTTTTGATTTTTTTTACTCAAACCACCCACGGGCCGAATTGGACTCCTGATCTGGCTAGCGGGCCTTATGTTTGACACCCCTGCTCTAGACTCTCCAGAGTTATAGCTCTCTCTACAGGTGTGGGATCTTAATTTGATCACTCTGTTGTCGCTGAGAATTTTCCTGCGCTGCACAATTTACATGAATTCACCTGCATTAACACATGTTTTATTAACCAGTATTGCACTTTTCATATAGCCTAATGTTGGCCAGCTAATAGCCTAACCACCAATCAAGAAACATTACATTGGCAGAGAAGTGTAAATGGACTAAATGTTCAAATCCTGTTGCTGTAGGATTATTTTGCTGTGACAATACTGGCCATAAGATCCTACATCTGTATACCAGTGTCATAATATATATTGTTCATGTCCAACCATCCCCTCTCCCTCTGCCAGGTGGTGAAACATGTGTCAATAATTAAACTGCTTTTACATAACAGGATTTGTTCACCATATTTCATTGTGCCTTTACGGAAGCATATGAGAGTGAAAGTAATTAATCAAACCACTGGAATATGTGAACAGCAATTTCCACCTAATGGCACTTACAGGGATTGGGTCCCTTAAGCGCCACGTTGTGTCTACCAAACGAGCCCGATTCATTTTCTATCTACACAATATCAGACAATAAAATGCAGGCATGGCCGTGGACGTGATACCGTTCCATTTATTCCAGACATTACAATGAGCCTGTCCTCCTATAGCTCACCCCACCAGCCTCCTCTGGTGGACATATTGGCCTATGAAGACCCCTGACATTTCACTCTTCGCAGTACAGTACCATGTGTAAAAACACAATACTTTGAGGGTTGGAATGGATGCTCATTTTAATGATCTTGGCTTCACCTCAAACCTGAGTGTTTGTTCTGTATTCACTTAACCACACCAGCAGGCTAAACTAAACCACTGAGGCCCTCTGAGGGACGGCCCTCCGGAAGACGACCATACACTGCTTTTAGTGAGGAGATGGTCCTAGCCCAAATGGCACCCATGTCCCTAAAAGTGTTTCTCTTTCCCTCTTCTCCCTCACTTCTCTCTCTATCTTCACTCTCTCCAAAGACTTCTCTAAGTGCAGCATCTTGTTTCAGTAATTCAGCCAGGGAAGAGACAGTGGAGGGAGGAAACTACTCTCTCTCTCTCTCTCTCTCTCTCTCTCTCTCTCTCTCTCTCTCTCTCTCTCTCTGTAAGGTTTCTTGGGGGAGTTCTGGACTTTTGGATAGGACAATGTTATGGAAAGAGTATCACTGCGTTTAAGGTCATCGTTACATCAAGGTTTCATCTTGAGTGTTTTTTTAATCGGCCTTTAAAACAAAGTGGTTACACAAACAAAGCTACTATTGCTACTGATACAGAATCTATATAACAAATACCAAGTTGATAAACACTACATAATTTGAAGGGATAAATAACAATTCCCTGTACAGTAGCAAACATATTTTAGTCCCAATTTTTAGGCCATATTTGTAGGCCTGCATGCTAAAAACAAGCATTAAAGGCCAAGCTTTTAGTAAGGTGCATAGGTAAACCCCAGAACTATAAAAATACAAGATCACTAAATAATTCATATAAATGCCTTTATCATTACTTTTACTGCACCATTTCAAATAGAGAGATAGAGAAAGTGGGTAAAGATCAGTTTATACTTGGTCTAACGACATGTCTGTAGACAATTAGAATGCGAAAAGTGTAGCAGCTCAAAATGTAATTTATACTCTGGTGAAATGCCTGTAGACCGTCGCTGTGACTGGTGGTTTCCTTGTTGCACAGACATGAAAAAAGTTAATGTGTCTGCGACTGTCGCAACATCCGTTGTCGTGGCTGCTACAGCAACAAGTCCAAATCCATCAGTGACCAGATGTGCATGATTTTTTTTAATTCTCAGATAGAATTACCTACTTTTATTTAGTCACAATCACAACCGTAACCTATTTTCTGTAAGCTAGCCATCATTACCTTGTAAATAACTATGTTGCTGTGGGTTATTTTTCATGTAATAATGAATAAAATGTTGCTAAAGTTAAGACGTTGTCAGCTATACTCTGGTCATTATTTGAACTATCTAGCCAGCTAGTTAGCTAGCTACCAAGCTAGCAACGAACCAAAACACTGTTTATAAAGTTGCTTTTAGCTGCCTGGCTAAATTCAGTTTTAAAATAGAGCAAATATGCTATTCGGAGCACTGAGCTGCTGATATCATGCAGAGACTGTCCTTTCCATAACTACAACAAGAAGGTTGATGTCGGACGACAATAGAATGTTGATGATGTCACTGCGACAACTGTCTACAGACATGTAGATGGACCAACTATAAACCAGCCTTAATTGTGCATTTGTGAGAGAGAAAGAGATAAGATTAAGAGATTGAAAAACACACACAACCCACTGTGCACACACTGGTTGAATCAACATTGTTTCCACGTCATTTCAAATAAATTATGTTGAACCAACGTGGAATAGACGTTGAATTGACGTCTGTGCCCAGTGGGGAACCAGCACACTCCATATAACTTCAAAGGCCACATACAGTACTGTAACAAATACAAATACAGGAACTACTAGAGCCAGTCTAACAAGACAAACAGAGTGACAAAATAGTCATAAATGAGAAAAATAAAAGGACCACTGCCCCTTTAAGTCTAATCAGGACAGTGCATTGCCAGGGAAGGCTTCATTCCAACTCCCCCCACCCCGGCCCCCATCTATGTGTGTGGGTTCAGCCAGTCTCTAGGGGCCCCAGTCGCATCCCTGCATTTGGCCCCCTTATGGATTCTAATCTTTCACTCCTGGTTTCCACTGCCTGCCGCCAAACCACACCAGGCCTTTAATTCTTAATGGTGGTCAGTAATTTTCAAGTTGAGCTTCTTTTCTAATTTACAATAAATATTCCTTAAAATTATTGAATGAACCAATTAAAACCAGTAACATATTAATTACAGTAGCAGTAACACTACAAGCCACACAATCCATACACGTGTTCCAATGTATACCAATATTCTGTTACAATTAAGACAGGACAGCACAACATAAATCCAATACAGATATAGTATCTATTGTTGATCTTCTTTTTAMAGTGCTATACCCATTGGGGCGGACTAAGAGACAGTGCAGAGGTCAGCATCATCACCATTCACTCATCCCTCGGAGTCAGACACTGCAAAGACATGCATAGGCAAATTCCATGGCAGCATCATATATATATATATATATATATATATCACATTAAAATAATCCCCATAAGGGCTAACCTTTCGTTCAAATTCATTTGATTCTAAGAGAGTTATAAAAACATTCACAACGCTGAGCTGACAGCCTCGTCCAATCTGTGTCTGTGTTTCATGAGTAGAGTTGTTGTTTGTCTTTCAGTCTTGTGACTGCTCTTGCTAAAGACGTGCTATTCCAAGAATAAAGCATCAGGGGACATGGGGGATCATTGAATCATACTGGCTAGAATATCACATCATCTGGAAAGCGTCTGTCTTCAATATCAAACTGTGTCTCGAAAATAAGATCTTCAAGAAGAGGGTGGATTTTTCTACGGTATAAATATTGTTATTCTATATTTATGGACTGTTCCAAATACAATTTTAATCATAAAAGAAGAGTCCTAACCTGGATTATAATTGTTGTACAAATAAGAAGAAAACAGATACATGATAAAGTAGAGCACATTCTCCATTTGGGCTCTACTTATAACATTATGGCTACAGCCTTACCAGTACACATCCTCCATTTTGGCTCCTGGTGTCACCTGTTACAAACTGCCAGCCTTTGCAGCGTCACTTAACACTAACATTCAAGGTGACAAATGCTACGAGGGTACAATGTCATGTCACAATGCCAAGAGACCAGGAAACGAAAACTCTCCATGACATTTATTTTTCATCAGTGCAGGCAGAGGCAACCTAATGAAGAGGGCTCTATGGGTAGCAGTACGCATGTAGCAATCTTTAGCATAGCCTTGTCATGACAAAACAGTGATCCAGAGGATAAAAGGAGAGGGGAAGAATGAGAAAGGAATACAATAAGAGAGGGAATGAACACAGAAACCCATAGAGTCAGAGATGAAAAGAGAGAGCGAGAGGAAGAGAGTGGAGAGTAAAGTAGTCAGGACCAACACACACAGAAAGAGAGAGATAGGAATGGAAACGTAGGAAAAAGAGAGCGATTGGGAGAAACTATCGAAAAAAGGGTAGAGAACAAGACAGAGAGAGAAGGGAGAAAGAAAGAAAGAGAGAGAGGAAGAAAGAGAGATCTGTGAATTTCCCCCTTCTATCCCCTGAGACCTCCCTTGATGCCAAGCATTCATCATCCAGCCTCTAATATCAGTTATTCTGTGGCTCCTCTGCTTACAGCAGAATTAATTTTGGCTTTAATTACTCTCATCGGCGGAATGCTGATGAAGGAGAGGGACCAGGCATTCTGGGACCCGGGCCTCATTCCGACGCTTTAATTTGAATGAATTCCACCCGGAGACGCTGGCAAACAACCGGCAGCCGAGCCCAGGGAGCCACTCTGGGACCGCACCGCTCTACACTGCACCGTGAGAGGAAGGAAGAACAGCGGCCGTGGCCCTACCCAACCTAGTGTGTGTGTGTGTGTGTGTGTGTGTGTGCTGTCTCTTATACACATCTAGATGTGTATAAGAGACAGGCTATAGGGTGACTAGAACATCCAGGGAGACAAACTAAAAAAGCAAATAATATCATAAAGAGAGAAAATATGAAGGATCCTAGAATTCACCACTACTCTGAGACAGAGACACACTACTGACTGTATTGAGTGGCACAAACGTTAATTAGAAAATGTCCATTAATAGTTCATTTTATTCTTATAAGTAGGGAATATCATATCAAACCCTCCAACAAGTCAGTGTGTGTGTATTATACAATAACCATGGTACCAATACAGATGTCGGATCTTAACTTCTCCTGCTGCATCAGGAAATTCACATGAGCCTTGTGAGTCCCTAAAACGAGCAGTTCTCTTTCTCTCCATGTGGGGGGCAGTTGAGTCATTGGAATGAGAGCTTGCAATCAAACTAACATAATATAGATATTGGTCTCCACTAGGCTACGACATACAGCTGAAGTCGGAAGTTTACATACACCTTAGCCAAATAAATTTAAACTCCGTTTTTTCACAATTCCTGACATTTAATCCTGGTAAAAATTCCCTGTCATAGGTCAGTTATTATCACCACTTGATTTTAAGAATGTGAAATGTCAGAATAATGTCAGAATAAATGTTTTAGGTAGCCTTCCACAAGCTTCCCACAATAAGTTGGGTGAATTTTGACCAATTCCTCCTGACAGAGCAGGTGTAACTGAATCAGATTTGTAGCCCTCCTTGCTCGCACACACTTTTTCAGTTCTGCCCACAAATTTTCTATGGGATTGAGGTCAGGGCTTTGTGATGGCCACTCCAATACCTTGACTTTGTTGTCCTTAAGCCATTTTGCCACAACTTTGGAAGTATGCTTGGGGTCATTRTCCATTTGGAAGACCCATTTGTGACCAAGCTTTAACTTCCTGACTAATGTCTTGAGATGTTGCTTCAATATATCCACATACTTTTCCTTCCTCATGATGCCATCGATTTTGTGAAGTGCACCAGTCCCTMCTGCAGCAAAGCACACCCACAACACGATGCTGCCATCCCCATGCTTCACGGTTGGGATGGTGTTCTTCGGCTTGCAAGACTCCCCCATTTCCCTCCAAACATGACAATGGACATTATGGCCAAATAGTTATGTTTTTGTTTCATCAGACCAGAGGACATTTCTCCAAAAAGTACAATCTTTGTCCCCATGTGCAGTTGCAAACCGTAGTCTGGCTTTTTTATGGCGGTTTTGGAGCAGTGGGTTCTTCCTTGCTGAGCGGCCTTTCAGGTTATGTCGATATAGGACTCGTTTTACTGTGGATATAGATACTTTTGTACCTGTTTCCAACAGCATCTTCACAGAGTCCTTTGCTGTTGTTCTGGGATTGATATGCACTTTTCGCACCAAAGTACATTCATCTCTAGGAGACAAAACGCGTCTCCTTCCTGAGCAGTATGACGGCTGCATGGTCACATTGTGTTTATACTTGCGTATTATTGTTGAACGTGGTACTTTCAGGCATTTGGAAATTGCTCCCAAGGATGAACCAGACTTGTGGAGGTCTACAATTTCTTTCTGAGGTCTTGGCAGATTTCTTTTGATTTCCCCATGATGCCAAGCAAAGAGGCACTGAATTTGAAGGTAGGCCTTGAAATACATCCACAGGTACACCTCCAATTGACTCAAATGATGTCAATATGCCTATCAGAAGCTTCTAAAGCCATGACTTAATTTTCTGGAATTTTCCAAGCTGTTTAAAGGCACAGTCAACTTCGTGTATGTAAACTTCTGACCCACTGGAATTGTGAAACAGTGAATTTTAAGTGATATAATCTGTCTATAAACAATTGTTGGAAAAATGACTTGTGTCATGCACAAAGTAGATGTCCTAAACGACTTGCCAGAACTATAGTTTGTTAAGAAGAAATTTGTGGAGTGGTTAAAAAACGAGTTTTAATGACTCCAATCTAAGTGTATGTTAACTTCCGACTTCGACTGTACAAGTGTCAAGTGTATCCTGAGGTTAAGGAATGAATTGTCAAAATGTAGTTCAATCGTGGCCTGGGGTGGACTGGCGGCCATATAGGACTATTGTGTCCGTGTGGGTTTGATTTCCTTCCGGTACAAATAACTCAATCCCCTTGATTACAGCGGAGGCTCCTCAGAGGAGGAAGGGGAGGACCATCCTCCTCAGTGAAATTCATAAAAATAGTGAAACATTATAAACGTTTTTAGATAAAACCATACTAAACATATTCATGCATAAAATGTGGTGAGTAGTTGACTTAAAGAGAGAGAAAGACAACAGTTAAACAGTTTTGAACTGTTAATGAAGGAGAAGCAAGAGAGAGAGAGAGAGAGAGAGAGATTTCGTATATTTTTTTACTTTCACTTAGATAGCGAATACAGCTAGCTAGTTTAGCCTACTCAAACACCCAGCTCAAACAGAGAGGGATGCTATGTTAGATGGCTGGCTATGGCTTTCCAACACTGGAACTCTTCCAAGTCAAGGTAAGCTTTTTGTTTTAGACATTTATTGCCACCGGGCTGGCCGGTTTAACTGCTAAACTGCTTGCTGACTGTACACTCTACTTCATGATTTTACTATAGTTTACTAACGTGTTAATTCTAGTAGCTATGTTGACTTGCTATGACGTTAGCTAATATGGTGACCACGATGTATGCTTTCTGTAGCAGTTAGCAGTTATGATATGAAGGTATGGCATGGAAAGGTTTTTTCGCCTGGTCACAGACAGCTGATGTGTTGTGCACTGAAGTCCACAAGCGAAGGGAAAAGGTGAGAGAGTGCGTAGATGCGAGAAGGAATTCTACAACAAGCAAAATAATCATGCTGTTTGTATGTGGCTGCTATGAAAGTGAACTGTGTTTGCCTGTGATCATTGGTGTATTCATTCCGCCGTTTCTTAAATAGAAGCAAACCGAACGAAACGGGGATAATCATACCTGAATTTGTCCAACAGAAACTCTTGTTTGCAACTGCTGGACTAATGATTAACACCCTAGATCAGCTAGATGCAGGCAAGAGTGTGCAAGGCGGTATTGAATGTGTAATGTCACGCATCACCATCTTTTAGGGCACGGTAATGAGATGACCAGTAATTAAGATCAGCTGTGCGGGTGAATTTAGCACGTATTGATGGTTTAACGAGACATCAACTGGTGATAATCTAGTGCCAACAATGTAGGCCCCTTGTTATTTGATTATATTCCAATGAGCTACATTCTGTAGGATACCCGTTAGCCTATCCATTGTCACATAATAAAAGGTGTGAAAACCGATAACAGTGTTCATGTTTTCCTAGCTGAGTTGATGAGCTGATCTGGGCCATTAGTATATTGACAGACGTAGGCCTACTTTATAACGATAAACTTTCCTCCAGTGTGGATGCTAGCCCACGTTTTACTGTTCAGCTATGTATAATTTGTCAATTTAGTTATGGTCTTTGGTGTAGAGTGAACGCCTGTATTGTGCGACTTTAATATTTAATTTCATAAAGCTGTCAAGCTGCATTTGAGCCAATCCAAAGACGATTTCGTTGAGCTGAGACACTTTTCTCTGATGTGTTAATTATCAGACTATTTGTTTTACTTGTTGAAAACATTTAAATAAGTGCAATTAACTTGTGGGCGTAATGCAGGCTCAGGCTCGTCACTAGATCACTCAGCACTGGGCACAAACTCATGACTCCACTGCACTACGGCAGGTTACAATGCAAGCTCTAAGAATGTTATAAATACTGATGATACACAGGCGCGTTGTTTTAAAGTATTTCGTTTTAAGCCTTCCCAAAACCATAGCCATAACCTTAACCACTCGGAATGAATGCCTAAACTGTTGACATTGGAGTTGTTTCTGTTTTAACCCAGTAACCATGCAGAATGAACCCAGTAACCACGCGGAATGAATGCGTCAAAAATATACATTAATTCGTGAGTCAAAGGGCTGTAGCATATGTGTGCCGGTGTAAACCGCTGGACCACACAAGCACTGAGGTAACCAATAATTGATTCTGTCTATTGCTTGCCTTCAACATATAATAAATCAAATGATCTAAAAAAAAATATTTCCCCGAATGAAAAATACATATACCCCCTACAAATACAATCCACATAAGAATCCACACGATGCTGTAGCCTGCAAGTAGCCTACATAAGGTACAGTACAGGTGTGTACCCGGGTCTTCCACGGTAGAGACCACCATTTTACACCGTTAGACCAGGAGGAAAATCTCCTACTGCAGGATTATCTTCCTCCTATGACGAAATGGGTCAGTTAAGATTCGACATCTAGTTTATGAAACTACATAAGCTAGATGCTAACGTATGCAAACTGTAACAACAGCAAAAAATGCATAATATCACAGAAAAGCGGCAGAAAGAGAACAGCAGAAAGAGAAAGGGGAGAGTGTTGTAATTGACTTTTCTCCAAGCCAGCATGGTAGTTACAGAATGTAACATATTGGATAAGGATTGTGATTGATTGTGTGAGTCTTCCATAGCGATTCGTTTGATTAAATGTAACCACAGGATCCTCTTCCAAGTCCTAATGAAGCAGCAATTTGAAAACTGGGAAAGGAGGAGAGTGAGCCAGACAGCCTATAGCTAGCTCCACACACACTGTCTCCGTGACGACCACATCACACTGTATTGAGCTACTCTAACAGAGTAGTCCTCCAACCTCCCCAACTACAGCAATATGTAAATCATGACTGCCTCACAGTTGTCATAGAACATGTTCTTCTAATCCTAGGTTACTGTAACTATGATGTCACAACTGTCATTGTGGAAATGAGTAAAAGAGAAAGCTATTATATGGTACTGTCACGTTGTCTGATTTTTTAGTTTTTAAATCTATTACAAGAAATTAAACAAATTATTTGCACAAAAAGTCTAATTTCGCCCAAAATGTAGTATTACTGCTCAACTGTTGGAACAGCGTGTGTTAACAGTAACATGGAAATGTACTGTATAATTATGTGGAATAAATCTCTGAAGGGAAAACATACATTTCCCCTTGCATCGGAATAACATAGTTAGAATTAATATGTACGCCAATATTGTATAAGAGGGAGATGTTTAAGATTTGGGTTGGTTATTATAGTAATCACTTAGTTTCATTATAGACGTTGGTAATCTTTCAACCAATTTTTTTGTTTRCTTTTTTATTTATTACACCCACATACAGTATAAACACACAACTTTTTTTTAATGTAAACACAAATCCATAACTTTCCCCAACACCTCTGCACTGGAAATGTAGCTAGATAGAGTAGGTTTCGACTAATAACCAAACTTGTCCAATCAGAAGCCTGGGTTGTAGGCGTCACCTTTGGTGACCCTGAGAGCCCCTGGACAGGTGGGCGGTCGGCCCCTATGGCCCCTGAGCAGGGTCCGTTTTGGCAGCGACCGGGCATGATGAGCAGCTGGGTCACAAACACTAAGCACATTAATATCTTCTTAATGATAATAATCATTATAGCATAAGCACCTTCCCCAAAGTGGGCCGGATTGTGGGAAGTGCCAGGTTAGCATCATTGTCGTCTTTAAGGTAAAAAAAATTAAATAACGAGCAGTATATCTCACAGCACAGACGCCATGATAATGACAGCCAACGCTAAAGCACTTAAGTGATAATGTGATTTTTTTTTAAGAACATAGTCTCGGAAAAACGCTTGACATCTATGATCAACATTTATCACTGTATATGAACAACAGACACATGGAATATATTACACCATGAAGGAATGCCAACCAACCACAGCCTACATTTTGTCTACCAACTAGAATAACACATTTTCTCTCCAAACCCCTCCATTTCAGTGTTGTTTATTCACCACACTAGACTTTGTGGGACCACTCAACCAAAGTACTATCTTCCAGAGCTTCCCAATCCATGAAGCTACCACATCCTCACAGTCTTTCCCATATACCCTCCATCCACCTCATTTAATATAACTGTCACTGTTCACCTATCATAGGCTATTATCTGTCTCATCCACGTTCATTATTGAAGCTAATGATATGTTGTCCTCTCTGTTCCCCATTGAAGGAGGACTACATTAAAAGTCTCTTACTAACTTAATTAGTAATTATAAATGTTAAAGATTAATCAGAGGGAGAGTGGCTTAAGGTTTGCGTCTCCAGTGGGACAAATGGAAAGACAAAGGGCTGCGTCGCCACAATGTTCACTCTGAACCCTTACGGAATGAACAGAGAAGAACAACTCTGAACATTCTACCACTAACGCCAAACTAATGCCTGTCTATGTCTGAGTTAAATGTATTGTCTTTCAAAAAATCTGCATAGAAAATGTGTCAATTAAATATGTTAATGCAACAAAAACTATACCCGATAAATTATATTATATTTTTAGAACAAAACCATACATCTAAGCTCATAAACCAAAAAACACTGAATTTGGTACAGTATTTTACTTTCTTTTACTGTTGATTAGGCAAAACCACTATACAGTACGCTCCAGCAGTCTTGTCATGCTCATCACCTACTGTAGCGGGGATAATGTTGTAACAAAATGCAACGTATAATAATGGTAACAGATAATGCATGCAGGACACACATTATCCTCCACATAACACACATTAAACAACAACATAACTCACATTATCCTCCACATAACAAGATTGAAATGGATCCTCTCAATTAAAACCGTGATACAGACTAGATCTGCGCCACACCGACAATTCCACCTCAGCAAAGTCGAGGAACTGTATTAACACTGATACATCAACATTAATGCTTAATATGTACTGTAGCTTTCATCCTGGGAGTTCCTGTGGGAGTAATACTGTATGTACTGCAGCTTTCATCCTGGGAGTTCCTGTGGGAGTTCCATTAATGAGGAAGAATCGCCCAGGACCATCTCCTCTCCCAGTGTTCCGGAGTGTGTTGACGATGGAGCCAGAGGGGGCTGCAGTCACGGAATGGAACAGGGAAAACAAGCAGTAACTTTCTAAGATGAGGACGGGAAGAGTTGTGGAGAGGTGGAGGGATAAAGTGCAGATCTGTTTTCTCCTCATCTTGTTAAGGTTAAGAGGTCAAGTGAGGAGAGTATACTGAGTCTACTGTCTTTTTATTGATCTAAAAGGGACATTGCAATTGTTTTTACCCTATAGTACAATTCTGAGTACAGTAAACAAAAAGCTAAAGAAATGTTACACTGAGACAAACAACAGGAATACCACACTGGGGGAATGGGAGGGGTCTACATTACTCATTTTTTACTGAGTATTTTCCTCTAGAAATGACTGGTGTCCATTGTCATGTGTCTGCCCGTCTCCTTGAGAGGAGAAATGGCAGTGCTGCTATCACACGGGACGGGACGGGGACGGGACGGGGGGGCTGGCCGGTGGCCCACAGCACCTGAAACCTATTAGAGAGCGCTTCAGAACATTCCACAGGGTTCCTTCACTCCGCTCCACGTTGGCCAGAGGGCATCATAAAGGTCTTCACTGAGAGGGTTGCTCACTAAATCAGATGCCCGGTAGTTTTTTCGTCCACAGACCCAGTGTATTGTACAGCTGGGACAGGCAAGTTGAAACAACAATACAACCACCACTGCGTGAGAGAGAAGGGATAGATAGGGCTTCTAAAATGTCCAACAAGAGTTAAGACAATCTGGCTCTTGTTGTTGGTGTTCAAGTCGGGCAATACAGCATGGCAAAGGGAAATATGACTACTAGAGCAGTGTAAGGGCCCCAGAGGGGTGTGTCCTCAGTCTTCTGCTGTACTCTCTGTTCACCCACAACTGTATGGCTTTACACGACACCAACTCCATCATCAAGTTTGCTCATGACACCACGGTTGTAGGCCTGATAACCAACAACGACAAGTCAGCTATGGAGGAGGTCAGTTAAACTGCTTTTATTTATTTACTTTTCTGCTCTTTTGCACACCAGTATCTCTTCTTGCACATGATCATCTGATGATTTATCACTCAGTGTTAATCTGCTAAATTGTAATTATTTGATTTATTGCCTACCTCATGCCTTTTGCACACATTGTATATAGATTCTCTTTCTTTCTACCATGTTTTGACTTTGTTTATTGTTTACCTCATGTGTAACTCTGTGTTGTCTGTTCACACTGCTATGCTTTATCTTGGCAGGTGCAGTTGCAAATGAGAACTTGTTCTCAACTAGCCTACCTGGTTAAATAAAGGTGAAATAAAAATTTAAAAAAATAAAAAAGTGAACTGGCATTGTGGTGTCATGACAAAACTCTCCCTCAACGTCAGCAAGACAAATGAGTTGATTATTGACTTCAGGAAGTAGAGGAGGGAGCGTGCCCTGATCCACATGAACAGGACTGCAGTAGAGAGAGTCACTAGTTTTAAGTTCTCGTTGTCCACATCACCGAGGACTTTTCATGGACAACAACACCACCACTCTTGTCAAGAGGGCGCAACGCACTCTCTACTTCCTAAAGCAGCTGAAGAAATGTAGCTGCCACCCCAGATCCTCTCCAGATACTCACGCTGCACCATCGAGAGTTTCCTGACTAGTTGCATTACGGTCTGGAACGGAAATTGTGCACGACCGTGAACGACCGCATCAGCCCTCCAGTGGATGTGAAGATGGCCCAGTACATCACTTGGATCGTGCTACCACCCATCCAGGACATCTACTCAAAACGGTGCCTGAGCACGCAGCATCATCAAGGACCCCACACACCCCAGCCACGAGCTGTTCTCTCCCTTACTGTTGGGCAGACGGTATTGGAGCATGAGGTCTGATACTAACAGGCTCAGAGACAGTTTATATCTACAGGCCATCAGACTGATTAACACTTGAACTGGACTGACCACCTGCTCTGATTCTCCGCACCTTAGCAAATTCACTCACTCATGCACACACCCACACAGACATACACACACAAATACAGTGGGGCAAAAAAGTATTTAGTCAGCCACCAATTGTGCAAGTTTCCCACTTAAAGATGAGAGAGGCCTGAATTTTCATCATAGGTACAGTTCAATTATGACAGACAAAATGAGCATTTTTCTTCCAGAAAATCACATTGTAGGATTTTTTATGAATTTATTTGCAATTATGGTGGAAAATAAGTATTTGGTCAATAACAAAAGTTTATCTCAATACTTTGTTATATACCCTTTGTTGGCAATGATGGAGGTCAAACGTTTTCTGTAAGTCTTCACAAGGTTTTCACACACTGTTGCTGGTATTTTGGCCATTCCCCCATGCAGATCTCCTCTAGAGCAGTGATGTTTTGGGGCTGTTGCTGGGCAACACGGACTTCAACTCCCTCCAAAGATTTTCTATGGGGTTGAGATCTGGAGACTGGCTAGGCCACTCCAGGACCTTGAAATGCTTCTTACGAAGCCACTCCTTCGTTGCCCGGGCGGTGTGTTTGGGATCATTGTCATGCTGAAAGACCCAGCCACGTTTCATCTTCAATGCCCTTGCTGATGGAAGGAGGTTTTCACTCAAAATCTCACGATACATGGCCCATTCATTCTTTCTTACACGGATCAGTCGTCCTGGTCCCTTTGCAGAAAAACAGCCCCAAAGCATGATGTTTCCACCCCATGCTTCACAGTAGGTATGGTGTTCTTTGGATGCAACTCAGCATTCTTCGTCCTCCAAACGACGAGTTGAGTTTTTACCAAAAAGTTATATTTTAGTTTAATCTGACCATATGACATTCTCCCAATCTTCTTCTGGATCATCAAATGCTCTCTAGCAAACTTCAGACGGGCCTGGACATGTACTGGCTTAAGCAGGGGGACACGTCTGGCACTGCAGGATTTGAGTCCCTGGCGGCGTAGTCTGTTACTGATGGTAGGCTTTGTTACTTTGGTCCCAGCTCTCTGCAGGTCATTCACTAGGTCCCCCCGTGTGGTTCTGGGATTTTTGCTCACCGTTCTTGTGATCATTTTGACCCCACGGGGTGAGATCTTGCGTGGAGCCGCAGATGAGGGAGATTATCAGTGGTCTTGTATGTCTTCCATTTCCTAATAATTACTCCCACAGTTGATTTCTTCAAACCAAGCTGCTTACCTATTGCAGATTCAGTCTCCCAGCCTGGTGCAGGTCTACAATTTTGTTTCTGGTGTTGTCCTTTGACAGCTCTTTGGTCTTGGCCATAGTGGAGTTTGGAGTGTGACTGTTTGAGGTTGTGGACAGGTGTCTTTTATACTGATAACAAGTTCAAACAGGTGCAATTAATACAGGTAACGAGTGGAGGACAGAGGAGCCTCTTAAAGAAGAAGTTACAGGTCTGTGAGAGCCAGAAATCTGGCTTGTTTGTAGGTGACCAAAATACTTATTTTCCACCATAATTTGCAAATAAATTCTAAAAAATCCTACAATGTGATTTTCTGGATTTTTTTTCTCATTTTGTCTGTCATAGTTGAAGTGTACCTGTGATGAAAATTACAGGCCTTCTCATCTTTTTAAGTGGGAGAACTTGCACAATTGGTGGCTGACTAAATACTTTTTTGCCCTGTATACATTCATTGCTAGCCCACACACACTGCTGCTACCGGACTCTTATTACACTGCTCAGTTCATACACTGCCCCCCAGCCCCTCCTTCCCCAATACACGTATACATATTGGATTATAAATTGAGCCTTCCTGTATTGTACTTATGCTAAAATGTTGATTCTATTCTACTGCCATTTACTTTATGTTCGTATTCTTATTTTTTACTATTTCTTATTGTTGTTGTCCAGAAGGAACCTGCAAGTAAGCATTTTGTTGGACGATGTATACCATGCGTATCCCTTACATATGACTAATGAAACTTGAAACTAAGGACAGCGTGAAGAGCTCTTCTGAAAATATAAAAATGAAATACGAAAACGGAGGTCTTTATCAAAATATAACTAAAATGTCAAGAATGACTTTAATCTAACAACATACTCTAACAGATCATGTTTGTGTTCAATACTTGCCATCTGGACTCATAACAGCCAGASCCCAATAGTGCACTCACACTAAGAAACAAGCACACAGAACCCAATGCCAACTTTACCACGCTAGCTAGCTCTATCTATGTACACACCACTGTCCCTGCACTGTCCCTGTGTTTAGCTGCAGCATCAAGGTCCATCTCTGCTGCTCTGCTCTGCATTGGCTGGCTCTCTGTCGTCCAAGCCTCATGTTATGCTCGGTGGTTTAGCTCGAGTGTGTCTGTGGCCTCTCCTCTGGCCGCCCGTGTCCATTTGCTCTGCGGTATGGCAGGCCCGAGCTGACAGATGGCAGCCCCTCTCCTCCACTCCCGTTCTCTCTCCCCTCCGGAGTAACACAGTAACTGTTTTTCCTCCGACGTTGACCTTGCCCAGCCAGCCAGCGATCCAGGTTGGCACTCCGCCTGTCGAACAGGAGGGTAATGAAGTCCAGTGCGCTCACATGATTATTAAGGCTTGGCGCTGGGCCTTTTGAGGGGCTCACGCTCTACCCCTCACCTCCTCTCCCTCCCTCTCCTCCCATGTCTGTCGTTCACACACCAGCGTTGATGAGAACAGTCAATCGTTACACAGCACTTTGAAACACCAATTGTGCGCCATTACAGTGTTTCACAATCCTTGGGTAATCTTTGCTGTTTGTTGTTTTCATAGCCATAGAATCTGCTTGATAAGTTATGCCACTGGAATCTGTATTGCTTTTAAGTAGAATATTGTCTTATTCACAACCGATGTACTGCTGTATTTCTCCCAGCTGACACCCAACACGGAAGACTAATGTCAGGACTAAAGTTCATCAGATGAAGCTACTGTAATATGACAACTTCTAAAGCCAGACAACCACGCCACGTCAGTCTATCACACAAACCACCACCGTGTCAGTCTGCCACGCCACGTCCAGTCTACCACACCACCCGCCATGCCACGTCAGTCTACCACCACACCCACCACGCCACGTCAGGTCTATCACACAACCACACCGTGTCAGTCTGCCACCGCCACGTCAGTCTACCACACCACCGCCACGACACGTCAGTCTACCACACCGCATGCCATATCAGTCTACCACACCACACCACCATGCCACGTCAGTCTACCACACCACACCGCCATGCCACATCAAGTCTACCACACCACACCGCCATGCTACGTCAGTCTACCACACCACACCGCCATGCCACGTCAGTTACCACACCACACCGCCATGCCACGTTCAGTCTACCACACCACACCTTCATGCCACATCAGTCTACCACACCACAACCCCATGCCACGTCAGTCTAACCACCGACACCGCCATGCACGTCAGTTATACCACACCACACCGCCATGCCACGTTAGTCTACACACCAACTTCAGCCACATCAGTCGAACCACCCACACGCCCATGCCATAGTTTACCACACCACCATCCGCCATGCCACATCAGTCTACCACACCACACCGCCATGCCACAGTCAGTCTACCACACCACACCGCCATGCACGTCATTTACACCCACACCGCATGCCACATCAGTCACCCAACCACACCGCCATGCCACTCAGTTACCCACACCACACACCGCCGATGCCTCACAGTCAGATCTACCACACCACAACCGCCAGCCACATCAGTTACACACCACACCCGCATGCCACCATAGTCTACCACACTCACAACCGCCATCGCCAACGATCAGATCTACCACACCACACCGCCATGCCACGTCAGTTTTACCACACCACACCCCCATGCCACGTCAGTCACCACACACACCAAGCACCAGATGCCACAGTCAGTTTACCACACCACACCGCCATTGCCACATCAGTCTACCACCCACACCCCACTGCCACTCATTTACCACACCACACCGCCATGCCACGTCAGTCTACCACACCACACCGCCATGCCACATCAGTCTACCATACCACACCACCATGCCACGTCAGTCTACCACACCACACCGCCATGCCACGTCATGTCTACCACAACACAACGCTAGCCCTGTAATTCTCCCCAGGGCAGAGGGAGGCATCTCTCTCCAGGCACACTCAGTCTGGGTCACACAATGAGAGGTCGTTCTGCGATTTGAGAGATGTGGGTTGCAGCATTGACCTTTACTAAGGCAGAGCTGTCTGTTTGCACTGCTCCCATAAGCCACCTCCCCGCCTGACTGCTTAGCAACCCCCTCGGACCGGGGCGGGCCGCGGTGCGCATGCTCCGATGGCCTCCGTGACATCTAGGAACCTCCGGGTAGGGACAGGAATGGAAGGGTTAATTCTGATCATACAGTATTTATAGGCCAATTCAGAACAAGGGTTGGCATTAACACTCTAAAGGAGACATCCCTCCTGTATATCAATAAAACATAGAAGAGCCAGGACTGGAGCACAGGAAGGATTAGCCTTCTACCTCAAGCTCATTCCAGGTCTGCCGAGAAACCAAGCAGTCTGACATGGTAGCTGGGCTAGAGCTACAACAGACAAATTCGTCATTAGGTAGAGTACTACAACAGTATCTCCTCAAAAGGATTTGCCAAAATAAAATCACCATGGTCACATGACATCAGCCTACCAATCACAACAGAGTCCAGACATTGTTCGCTCAAAACCTTGTGCAAACACACCGTATGAACTGTGGGAGGATCACATATTGTCTCACATGTTGGCCTAGTCTGTGAGGTTTGGGGAAATATCAAGAAAATCACTATATAAGGACCATATCAGACTGAGCTTGTCTGGCCTAGCAACAGACCATCATAACAGAAATACCTTTCCAAGAAGAGTACATTCACCGCAATGCTGTAAAAGCTTTTAATAGAGACAGTCTATGAGTTAAAGGAGAACTTTAACTTTTTTTTTAAGGAAGAAGCTAGAATCCAGTCAGGTAAAAACTGTGCAATTGAATGTGTCGAAACTACAGATAGTATTTTTCTTTGCAGCCCATCTCTGTTTCTCTATTCTCCTCATGGACTCCACATTAGTCAGGCAGAGAGGTATAATGTAACGGGAAGGAAGGTGAGCGTAATTGCATATTAGCAGCAGCACACTCGACTGCGCGGGAGGTGACTGCGCTAACGAATCGAGAGGAGTTATTATTAATCACCAATTAATACAAATCAGGCTAGAAATCGCACTCAGTCTACAGTACGCATGGCTTCCTTTTGTTTCCAATGGCTGATCTGGGCTGGTCAGAGTGAGGCTGGTCTGTTCTCTTATTTATTTCATAACATTTAATCGAGTTCCTGTTGCTGTGGTATGTTGTGTTGACTATTGGGTTTTAGAGTCTGATCCAACCCCCTAGGATTGAAATGAGAAGCCTGTTCCACTATGTTTGTTAACAGATGACATGTGTATGTGCTTTATGAATGAGATGAATTCATTGCAGAGCACAGGTTATTGTTATACTGTCTGGTGGTAGTAACAACAAAACACTCGAACCATCAAATTTCTTTACGCAACACGAAAATAAATGTTCTTTAATGGAGTAGTGAGTGAGTGTGTCGCCACTAGTGAAGAGAATGACAGAGACGGCCTAATCAACACACCATTGTCCAAACTGCTCCAGGGACCCAGAACCAGGAGGAAAGGGATAATTTGAAGCCCTTTAGAAGGCAATGAAACGAGCATTTTAGCCTCAACTACAGCTATACTTCTCTATTTACTCTATCATCACTAAAACCCAAACACAGTAAGGGTTGCCAGATTGGTGGTTCATATAAAAAACTAAACAACAAGCCTTTTAACCTCTGAAAACAGCTATTCCTCCTGCTTTACTACATCACTAAAAGCGGAACACAGTTAGGGTTGCCAGATTGGTGGTTAGTATGAAAAACGGTGTCAGAGAGAGTCAGGGAGGGAGAGATAACAGAGACAGAGGTTGAATCTGGAGGAGGGCTAGAGGCCTCATGCTCCTCACCCTCCTCTGTCCAGCTCTGTAACGGCCCACAGTGACCTGCTTCACACAGAGCGGCCAGCTGTACACAAAATGTGCCTTTCCCTCTCCGCCCCGAACCTCGTACCCTACCCCTCCTGTGCCCCCCCCCCCCCCCCCCCCGCCCAAGCTGACCAGGCCACTGGCTCCGCTCTGTGAGAGGGAGAAGGCTCCTCCCTGAATTGGCTGCAGGCTCAGCGTTGTCCTGTCACCAGCCCAAAAAACGGTAGAGGTGACCCCAAAACCACTTTCTGGAATGTCCTGCCCTGCTGCCTAGGGTTTATTTGTTTATGATTGTCCTTCTGAGCCTTGCCACCTTGGCTGGAGTAGCTTGGACTGGACTAGTATAAAAATATAGGATCAGAGTGGACACCAAAATTGTGAAAATGTGAGACCCTTCTTCACTTTTTAAGCACCATGCTCACTGCCCATGCTTTTAAAAGGTGTCATTGGTCACTGAAATCCACAGAGGGATATTTGAGACAGTAGGATAAATGGGTCAAAAGTCCCCCCCATGATTTTCCAAATGTCAGAGTTCACAAGGAGGTTAAAGTGAAGCTCTGTGGAGAGGTGATGGCCTGCTGGTTAAAACCCAACAGGCTTAACTGACATATGAAGCAGCTTCAAAGGCAAACAGTTAAAAACAAACAATAACTTGAGCAAACAAACAACCCATCTAGAGCAGGGATGGGCAATTCTGATGGTGGTGGGGCCCAAGAAAATTCCTAACTCATCATGAAGGGCCGCGGTGTCTCGCAGGTCTGCATACCCACATCCATACACACACGTAGTCAGAGCTGGCTCTAGCCTTTTGGGGGGCCTGAGCAACACATTTTATCGGCCTCTTGACAGCGGAGAAAACATTTTTTAACTGCGGGCCTACAAAAGGGGGGCCACGCGCCGGCCACCAGTTACCCATCCCTGATCTAGAGTGCTTGTCTCATACAACCCAAACAGATGATGATTGACACAAATGTGTTGTATCCGTGTGGAGGATGAAGAATTCAGAATGCCTTAATCAACATCCTGCACAAAGAAAGACACGAATTAGGGATTTGATAGTCGACAACCACAACAACTGAAAGCAGTATAAATCTGTTTTGTCGGGCACCCTCAATTCTGTAAGTGCGCCATGCCAAAAAAAACTGTAAACCAAAGAGTGGCCAGCTGTCTTCTGGCCTGCTATTAAATTGCTCCTTGGATGGTGGCAATATCATTTTTTTCTCCATAGGAGTATCACACCAGGTCCCCAAACAGAGYGACCAGCTGTACAGCAAATGTGTACTGATCCATCTGGGCCCTAAGAGTGCAGACTCCATCTTAAGAACATGGTCTAGCTTTCAGTGCTTGGCCAGAGCTGGTCTAGGCACTGGTTAAACTCAGACTGAACAACAGATGCACATTGTGAACACAGTGTTGAGGTTTGGTCCAACCAGGCTAGGGCTGGGTATGGAGTGTACTGGTCTCTCATTCACACCAATATAGCACCCTCCTCCTCCCCCCTCCCTTCCACTTCAAATTGATCAGCTGAATGTTGTAGAAAGCAAGCACCAGGTGGCTTCTGTCGTCATCGAAGCATAATATCCATGCATCAAAATGTGCTGGCAAACGTAAAAAAACCAAAAGGCCAACAAGCTACTAGCCTCTTGTTAGGAGCGGGGAGGAAGGGGAGACAGAGTGCACTGGTTTCGGTTCAGAATGATTGTTCCATAAATTAGCGATCGAGCGTTATGTCACGCCACATCACTATATATAGTTATCAGTGTTAAGCAGACACTGTGAAGGAGGTATGAGTGGAGCGGGGCATGGGTTGAAACAGCACCCCTATGAATCCAGCTCTGCTCCATTACCTAGGCTAATAAGCTGAGAGCTGGCAGAGATGACCGAGCCCCGTTTCCCTTCTTGTGCAGATGGCCATTAAAGGAGAAAGTGTCCCTTTTTCAGGAGAAAGAGAGTTATTTGAGCTTTTTCCAATGAGGAGGTGTTTCATTTTTTGGGGCCTAAATTGGTTTTGTGGTAATTACAGCCTGCTCCGGGTTTAACCCTCCCATTCGTGGATGAGGGAGAGCAGAAAGAGAAATCCTCAGCATATAAAACAACCAATGTCAACTCTGAACAATGTTGTTAATAACTACTATAGGCCTACCAAAAAATTACATAAAAAAAATCTACACAACTACTTCTTTTATTGATTTCATCTATTTTCTCTTTTATCTATTTTGAAGTAT
This sequence comes from Salvelinus sp. IW2-2015, assembly GCF_002910315.2. Classification (NCBI taxonomy): domain Eukaryota; kingdom Metazoa; phylum Chordata; class Actinopteri; order Salmoniformes; family Salmonidae; genus Salvelinus; species Salvelinus sp. IW2-2015. Next base: position 24,919,287 of record NC_036871.1, read on the forward strand.
ATGACGTTCTTTAACAAAATGCATTAGATCATCAATATTTGATTTTGGATCCATTGCACATTTGTATTATTCCAAATAAAGTAATCGATTGTTTTTCTGAAACTGTTTGGATTCCTAACATTATGGGCGATAGCATGCCTGTTGCTGGTGGAGCATAAAAGCTTAAAGTAACCAGTAGGCGGGAGGTGTTTTGAGGAGGACTAGCGCTAGCATGAGATGATTGTATTAGGCAACCCAGTGTGTAGAGAAGAGCAGATCAGATGAATACAAACCAGCCACACACATAGCTAACACAACTCATTGCTCTCTCTCCTCTCTTCTCTTATCCTCATTCTCTCGGGCCTGGCTCCCTGGCAAATACGCTGTGAGCTCCGTGCGGCCGAATCGATAACCGATCTGCATTACACGTTGGCCCGCGTCTTCGCGCGCGACTCGTCGATCGAACGGCTGCGCCCGATCTCCTGTCTCTCTCTCTTCTCTCCCTCTCTCGTCTCTCTCCTTTCTTCGTCTCTCTTATATCCTTCTCGCTCATCTCTCTCTATCTCTCTCAGCACAACACAGCACACACACACACACCCCCACAGCAACACACCCACACACACACAAACAATACAACAGTGGCACCTGCATCCAACAAACACACACAACACCACCACAAGCACCACACAGACACACACCATCACACACACACGCACACAACAACAGTAAGAACACAAAGACAATAAGATCAAAATCAGAATCACAAAGATGCCTGTGATTGTTTATGCACAAACAGTGTGTTCCTGATAGAATTGCCCACCGGTCCTTATAGAATTGCCCACCGTGTTTAAATTCACCTGCGCCTAGAAGCGCGTCCCAAACAGAGAGGCGGGTTGGTTCCAGATCAATGAGTCTCTCTCCCACTGAAGACAACAGATAATGCAGTGTAATGAAAGAGACGCCAAACGAGTTGAATAAATGAATGAATAAAGGAAGGTGAGACTGGAATTCAGACGCCTACTTACTGCAGGCAAGAAAGAAAGAAGCCTGGGTAGTGAATTGTGTTTTCTCTGCAAATGATTCTACCTGCATACAAATGAAAGCCAAAAGTAAAGACATTTGAGAATTATAGAACAGGAGAGGGTATGCTCTTTGTGTATTAATTAAGCATTCAGAATATGAATGTGTTGAATGACATTTGAATGAAGGGTATTAGAATCTAGAATCTTGTCTGATGAACTTAGTCTACATGCATCAAATTGTACTACATTGTTTTCCTACATTTCATACAGGATCAGGCATTTCAGCGTTGACAGACAAGAATGTCTGAAAATCAAAAGCAGGCTCACACATAATGTTCATGCTTGTGGATCCCAGAGGCTTTCATCACAAATTCACAAGGTATAAAAATAGAAGATTTTATATTCTATAGTTCTGCTTACAGTAATTATTTTTGTTACTACAAAGGGTGTACTGCAATCTGGGGAGAATGTGAAAGATTTAAAGCCAAATATGAAACAATATGCTCTGGATAAGAGCGTCTGCAAAATGAACAAAATGGAATGTAAATGGAATATCTTCGGGAAATATGTTGAATAATTAAACAATATATCAACAGATATTCCTTTGTATGACTACATTAGACAGTACCTCAAAACAAGTGACCATAAACATGGAGAGAAATATGAAATGAGTCACCTCTCCTACCTAGCATGTGATTGGCCACGTGGACCTGGATGTCCCATTCGCTGTAGAAGACCATCTGACACTTGATGCACTGGTAGGTCTTCTTCTGAGCAAAARACCAGGAGGAAAAGACAACACAAGGACACAGGGTTTTATACTATGTCAATGTCACATTCTTACTGAGCACTCTGAGTAGTTCTGAGCAGTTCTATGGCTACAAATCTGAAACGAATGTGTATACTCTGTGATTAATTAACAAGCTCACTGGACAACCAAAAAACTCTGATTCTTTTCTAATTTGGTAATTTTATAAGATACGTTTTATCATATAGGGGCGGTTTCCCTGAAACAGATGAAGCCTAGTCCAGGAATAAAAAGCATGGTCAATAAAAAATCTCCATTAAAATAGCTTTTTAGTGTAGGACTAGGTTGAATCTCTCTCAGGGAAACCGGCACCTTTTGTTTATTTACATTATATTAAAGTCCATTACCTCCTCAGTCTGTGAGGGGCTTGCCCTGGGCATGGGGGAGATCTGTGGGGTCCTGAGCTGCCCGCTGTTGCTGTCCCCTGCCTGTTCCCTGTGCACCGTCTGGGCGTGGTTCTGCAGCTCCGCCTCTGACTCAAACTTCACATTGCAGCTGGTACATCGAGTCTTGGCGGCGCTTGAGGAGATAGAGGAGGAGGACGATGACGATGAATGGGCCAGCTTGCCTTTCCCCTCCCCGGGGCTGAGAGTCTCCATATGAGCGGTCCATGCTGCTGCAGGCATGGCTGGGGTCGTGGCTCCTCCCCCTCCCTGCTGCTGCCTACCTCCGTTCATTACCTTGGGGCTAGAGCTCTTTGAGCCAGCGGCGCTGACACACGCGGCACACAGCCCGTACGGCAGCCCGTTGATGTCTAGCTTCACCAGGTCAGATTTGGACCGGAACTCCTTCAGGCACGAGGCACACTTGAAAAGCTTCTGGTTGACCTGGTGGTGTTGTTGGTGATGATGGTGGTTGTGGGAAGCCAGATTGGTGGTGCGGCCGATGGGGTGGTTGGTGGACATTGTGCCAGTCTTCTGCATGTGGAAGGTGCCGTGAATCTTGAGCTCCAGGGTGGAGGTGACGGTCTGCATGCACACCACACAGCGGAAGCCCGTCAGGGAGTTCCTCAGGTCTGGGTGCATCTGGCAGTGCTCCATGAAGTCCTCCTCGCTCTGCAGGGGCATCTTGCAGATTCGGCAGCTGCCTGTGTCTAGGCTCTTGCTGTGGGTGACCTTGTGCTCGGTCAGTGTGAGCAGCGAGGGGAAACGCTCTCCGCAGATGGGACACATGTAGTGCTTGACGGGACCCAGGTGGGTTTGCATGTGTTCCCTCAGACCTGCCTCTGAGAAGAAGGTGCGTTGGCAAACGTTACACTTGTGGGTGCCCTTGATCAGGTCGGACTTCCTCTTCGCCATGGCGCTCTCACCCGGGCGGATGTTGTGGTCTCGGAGTTGGTGGTTGGTGAGGAGGGAGTCCATTGTGTACGATGCCCCGCAGATGTCGCACCCGAACAAGGGGTCAGCGGTGTCCACTTCCTCCTCACTCCCATCATGGTTGTTTGGGGACTCCAACACGCCCCCTGATCCTGCCACCCCTACACCATGGCTGTTGGTCAACAGACCCTGTAGCTCTGCGTCGTCCTTGGCCGCTGGGTGGTGGTCCACTCCTCCGGTGGTGGATCCATTGGCGCCACAGTTCTGGGCCTTTCCCTCGAACACACAGTGCTTCTCCCTCAGGTGCTTCTCCAGAAGTACGATGGCTTGGAATGCTTTGCTGCAGAAGCGGCAGTTATACTTCTTGCTGTGGGTGGTGATGTGGCACTGCAGCTCCACCTCCGTGCCGAAGGACTCCCCGCAGAAGATGCAGCGGTGGGCCCGGCCCTGGTTCTCCAGGTGGCTGTGCTTGACATGCAGCTGCAGGTCGGCCTCGTGCCTGAAGTCCCAGTTRCAKGAGGTRCAGCGGTACACCTTYTTCTCRTTGCTGTGCTTGACGGCCAGGTGGAGCTGRGTGGACACCTTGGAGTCAAACACTTCCTGGCAGAGGGTGCAGCGGAAGAACACGAACGTGTGCATKTCCAGCAGGTGTTTCTGCAGGTCGTCCACTGAGGTGAACTGCTTGTCGCAGCTCTCRCAGATGTAGTAGGTAGAGGTGATGGTRAAGTGGACCGTCACATGCTTCAGCAGGGACTCCTGGTTGGGGAAGTCCTTGYTGCACTGGGGGCAGKTGAGYTGGGGCTGYATCCCRTCCAGGTGAGTYTTCAGGTGGGTCTGGAACAGGTCCAGGCTGGTGTACTTGGCCCCACACTGGTTGCAGATGAACTCGCTARTGCCACGATTGCYRCGAGAGGAGGAACCATGAAGGAAAGWTTGATCAATCGATATGGGTGAGGAAGGGCTGAGGGTCCGCAGAGACTTCTTYCCATTGTTGATGTAGTTCAGCGCCAGMGGAATGTTCTTGTGGTTTTCTTTGATGTGCTTGTTCAGCTTCAGAACRCTGTTGAAGATKGGCGAGTTGGTGCAGTAGGAGCAGGAGTACACCTCCACRAYGGGCTCCTTRGRRGTCACCKCYAGGGGGGAGTCGAAACGCAGGCTGCCYSCSTCACAGTGGGTCTGACGGACGTGCTCCTCCAGSGTGGCYTCRGTCAGGAACCCCATRAAGCACTGGGGACAGAAGAAGGCRTTRCTCTCCTTGGCCACGGGGCTGGGGAAGCYRTGGGAGCAGCGGATGTGTTCTTGAAGAGCGTTGAGGTYRCTYARMACCTCRGTGCAGAARTTACACTGRAGCARGGYGTCRGGCAGGCTGSCCASCAGGGYGRCATGGTCCTCGGCRTTGTGCACCTGCTTYAGGTGCTCGYTCAGGTTGAACAGGGAGGGMAGCAMCTCYAGGCAGAACTGACAGGTGTGTGCCTGCTCRGGTTTGTCAAGGTGCATGGTCCGCAGGTGTATCTGAAGYACGGCMAGGCTAKWGAACACCTGCTTGTTGCAGTAGATGCAGCTGTAGGAGATCTTGGGCTGCTTGGAGGAGCGTCCCCCGACGTCATGTGAGGTGTGCTGGGCAGCCCTCTTCCTCCTCCCCCGGGTCTTGGGYAYRGGCGGGGCKGCCTCCACCATGGTGGAGCTGTCGACGGAGAGGTTGGAGTCYGGGGTGGTGCTGGAGACRGAGGTGTAGCCCACAGTGAGCAGGGAWGGGCTGTTGCTGTGGTTACTGGAYTCAGGGAGYTGGTGGAYGTCCATGTGGGCATASAGGTCCTCCACRGAGAGGAAGTGCTCGGAGCAGACGGCGCAGYWGTGACCTTTGCGGTCGYGGCTGTGGGCCTGGTCAATGTGKGTCAGCAGGACRCCCTCRTCGCTGAAKGGCTCGTGGCARTAGATGCACTGCARGGCRCCACMCAGGCCCCCGTCCTCYGAYGGAGAGCACTCWGGGTGGCACTCRGCGATGTGCCTYTGCAACTCCTCAGGGACRTCAAARCCCTCCTCGCAGCGGCTGCAYTTCCTYGTCTCCTTCAGCTTCCAYTCCTCCYTGGAGARKCCRCTGCCTGRCCCCCYGCYRCTRCYGTCTTTGCCCCGCTCGTGGACCTGCATGTGTCCRTGGAGGGAGCTGGAGGAGAGRAAGCCCCGGCGGCACACAGGGCACTTGTGGGGCTTGTTGGAGGCGTGGGTCTTCATATGGATCTTGAGGTGGTCGCTGCGTGAGAAGGCCGAGTCGCATTCGCCACAATGATATTTCTTGTCGCCGGTGTGCAGCTTGACATGCCGGTCGCGGCTGCGCTTGTGCTTGAACAGGCGGCTGCAGAAGGTGCAACTGAAGGGGAGCTTGTCACCGTGGCTCTGCTCGTGGCGCTTGAGGAAGCTCAAACGGCTGAAGGACTTGTCGCAGAACTGGCACGGGTACGGTAGGCCGGGGCCCCCTTCATCCTCGCCAAAATCATAGTCTTCGCAGTGGCCGGGGGAAGTCTGGTCTTTACTGGATGGAGATGATGCAGTCCAAGAACAGGATGGGTCATCATCGAGATCAACACCGTCTGTACATAGATACAGGTACATAGAGAGAGAAGAGAGAGAGAAGAGAGAGAGAGAGTGGAGGGGGAGAGATAGGGAGAGAGAGGTAAGAGAAAGTGGGGAACAAGAAGGAGAGAGAGAGGTGTTTTGTCAGATTGTATTAGGAACTCATTTGTCTCAGCTCTGTTAAATAATACAGGTTGGCTGCTGTGGCATTAGTCATTATGGTAATTGCAAGGTAGCTAAGTATGAGTTTACATTCCTTTGTTACTTTGACATTTTTTCTCTTGTTACTGCATTATGCTTGCCTCTCACAGGAAACAATGCCTCATCTAAAATCGTACATTTCAACCTGCTATTTAAAGTATAATTACAGGTAAGGAAAGAAAAATGAAAACGCTTTTACCACAATTAACCTTGTATGGGGCCATGTAATGGCTTAGCCCACCGTGACTCACAATGCAAACTCTCTGACATTTAAACCCCAACACAAGGCAATGGGGAGCTTCAAGATGTAAGCCCCACATGAGGTAAATTAGGACATGTTTATTATTCTTTAGCAATTACCGAATAGTTTCTATGAAATAATACGCTTTAAAATGACCTTACGTCAACGGAGACAAGAAAACAAAAGTCAAAAGGGAGATTTGAAACAAAGACAGAAATTGAAACACACTGTACATAAATATGCAAAAACAACACTCTCGTCTCGACTGCAAAATGAGCAACTTTTTAGGAGAAACGCGGTTTGTTCTGACCATTAATCTGTTCTAGATATTAGATTATAGAATATTGGCTGAGCAGAGTGAGTGTTGGCTAAACCGAGACATAAGGCAGCCGGTGCTGGATAGATAAGGTGTGCCAGGGGGCACTGTGAAGGGTTAAGGTGAGGTCAGAGAGAGAGTGATGGGGGGAGTGTGGGGGAGGATAAATACCTCACCCAAGGACAAGCAGGTGCAGTGAATGACCTGGGGACATCAGAACAACTGCCAATGTGCCCTCGCTTTTGTCGTTATCACAATTGGTTATTCGTTGAGATTCCAATGGTGCATAACACAGCAGTGTGATATAAACACCAGTTTCCAGGATGTTCAAAAGGTGACGGACCACTTCTTCCCTCCGCCCAATTCTAAGTGCTGTGAACTTCTTTACTTGAATAAAACCATGTAATCTCACCCCTTCAGAAAAAAAGCCCAAGTCAAAAGGCCAAAACTTGCATTGGAATGGGAAAAACAAGAGGAAACTGCACAGATTTATTTTACTTATTTATTTATGGGACGGCTGGGGGAAAAGCATAAAGCCTCCATCATTCCAGCATCCAACCTTCCCCTTCACCACGTTATCTTTCAGCTGACACATACTGTAAGTCTCTCTCTCCCTCTCTCTCTCTCTCGTTCTGTTGTTTTTGATGGTGAGAGAGATCTGCCTTTCGTCAGGATAACATACCATCACTGAGCACTTACAGCCGTCATCAGGGCCTATCTTCAGGAAACAGATGGGGTCGGAGGTTATTCCCCTGCCCCCCCACTGCCCCCCACAGCCCACTTTACACAAGCTCTCACTCAAGGAGCAGGCAGAAAACCAAAGCATCTACTGACTTTCTTTATCCAGTTCATCCATGTTGTTTTATTCTGCTTTGAGGGAGGATGGGTGAGTCAGTGGAATGCCCTCCCCCCACAGAGTGGAGGGATCTGTGCATGCACACACAACACACACCCACACACACACACACACACCAACACACCACACACACACACACACACACACACACACACACACACACACACACACACACACACACACACACACACACACACACACACACACACACACACACACACACACACACACACACTCTCCAGGGTTAGAGTAGACAGCAGAGAGAGGATTGACCCTAACCAATGCCTTATAGTCAAGCATGTTAGCTAGGAGCAGGACCAAAACAAACACATATATAACAAGATATATACAAGGCAAAATCTAATTCCGCCTGTCTTAAATGATGGCATCGCCGGCAGACATTGCGATGCTGTCAAGGCTGCCTCCTCCCTTCTTTGTTGAGTTTATATTATTTATATCATGTCTTTATTACATTGAGCGTACATTAGTTAACATACAAACCCAAGAGTGGGGAGTGGGAGTCATGAGTAAGGTACACGTGGGCCATCATTTGAGTTGAACTGTCAGATGCTTAATTGACTTAACATGCTCCATTGGTGCCACATTGTTGATTAACACAAGTGAATTGATGATATATGTATGTAGACCTTATAGCTGTGTTGACATTGGACCTGTGAGTACAGTATTCCAGGAACTTTACTGTTTGTTAATCATACCTGTGTAACCTAATGTCTTCTGAATGATATCTACGCTGCTTTCTCTGAACTGTTGCTATTCCCACTAACACTTGACATTGTTTTGAAAGGATGTCGGTGTACAATTCAAAAGACGCACTGATATGGCTTTTGGCAAACAGGTGGTTACTGAGCCCTCGTAGCTAGTACTACTGAATAACTTGTGTTTCACCATATACAACATATTTTATATGTTTGCTGCCCCTATCATCACCAAGATATTTTATTGTTTTGCTGCCCCTATCATCACCAAGGCATATTTATAATATGTTTTGCTGCCCTATCATCACCAGGATATTTACTATGTCTTTTGTGCCCCTATCATCACCAAGGCATATTTTATATGTTTTGCTGCCCCTATCATCACCAAGGCATATTTTATATGTTTTGCTGCCCCTATCATCGTCACGGCATATTTTATATGTTTTTCATATATCACCATGGTGGTAGCACTTGAGGACAAGAGCTCAGGTAACCCACACACATACAACCCCCTCCCCAACAACCCCCTCCCCAACACCCACACACACCGCCAAGACAAGTGTGTGAACAACGGCAAATGGAAAGTACCGTTCAACCCCAGGAGACCTAAGAGGAAAGAGAGAGAGAGAGAGAGAGGCTCTGTTTTTTCCCTACTTCACCCAGACAAGAAATGGCCAGGTCCTCGTCAGCCTGAGTAAATAACAGGGAGCCGAGGAGGCCTTTTCTTTCACGTCCGTCCGTCCGTCTCTGGGGCCTCTGCACGCCAGCACTCTCTGTGCCGCTGCCAAAGGGGATGCTGGGGCCTGAAAAAGTACACCCTGCAGCTGAAGGGCTGTCTTTGTTGGCCTGCCAAGGCCTTCCTGAGCATCCTCCAGCCAACAGCCTGTCACATCCTGGGAGGAAGACCTCCATCTTAGGTCCCTCTCCCTTGCTCCTCTCTCTCTCTCTCTGGGCTCTGGAGTCTTTAATCTCTCTCTCTTTATGGTCTCTCTCTGGGTTCTTTCCCCTCTCTCTCTCTCTCTCAAAATGCACTCCTGCCAGACCAGAAAGAAATGCGCTCTCCCTCTCTCTCTCTCTCTCTCTCTCTCTCTCTCTCTCTCTCTCTCTCTGGGCACTTTCATCTCTCACCTTCTCTCTGGGCTCTCTCTCTTACTCTGGACTCTCTTTCTCTCTGCACCTCTCTCTCTCTTTCCTTTAAATGTCTGCTACACAGAACAAAACAACTTGGTTGCGGGGCTGATACAGGGGACAGCTGGAAACTCATTTGACATCTGTTAAGTAAGAGTGTGCTCGTTCTCTAGCTAAGACTGGTGCATTACAAATATCGTTTTTTTAAGCTAAATTTTAATATGTTATCTTTCTTGGTTTGTTCTGAGTTGGAGGTCCACAGGGAATGGTGGCACTTAAAAACGAAATCTTTTTTGGCTCTGTTCACTACTTATTACAAAAGAATCTTGGCATATCAGCTTTCACTTAAATGTATAACTACTATAACTACTATAACTTCTAACCTTCATCGAGGCTTCAGTGAAACACTCAACCCTGATGAAATTGTAGTACAACGTTGCCACCTAATGCACATTCAAATGTCATAAATCAACACTGCAGAGCTCTCCCTGTCCTCTGCCGTGCCCTGATTGTTTTACTGCTGAGGATATCTGGAAATGTGCATGTACACCCTGGCCCATCTACTGTTGCTAGCCCCAATTCTGCTCTGATATCTGCTTCACTGATTTCTGCTCTCGAAAAAGCTAAAAATGTTTTTTTGCACGTCAACACTAAAATGGATCAATTGAAAGTGTGGGTTCACAGCTCCAATCCAAATGTGTCATTACTGAGACGTGGTTAAGAAAGAGTGTTTTGAACACGATGTTAACCTTTCTGGTTATAACATTTTTCGGCAAGACAGATCTTCCAAAGGTGGTGGAGTGGCAATCTTTACCAAGGATCACCTTCAGTGCTCAGTTGTCTCTACCAAGTCTGTTCCCAAACAATTTGATTTGCTTGTTTTAAGCATTAAACTTCAAATAGCTCTTTGCTGCTCTGTCATTACTCATCCATAAATGTATATTCTTATTCCATTCCTTTACTTAGATTTGTATGTATTAGGTAGTTGTTGTGGAATTGTTAGATTACATGTTAGATATTGCTGCCCTGTCGGAACTAGAAGCACAAGCATTTCGCTACACTCGCAATAACATATGATAACCATGTGTATGTGATTTGATTTGATTTGTTGACTGTTGCTGGATGATATCATTCATCATCAGCACCGGCCTGTACCCTACCTGCCCTAAGCTCTCTCCTGGCCTCTTACACTAAGAATCTTACACCTCTTACACTGAATCTGTCCTGCTAGGTGACCTAAACTGGGACATGCTAAAACCACCTGACCAAGTGCTAAAGCAATGGGACTCCCTAAATCTTTATCAGATTATTATCCAACAAGGTATGACTACAAACACCCAGAAAATGCTACTCTCCTCGATGTTATCCTTACAAATAATCCTGAAAGGTATTAGTCTGGTGTTTTCTGTAATGACCTTAGTGATCACTGTTTTACAGCCTGTGTTTGTAATGGCTGCTCAGTGAAACGACCTGTCCTGAAGTGTCAAAGACGCTTGCTAAAAAACTTTAATGAGCAAGCCTTCCTTCATGACTTGGCCTCTGTAAATTGGTATAGAATCATCTTGATCCCCTCTGTCGAAGACGCTTGGACCTTCTTTTTTATATTTTCAGTGGTATTGTTAACAAACATGCCCCCATAAAGAAAATGAGAATTAAAAACAGGTTCAGTCCCTGGTTCGACTGTGATCTTACAGAGTTACTCCACCTCAAGAATTCAATTTGGCGAAAGGCTCGGCACACGCATACTTAGGCTGACTGGCTCTCGTTCAGGCAAATGAGAAATAAGTGCACTCAGGCTATCTGGAAGGCCCAAGTGAGTTCATTTAAGGAGCAGTTCTCTCTCTGTGGGTCTAATCCCAAGAAGTTCTGGAAAATGGTTAAAGACCTGGAGAATAAACCCTCCTCCTCATAGCTGCCCATGCCCCTTAATGTTGATGATGTGGTTGTTATTGACAAGGAGCACACGGCTGAGCTCTTTAATCACCATTTCAWTAAGTCAGGATTCCTATTTGAATCAGCCATGCCTCCTTGCTCATCCAACATTTCCTCATCTCCCACCCTTTCCAATGCGACTAGCCCACGATGCTCCTCCCTCTTTTGCCCCTGTCCCACTACAAAGTTTCTCCCTGCAGAAGGTCACTGAGGTGCTACAGGAGCTCCTTAAACTTGACCCCAAAAAAATTGCTGGGTCAGATGGTTTACACCCTTTCTTCTTTAAGGTTGCTGTCCCTATCATTGCCAAGCCGATCTCTGACCTTTTTAACCTGTCTCTTCTCTCTGGGGAGGTTCCCATTGCTTGGAAGGCAGCTACGGTGCGTCCTTTATTTAAAGGGGGAGATCAAGCTGATCCAAACTTTTATAGGCCAATTTCTATTTTGCCCTGTTCATCAAAGTGTTGGAAAAACTTGTTAATAATCAACCTACTAGCTTTCTTGATGTCTATAGTATTCTCTCTGGTATGCAATCTGGTTTCTGCTCAGGTTATGGATATGTCACTGCAACCTTAAAGGTCCTAAATTATGTCCCCATTGCCCTTGACTCTAAGCAATGTTGTAATGCTATTTTTATTGACTTGGACAAAGCTTTTGATACAGTAGACCATTCCATTATTGTGGGCCGGCTAAGGAGTATTGGTGTCTCTGAGGGCACGTTGGCATGGTTTGCTAACTACCTCTTTCAAAGACTGCAGTGTATAAAGTCAGAACATCTGCTGTCTCAGCCACTGCCTGTCACCAAGGGAGTACCCCAAGGCTCGATCTTAGGCCCCACACTCTTCTCAATTTACATCAACAACATAGCTCAGGCAGTAGGAAGCTCTCTCATCCATTTACAGTGGGGAGAACAAGTATTTGATACACTGCCGATTTTGCAGGTTTTCCTACTTACAAAGCATGTAGAGGTCTGTCATTTTTATCATAGGTACACTTCAACTGTGAGAGATGGAATCTAAAACAAAAATCCAGAAAATCACATTGTATGATTTTTAAGTAATTCATTTGCATTTTATTGCATGACATAAGTATTTGATCACCTACCAACCAGTAAGAATTCCGGCTCTCACAGACCTGTTAGTTTTTCTTTAAGAAGCCCTCCTGTTCTCCACTCATTACCTGTATTAATTGCACCTGTTTGAACGCGTTACCTGTATAAAAGACACCTGTCCACACACTCAATCAAACAGACTCCAACCTCTCCACAATGGCCAAGACCAGAGAGCTGTGTAAGGACATCAGGGATAAAATTGTAGACCTGCACAAGGCTGGGATGGGCTACAGGACAATAGGCAAGCAGCTTGATGAGAAGGCAACAACTGTTGGCGCAATTATTAGAAAATGGAAGAAGTTCAAGATGACGGTCAATCACCCTTGGTCTGGGGCTCCATGCAAGATCTCACCTCGTGGGGCATCAATGATCAGATTTGCCACCAATGCTCCTTATAGGACACGTAACAACACAGCATGTCCTTCCTCTATTAGTTGGCATGTGTTGCTGCCATGCTATGTTGTTGTCTTAGCTCTTTATGTAGTGTTGTGGTGTCTCTCTTGTCGTGATGTGTGTTTTGTCCTATATTTTTATTTATTTTTCATTTTTAATCCCAGCCCCCTTCCCCGCAGTAGACCTTTTGCCTTTTGATAGGCCGTCATTGTAAATAAGAATGTGTTCTTAACTGACTTGCCTAGTTAAATAAAATAAAAATATAACAATAATCACAACCTAACAAAACTACCCACCACAAACACAGTCTCTGACAAACGAACACACACGCGCGTGCACACACACACACACATGCACATACACAATCACCCTGAGCTTCCATGCCAGTCTACACTCTCTCTGTGTGCCACCTCTCTTCCATGTTCATTTTTAGCTCTCTCTCACTGAGTAAATATGGCTGTTCAAATAAGCCCTTCAGCCAGGGACCTGCTGCCATTACTGCTCCTGCACACACACAGACACTGCTCTTAACGACCCGTAAGCTGACATGCGCTTCACTTCAAGCGTTTAGTGCAAAAATATAGCTACAGTACAGTATCTGTTAGTTCAAATTGGTTTGTTTCTGTGACCCCATTCTTCCTTATGTCTTCACTATAAAACATGTTGAGAAATGAGCAGGAATGCAGCGAAGTCACAGGTGTGGTCATTATGGTTTAGGTGGGTGAGAATATGAATACGTTCTAGCATCTCATACTCTATACTTCTATAGTGCAGGACTGTGCAGTGCAGTATAGTGTAACTCCACCTCTCTCTGCCCTGTCATCAGAACTAGGACAATTTGACAGAAGAGGTGAAAGCATGTTTCCCCTCCCAGCTTGCATAGCATGATAAATTAGACCAGACAAGCCTCTGTGTCAGTCTATGGCCTCTACCCCTAAATCACCGCTATGGACATCAACTTTAACGACTGACGACAAGCTGCTAGTGATTGTTTTTTTATCCAGTCATAACGCACAGACAGCATTAAGCTTTTAAGGGCCATGCTTAGGGAATGACTCACTGTTGGCACCTGTGACTTCCTGTCTGGGTTCCTGGGAGTAGTTCAAGGAGTCTTATCTCTGCCTGACAGAACTAAACAGGGGTGGCTAGAGCACCTCGTCTCTTATTCCAGAGACAGACGACTTTTATCCAAATCCACTACCTTATCTTATCAGACAAAGGCTTTAGGAGATCTTCTGTCAATTCTACCGCTAGACTTTTGTCAACCACCTGTTCCATATTCTCAGTGTTGGGGAGTAATCAACTACATTTAGTTCAACTAGTAATTTCATTTAATTTGGTAGTAGCTTGGTGGTAGTTGAACTAAATTCACATCTCGGTAGTGTTTTCAGTAGTTAATTACTGTTTTACCATGTCATGGTGTAGCTAACTTTTGGAACTACACACAAGTGTTTTGCTAAAATAAGATAACATATGGGTGAAGTAGGCAAGAATGTCCTTTCTTTTTCGACATGAGACCTGCCTAATTCTCACTTGTTGTGTTTAATTTAAATTTGGCTAAATTACACATTCTGTTAACATCTGACTCTAGAGTGATCTGTTCTTGCAATTTGTATTCTATGACATTTCAGATTCAGATAGTTTTAAGTAGTTCGGATGAAGTGAACTACTTTTTCAAAGTAACTTCACTTAAGTAAACTATATTTTTCTTAAGGGTACCATTAGTGTAGCTTAACTTCTTCCACTGTGAAGTAATTGGAAGCTTCCCCAACACTGCATATTCTTATGATAGAGAGAACCGGCAACGCACCTTTCCCAAATCAAAAAAACGACTTTATATCATACCAGAAATCTTTATAGGGATTTTCCTAGGAACTGTATCAGTGCGCACGTACATGAGTGAGGGTGCGTGAGTGTATGTGTGCGTGCGTGGTCATGCACGGGTGTGTGTGTGGTCGTGCGTATGTGCTTGAGTGTGAGTGCACAAGCTTGCGTGTCTTTGTGTTTCGCACAGCAAGGATTGGCGATTCATTGAATAAACAAAGAACTGCCAAAGCGTCTGATATAACGCTGTGACCCTACTTCATATTCAGAGAGAAGAAGAACAAGGCATCCTTTATGGCTACTGGTAAAAGTAGTCTGACAATCCCCTCAAGACTGTTAATGTGTCATTGTTGATGTGTCATCTCAAAGCACATTCTGAAGCTCATATCAAACATGATATCATGTTTGAACAACACAATATCATCTTCAGTGCTTTATGTGACACAACCACTTAAGATCTAATAAGCGGAGGCTAGAAAGCTGCGAGAGGCTTCAACTTAGCTAGCTAAAGAGACTCCCGTTTCCCTCACATGAAAAAAGAGGTTTCAATGGTTTCAATTTACAGGCTAATTCYAGTTCTCCTCAGATGACTGGATCATTGAGCCGACTCAGGACCCCACACAGAGCTATTGGAGCGAGCCCAGCCCCAAGGCTTGACATACAGTACCACTGCTACACTGCTACACTGCTACACTGCGACAGCCCTGGTTAAAAAGAAATCACATCCAGTCAAAATGGAGTGCTGAACATTCCCAGCAGCACTCAAAGAGAAGTGCCAGGTAGCCAGACATGGCTTATTGCACCAGTCTCACACATACTACCGCTGACACTACACACAAACATAAACACACACACACAAACATACATACATACATACACAAGTAGAACTAGAATATTGAGTGTCCTCTCTTGCCCATTGGAGATGGATTTAATGCCAAGCTTTGCATGTCCTTGCCTTCCCACCATCTCTTTCTTTAGTTCTCCATCTCTCTCTCTCCCCCTCTCTCTCCTCCCTCTCTCTCTCCCTCTTTCCCTATCTTGCGCTCTCTCTCCCACTCTCTCTTAGCAAACACAATATGTTTTTTAAACATCAGTGAGAAATGTCAGGCCCTGCTTTCCCCCTGCCAAAGAACAATCAAATCTGACATGCTACGGGAAGAGAGGGAAGAGGGGACTACAGCAATACTACTAAAGGAGGAAAAAAGAGGGGCAGGAGGGAGAGAGGGATGGGTGCATTACTGGAGGACAGAGAGAGAGAGGGAGGGAGGGGGGAGGGGTCGAGAATGATAGAAGGATGCGCTTCCCAGGGTTTCAGCGGCACCTTAGCAACGTGTCGCTTCCTGTAACGTCATGCTCACAATGACACGCCTTGTCACAACACAACACACACACCAAAATGGCAGTCAAGGGGAGGCTTTTACACAGGGCCTGACACTAGAAGCTGGAACATTAAACTGCTGCCTAGCTGTCTCAGTGGCCTGGGGTCCATTATACCGGCCTTCACGGCTCTGTCTGCCCCAACCACGGGGAAGCAGAAAACTGTCAACTACTTTGTCCACATTACCCATGTCCCCCAGCACAGAGAGTAGCACTTGGTCACTGTCCCAGAAATCACAGTGCCCCAGTGGCGTCCCAGGAAACATAGACAAATGGAGGGCCAGCGGAGGGAAAGTAGGGCGGCCAGTCATCTTTTACGAGCTGGGGCCTTTTTCTTTCCATGAGGACATGGAAGGGGAGAGTGAGACAGAGCGAGGAGAGGAGGAGAGGGATTCCATTACTTATCATGGGTCTTGATCCCACTGTTCTGACGTCTTGAAGACAGACGAGACGTGTGAGAGCAGAAACCACTGAACATATTTTTCTATCATAAAAGAATGTGACAGAACATGGAAAAGGGACATGAGAGCAAGATGCATATGATGTGTCTCTTATAGCCCCATGTACAATATCATCATGAAGATTAACCTTAGTGTTCTCCTGGAGTCAATGATGAAACCATGCCAGAGAAGACACACTGTGGCCACCAAGAATAATGAGATCTGGTAATTTTCCTCACCCCGGCTATTCACTGTTACAAGATCAGCCCCGCCATAAAGCATTGTTAACTAACTTAACAGTATACGAGTGTGATTGTGGCTGCTGATGGAAGCTAGAGGAAGAACAGATAGTTGACCATGGCAGGTACTGCAGGAGAGGAGAGAACACACTAACAGGAARGAGGCTCTGCCCCGCCCCAGGCCTTGGCCGGACCACTAGCCCCCGTGGGCCTCCCAGGGGGAGAAGGAGGGGGATGCAGGGGGGAGGAGGGGTGACAATCTGTCCCCCAGCACGGCCCATCACTCCTGCCTCACTGAACTGGCTCTGAGGGAGTGAGGGAGTGAGGGAGGGGGTGCTGGGTTGGATCTGGGTACTACAGGGGGCAGTGTGTACTGGCCCCTTTCCCTCACCAATGCGGCAGGCTAGGCAGGCAGGCTAGGTAGGCAGGAATGCAGGTAGCATGTAGGCAGGCAGGCTAGGTAGGCAGGAAGGCAGGTAGCATGTAGGCAGGCAGGCTAGGTAGGCAGGAAGGAAGCAGGGTAGCATGTAGGCAGGCAGGCTAGGTAGGCAGGAAGGCAGGTAGCATGTAGGCAGGCAGGCTAGGTAGGCAGGAAGGCAGGTAGCATGTAGGCAGGCAGGCTGGAGACCCAGTGGACAACTAGCCAGCTGGAGAAACACAGCATTCCGCTACGTTCTACCATCCTCTTACACCTGGTTTCACCTTCTTCCACACATCACAGAGGGGGAATTTACATGGACAGTAGTGTTTTCCCTGTTAATTTACTCACAGAGAACGTGATTTATGTGATAAAACTTTTTTAAATAAATATATACAGCCATGGAAATATGCTGTTACTYAATGGTTTGCTGCTTCATTAAAATCGGGTTGGCTCAGCAACTTCCTATAGGTGCTATCTATTACTTATGAACCAAGTGCTGGACTCAAAGTGCAAAATAAATCATATTTTCATATGCATACTGTCATGGTGACCCACTCAGCCTAATTATACAATTTGAAGAATTAGACACCCTAATGAAAAAAAATTAATCTATGGAAAATGTGTGGATGTTTACTGCTTGAACCACTTGAGTAATCTACCTCTCAGCAGCATGTTCCATTCAGGGGAAAGCGGAGGTCAGTGAACCTTTCAACCTCCTACCACTGAGAACACGGCTGATGTTTAGACAATCGTCTGTTTCAAAGACCTCCGGTGTCTCAGGGCACTGAGCTAGCTACAGTACTGAGCCAGATCAAGCATGGAACCGAGGAGAGGCTAACAACAGACAGCTAGACAGATGCTAGGTAGCCTACTAGTCTTAGAATGCACGCACCAGAACACCCTGAACCTTGACCTCTAAGCCCTGACCCTGCCTTCCCCTGATTAATCCACTCTGGCGCTCCGTTTGATATCTCGTCAATGCCATGTGGTCTTGTCAGCACTATAACAACTCCAGACAGTCCAGGAGGGAGTGGAAAACATGCACCACTGAGGAGAAGAGAGGGGGATGGAGGGATAGAGGGAGGGATAGAGGGAGGAAAACAAGCAAACCAAGCAAACAGCCCATGTATTTTTATGCATCCCTGTCTTAAATGTCAAGATTTCCTAAAACTCAGATCACTGGAGCACTGACACTTCTCCAAGGTTCAACAGAAACCGCATTCATTAATAATTAGATGAGAGGACAGGCAGAGAGAGAGAGTGAGAGCGAGATAGAGAGATCCAGGTAAACTCCAACCCCTTCCCTAGCTGATATAATGTTTTTAGATGTGTTATTTTTGTATTTTCTTTTCTTTCTGTTTCTTTGGCATCTGTGCCAGGATCCATCTGAGTAGCTGGTTTCTGAGCGAAGGCTGCAGACGTCGCCGTCCTCCTCCCCTCCTCCTCCTATTCTTCTCCTTAATCATGGCTCTAATACCCTCCAGATGAATAAACATCTTCATCACTGCTCCTCCAAAGCCAGCAGGCGCCTCTCCCCTCCCAATCCAAGGAAGAGAGAGAAGGAAGGAGCGAAGGAGAAAATGACAGATGGATGGGTGGATCAATGGGAGAAACTAAATCAACACCAAAAAGTAACAAAGCCGCCACGACCACAATGGCAAGATTTTCCTGCTTCTTCTCCCCTCGCTAACTCATCCGATCTATCTCCCCCTGACACAATTATCACAGTCCCTCTAATTATATTTTTTACTAATCGCTAATGGTGGGTCGGCTCAGTTTTTATGTTTGTGTTCCTAAAGCGGATTTCTGGGCTGTCGTTAAACCTGGTCGGTAGTCTCAGACTGTCCACATTACAACAGAGAGGCAGGAAGCGAGGAAGGTCTCCAGAGGATGGGCCAGGCTCCTGCCCAACACTTCCCTCTCTCTCTGTCTCTCTCCCGACCGAGGAACCGTGCCAGGAGTCCCATGCAATGTGAACAGTATGGAGTCGTCAAATGGCAGACACATTTAGGCGGGTTGGCTTTGTGGCTTTGTTTCCCCTCCTATTGTTTTCTTTCTGCTGGTATTCAGGCGACTCATCGCATCACAATGACAACGTGCTCGAAGAACGTTGTTGTGTATTTTACGGACAGATCACTGTGGAAGATTACAACGCCTCCTTCTCCTCTAACTCCTCACACTCATGTGTCGAACAGGGTGTGTGAGTGTGTGTTAGGCCTGAATCACATCAGACAAATGACTACAGGGCATTTTATTTATTCATCCATCACTACGCATTGATATATTCCTGTTTATCTATTCATCAGCTGGACAAAAACAGTTATCTTGACCTGGTGTAGCCTATGCTGAAAAGTTTACATGGCTACCTGCGTAGTTGGTGGACACTTTTCTTTTGTAAAATTCCAGGGTCTCTGGGTCTGAATCATCAGCATTACAGCCAAACAACTGTGGTCCTCTATTCTTACCCATGATGCCCCTCTTCTGGGTCCCTCTCTCCCTCACAGATTCTTATTTACTTAACATAAGCTCTCTCCCATCTCCACCACCTGCGAGACAATATTTTGTCTGTTCTCCAGAGAGGAACTCAGTTTGACTGCCAAACAACGCCCCCGGATGAATTATCGTCATCACCCATGCAATACGGAATTAAGATCTGAAGGAAGATCACATTCAAATCAACACATAAACATCACATTGACTCTCACAGATGTCACTAGCATAGTAGCACATATTTACTACAATCTGAAGTTCTAGGTGGGGCTACTATATGAACAGTAGGCTAAACAGTAGGCTAAATGGAGTAGCACAGTCTGCTAGATAATATTCATTTCATCCAACTTGCTGACAGTATAGTACTGTTTCGTTATGGTGTGGAGTCAGTCCGTAATCTCACGTCCAGCACCAATGAGCAGCTTAGCGTGATGAAGCCATTTCAAGGATCATCATTCCAGGGAATGAGTGTATAGTCCCCCACTATCAGTTATCACTGACAGCTACATCCATATCAGCTAATTACTTTTTTCTACACCAGGCTATTAACATCATTACAGGACAGAACAACACTAGCACGTATCTGGCTCTAGTACAAACTATTTTAATAGTAGTCTACTGTAGTATACATACACAATGTGATTACCGTGGTTTGCCTGTTTAAGGCACAGTCATGCCCCAATGCATATTTATTTTACTTTGTAAAAAAAAAAGTTAAATTTAATTAGATTTAGCATGCAAATAAGTAAGAGATAATAAGAGAAAGATAGAGTAAGAGAGAAAGAGAGAGAGAGTGACAGAGAGAGAGAGAGACCATGTCAAAGAAAGAGAGATAGAGTTATCAAGAGATAGCAATATAGAGATAGAGGTAGAGAGCTATAAAGTAGAAAGAATGAGATTACCACTGGAGTACCCGGCATGACAACACACAGAAGAAGCCTCTCCTACTGGTCACAGGATCCATGCTGGGTCGTCACTTCACCACCATACATCCAGCACCAACAGAAACACAGGAAGTAGCAGATAGGTCAGAGCCGTGCCGGATCCCTTCCTCAGTTTGTATTTTCCTGTGAGTCGCTGGGTTAGTAAGGTGAGTGTCCCTGTTGCCGTGCCGACTCTTCATTGTCTCAATGAGGAGCTTGGCGAGGGGAATAGAATACTGCGTACTGTGCATACAGCGGGGAGGAAATGTGGGCAGAGGTGGTGAATGCACGTCCCCCTGGGTAATTTGTCAAACATGAGTCAAGCCACCTCAACGCCCTGCTGAGGCCCGGGTCAGGTGACTCAGTCACAGGTACAGCATGGGAGAAATCTCCAGTGAGCAGACGGAGGAGACTCCAAATGTTAAGTTGGAGTCATATACAACCCTTTGCAACAACAGGGTTGTATATGAGTCGTTGAATACTCGTATTAAACTTATTTTATAATTCAGATATAAAGATGGGGTACATATGTGGTATGTATACATTTAAATGAGGTAGCTACTACCTTCTACTACAATGGAGTGAACTGTCCAAAGGTCATTCACATTATTGCAAATATATTTGGGTTTAAGCCTATATTGCCTCATATTTGCAAAATTTTCGCAACACCCACCATTATGTCAAAAGGGATGGAAAAATAACTCAAACTATACATTGTGCAGCTTTAACGTGGTTGGTTGGTTGGTTGAATGGGCTTTCATTCACTCTGCAGAGTATGCAGCTGCAGAGAGACGCAATTGTACGAGTTGGCGGACACAGCATCCTACAAGCACGGCCAGGGTGTACGCTTTGCTAGGCCTCAGATAACCTTGATCCTATAGGGTTTAATTACTGTCAGCTAGTCTGGTGTTAGCCTTTCACAAGAAAATGACTTATCCCCCCCTCTGTACCAAATCCCTCTGTTTCCCTTGTGGGGGCAGACTGGCAGCTTTGTTTATCCCAACTACAGGTATGCTACGGCTGTCCTCTTAAGGCCACGGCTTGTTACAGGGAAAAGGGTGAATTATTTACCAATAGTGGAGAGATGGAAAGAAGGAGGTAGGGATGGTGAGAGAGGGAGAGGAGGAGGTAGGGATGGTGAGAGAGGGAGAGGAGGAGGTAGGGATGGTGAGAGAGGGAGAGGAGCAGGTAGGGATGGTGAGAGAGGGAGAGGAGGAGGTAGGGATGGTGAGAGAGGGAGAGGAGGAGGTAGGGATGGTGAGAGAGGGAGAGGAGGAGGTA
>NC_036871.1:24941202-24943543 GCF_002910315.2 Salvelinus sp. IW2-2015
AAAAAAAGGGAAGAGAGAATTCTTCCTCTCTCCTCTCTCTACATCCCTACCTGCTCCTTCCCTCTCTCACCATCCCTCCTCTCGCTCCTCTCTCCTCATCTCACTTCGCATCACTACTTCCTCCTCTCCCTCTCTCACCATCCCTACCTTCCTCCTCTCCCTCTCTCACCATCCCTACCTGCTCCTCTCCCCTCTCACCATCCCTACCTCCTCCTCTCCCTTCTCTCACATCTACCACTCCTGCTCCCTCTTCACCATCCCTACCATCAGTCCTCTCCCTCGTCACCATCGAGGAGGTAGGGATGGTGAGAGAGGGAGAGGAGGAGGTAGGGATGGTGAGAGAGGGAGAGTAGGATAGAGAGGGAGAGAGAAGAAAGAGAGAGGCTGCATGGTGCATGTAGCTGGGGTTTGATGTTGTTTTTGAGGTTACGACAAAGACAAGATAAATCACCCGTAGACATTAAATAGAAGTGTGCATGGCTTCCCAGTGGAAAGGGCAGACTTGTATAATTATGAAATAGGACATTTAGAGCTAGGTAATTTGCTGCTCTGGCAACACAATGCAGAATACTCCTTATCAAAACAACAATATAGACCTTCATAGAGTGTTAGAAATACAGAACATTTGAGTAAACATCTAATTGTTGGAGAAAGGTGGCACTTCAAGTACAAGCAATGATGTTCGAATGACAAGTCCAAATCAGCTTACCTATAACCTCAACGGATGATAAATCTGATTAAATGTATAGCACAACTCGATAGTCGTACATCATAGTATTACATAATATGGTAACATGTTCAGCAGCAAGACTAAATACGTTTTTAAAGCAATCAAAAGGCATTGCTTGGATATGTTATCATAGATAGATAGGTCATTGTCCAATTCATAGGTTGCACCTCCGTCACTCGGTTGTGTCATGCCATTGCTTTGAACGTTCTCAAGCCACCCTCTACCGGCGGTGCCATAGTGGTGCCCTAAAGCGTTGTAACATCCAGTCATTTTGGACGGAGGCTAACTACTGTTTCGTCTAAATTACACTATAGTGCCTGGAAATACGATGACATTGCTAAAGTAGTCAAATATTTAGTAGGAAACAACTTTGTCAGCATTATTAGACAGATGGCAATGTTGTCATTAGCTAGCAAAGTTTGTCAAAATAGCTAGCAATGCTAATGTCAGCTAGCTAAAATGCGGTGGCCTCTCCTCAATCTTAGCTAGCTAGCAAACCTTATACTGCATCTAAAGTCAATCTGGCGACATCAAAATGACGACAAAAGGTTTTCTTACTAGTTATATTTGCCTCCATCTAAATGTCATTGCATTTCCAAGCCCCTGTAATGCACTTTTGATGAAATCTTCATCAGCGCTCCTTGACGATGCATTGAGTAGAATGCTCAGTCGGGCATCAGTCCAAAACGAACGTTCAAAACAATATTGTGACGAAACATGCAACCCATGAATAGATAAGTGTGATGCGCCAATCATCTGCACTCCATCCAGAGCACAGTCTACCTGCATCTCAGCATCTTTGCCTCAACTTAGAACAAAACATAGAGAAAGCAAGCGAGCACTAACGGAAAGCATAGAGACAGACCGAACTCAACCACAAGAGAGAGAGTTTGTGAGTATGTGTGTATATGAGTGTGTGTTTGTGTGTGCGTTTGTGTGTGTATGAGTGAGAGAGAGGGATAGAGAGAGACAGAAGGAGAAATCAAGGGAGTGAGAGAAGGAGAGTAGGGATATGAAGACAAATGCAGAGAGGGAAAGAGACAGAGGGAGGGAGAGAGAGAAAACGAAAGACAGAGGGAGAAATCAAATTTGCAAGAACATAACAAAAAGCTGTGTCTCAGACAAAGAAGAACACACAAGGGTATTTGTCTAGCTGTCTGCTCCAGCAGCCTCTGAAACTTTATTAAACTAGAACCCTTCAAGAGAAGGCAGAGAGCAGTAAACTACACTACTGGGGAGCAGCCCCCCAAAACCCTACCCGCCCCCCACCACCACCCACCCCCTCCCCGCCCCCCAAACTCCCTTGAGGGTTTCCAGTTCACATTTCTGAAAGTGCAGCAGGGGTGGATATGTGTGGGGAGGGAGGCCGCCATCTGGAGCGTGTGACCAGCTATAGAAAATCCACTCAGAGAGAGAGAGAGAGAGAGAGAGAGAGCAGAGAGAAGAGGGCAGATGGAGAGGAGAAGAGAAGAGAGAGAGAAGAGAAGGAGACCGAGAGAGAGAGAGAGAGGAGAGAGAGAAGAGAGAGAGAGAGAGAGAGAGAGAGAGAGAGAGAGAAACGAGAGAGAGAAGACGAGAGAGAGAAGCAGAAACGAGCCACATTTCCTTTCT
>NC_036871.1:24943729-24944803 GCF_002910315.2 Salvelinus sp. IW2-2015
TCTGGTCTGGCAGGAGTGCATTTTGTCCCCTGACTCCCACCAGAGGCTTTTTACAAAACATGTGTTGCTGACATGTTGACAGATTGCTCAGTGAAGTGTTAGGCGCATGCACACGGCTGGCCATTTAGGGGGACATGGCTTCCTACCCAACATCCTCTACCTGAGGCTCCATGTTTTATACATCACCCCTCCATCCTCCCCACCAAGGGAAAAAAGAAAACAATAAAAAAGGTAAGGGAGTCGCTTCCTTTGTGAGGAAAGGAAAATATTGGAGACCAGAAAATAAAGAGCATGTGTATAATTCTGCTTTAGCTGAACTGAAGAGTAGGGGAGGTAGGGTTTGATGAAGAGGAGGAACTTGAGGCGAGGAGGTGGAACGGAAGTACAGAGGGTAAGGGAGGGAAATGGTTTCAGGCAGGGAATGAAATCGAGGAGGAATAAGAGATGAGGGTATGTGTGTATGGGTGCTTTTATGTAAGTGTTTGTCAGGTAGTCAACTCGACAACAAGAACACAACGTCTACTCTTCCTCTTTGTCTCCTCTCCTCCTGTCCTAACCACCCAGACCCAGTCTAGGGATTGAAGCTGATCAAAGGCCAAAACATTTGCATCCAACTTCTGCTCGTATCAGGCAGGGTATCGAAGGTGTGCGTACGTCTTAATCGCCCTGCGGCTTCGAAAGTGCTGCCGTGGCAACAGGATGGAAATGGGGATCATAATGTATTCATGGTGCCGGCGACCTGGGGGCTGCGGAGCGGGCTCTCTGGGGACAGCACTTTACCCAGAGCCAGACGTGTCTGGGCAAAATCACTCCACACAAGACAGCAGTGGAATACTGAGGAGCCAAGCAGGGAGAGAGAGGGAGAGAGAGAACGACAGGATGGAGGGAGGGAGACCGGGAGAAAGAGAACGGGGGAAAGAGAGCGAAATGGAGGGAGAGAAAGGAAGCAGGCAGCGAGAGAGAATGACAGGATGGAGGCAGAGACAGCTTCAGTGGGAAAACGGAGAGGGAAAGGGGTGGGAGAAAGGAAGAAAAGGGGAGGATATAAGAGATGGAGGGATAAAACACTAGCTA
>NC_036871.1:24946787-24950927 GCF_002910315.2 Salvelinus sp. IW2-2015
CCTTTTTGCAACGTTTCAAAATATGTTGGGTCTTCAAGGCCATTCTCGTTACGTGTCTTGGTCTGGATTTTTATTTCAAGGCCCGTATTCAACAACTCTTCAACATCTTTTACAAATGAAAGACACTTATATCCATGCTAGTGCAATAGGATTCCTGTCTAAGTTCAACAGTGAGCAACGTTTAGGTAAATCCAGAACTAATCACAATTGCAGACTGTTACACGTTGCCGGATTTGATAGGAGTCGACAGTCATGCTCCTGTGTTTTTTGGAGAAAGATAAGGAAGCACAGAATGTTGTCTGAGTAAAGCAGTTCTGCATGGGAAGAAGTAGGCCTCCAGAGCACAACTCCAAAACTCCTCGCAACAATACGAGAGAACTGATCAGAGCCCGCTACAGGAAGCGTTTTGGTATGGAAGTCATATGCATGCCTGAAAGGTGAACAGCCAAGTTTTATAAAATAAGTATGTAAATAGTGTTGTGTTATTTGTTCACTCGTTTCGCTTTAGTCTATATTGATCGGTTTTGTTGAAGATCTGATAACATTCAGGATATAAAAAAAAATATACAAAGTAAGATAATTAAGAAAGGGGGCAAATATTGGTCTTCATAGAACTGTACGACCCCCCCACCCCCCTACAGCAACACACGAAGCACGGGGACGAAAGAGTGCGCACACACACACACACACACAACAGCAGCACACAGGCAGCCAGAACTAAGCACGCGTGACACACACACACAACACACACACACGACACTGTAGCTCAGGTAGAGGGCTGGCAGTCATAGTTAGGTGTGTGCGAGGCTTACACAGACAGCCGAGATGAAACCAGATGCTGCGGAGGAAAGGCTGGCCAGGGGTCCATCTCTCTCTCCTACCAGAAATCTGTTTGATGTTTGGTTCCTCTCTCCTCTACATTCTCTGTAACAGCTCTCTTTTTCCCTTACGTTCTCTCTCTCTCTCACTCGTCTCTCTTCCCTCTCTGCTTCCTTCTCTCATTTCTCTCTTCTCTCTCTCTCTCTTCTCTCTCCTTCTTCTCTCTCTCTTCTCTCTCTCGGTCTCTCTCTCACCCCGCTCTCTTTCTCACTTTCTCTCTGTTCCCTTCTTTTAGCTTTCCATCCTCCCCCTCTCTCATAGCTCAGTGCTATAGCAGTCATCACACACATGCATTTGTGCTCAGTACTAAAGAACTGTCAGTTATCAAGGAAGGACAGGGAGGAGAACGGGGAGTTTGTCGTGTGGCCCTAGTCCTTAATGCCTTGAGGGGGCTACGTGCTGAGAGGATGTTAGTGGCGGCTGTAGCTCCTCCAGTTTGCAGGTGAACCATTTCTCATTTGTGAGACTTAACTGTGTTTGATATCAAGGCTCCTGTGGGGAAATATGGATGGACTTTCTATGATAGAATGAGCCAGTGCGATAAATGACCAGAAATGTGTACATAATCTGTAGTCTGAGTAAACTCGTGTGGGCAGAACCCTGTAAAACACACAACCTAACTCAGTGTACGTGGTGCTCTTTCTACATTATGGACTGACTTTCCGAGGTCTTGGGGCATCAGGAGGTGAGCTGTGTTTCCTCTCTCTCTGCAGTGACTACACGGCTTGAGGATGTTTGTCCTTGGGCATGGTTTCCTGGTTGTCAGAGCGAGAGCGCCGGCTAGTGTGTGTGTGGGGTGTGTGCGTGTGTGGTGGTGTAAGGTGTGTGTGCCTGTGAGTAGGAGACTCGAGTTAGTCCAGGAGGTCAGATAGCTATACTCCATCTTGTCTGGATGAGATCTTGTTCCAATGTTTCAGCTTTTAGTTTTCAAAGCATTCCGAGGGGTGTGTGGTGTGCGTTGCGCATGGCTTCGGTGTGTGTGTGCACGGGCTACTGAGTGCTCTGCGCAGTCCTGAACTGAATTACTCCATCTCTTACCATGCATCTTTCCCCTTCTTGCCTCCTTTCATTTACTGCCATCTATCCATTTATTCATCTCTGGCTGGTGGCTGAAGGGCTTGTGTCTCTTTTGTGGCCCAGGATCCGTGGAACCAATTTCCTTCTGCATTTTATTAAATATACTTGGATGTTTAGTATTTTTATTTTTTTTTTGTTTCCGCAAGCGCCAGGCGCGTAATGCAACCTGTTCAAGCAGCAGCTACTAGAGCTACTCAGCTTTACGAACCCCCCCTCGTGCTCGTCCCGCCATCCGCTTCGACCACCCACCGCCCCATCCCGCTTCCCCGTCCAATCCCCATCACATTCTTTATCTTTCCCATTGTTTTCATCTCTCTTTCTATATTTTTTTTATCCTGAATGTTATCAGATCTTCAACCAAAACCTAATATTAGATAAAGGGAAACTGAGTGAACAAATAACACAACAATTACATACTTATTTTATAACTGGTTGTTCCACCTTTAGCTGCAATGACTCCAACCAAACGCTTCCTGTAGCTGCTGATCAGTCTCTCATGTTGTGGAGGAGTTTTGTCCCACTCTTCCATGCAGAACTGCTTTAACTCAGCAACATTTGTGGCTTTTCAAGCATGAACTGCTCGTTATCAAATCCGGCAACAACATCTCAATTGTGATTAGGTCTGGATTTACCTAACTGTTGCTCACTGTTTTTAGAATCCTATGCACTAGATGGATAAGTGTCTTCATTGTAAAAGTTAATTGTTGAAGAGGGCTTGAATAAAATCCAGACAAGACAGTGAGAATGGCCTTGAAGCCCAACATATTTTGAAACGTTGCAAAAAGGTTGCAATCTTGAATGCAGCTAAGAGCCTGTCTCTTATACACATCTAGATGTGTATAAGAGACAGGTTGTAAAGCTGAGTAGCTCTAGTAGCTGCTGCTTGAACAGGGTGGCTGGGAAATAAATTGCAGAGGAAATTGGTCCAGATTACCTGGGCCACAAAGAGACACAGCCCTTCAGCCACCAGCCAGAGATGGATAAATGGATAGATGAGTAAATGAAAGGAGGGAAGGAAGGAGGGAAGATGGATGGGTGAAGAGATGGATAGTTCAGTTCAGGACTGAGAGCATAGTAGCGTGCACACACACACAGCCATGCGCAAGCACACACACACCCCTCGATTCTTGAAAATAAAAGCTAACATTGGAGACAGATCTCATCCAGACAAGATGGAGTATGCTATCTGACCTCTGACTAATGATCTCCATCACACACACACCTACACCTACACACACGCACACACCCCCCACACACACACTAGCCTGGCTCTCCTCTACAACAGGAACCATGCCAGATAAACATCCTCAAGCTGTAGCTCACTGCAGAGAGAGAGGAAACACAGCTCACTCTGATGCTCCAACCTCGGAAAGTAGTCAATAATGTAGAAAGAGACCATACACTGAGGTTAGGTTGTGTGTGTTTTACAGGGTTCTCCCACAGAGTTACTCAGACTACAGATATTACACATTTTGGGGCATTTATCACTGCTCATTCTATCATAGAAAGTCATCATATTTCCCCACAGGAGCCGTGATTCAAACACAGTTAAGTCTCACAAATGAGAAAGTGTTCACCTGCAAACTGAGGTAGCTACAGCCGGCACTAACTATCCTCCACACGTAGCACCCCCTCAGGCATTAAGACTAGGGCCACAGACAACTCCCCTGTCTCCTCCCTTCCTTCCTGATAACTGACAGGTTCTTTAGTACTGAGCACAAATGCATGTGTGTGATGACTGTATAGCACTGAGCTAGAGAGAGGGGGGAGATGGAAAGCAAGAGAGGGAGAGCAGAGAGAAAGTGAGAAAGAGAGACTGCGTTAACTCCAACATTTGTGCTTTTCAAGCATTGAACTTGCCGTTATCAAAAAATTAAAATTTATACCGGCAACAACATCTCAATTGTGATTAGGTCTGGATTACCTAACTGTTGCTCCATTTTTAGAATCCTATGCACTAGATGGATAGTGTCTTCATTGTAAAAGTTGAATTGTTGAGAGGCTTGATAAACACCAGACAAGACAGTGAGGAATGGCCTTGAAAGCCCAACATATTTTTGAAACGTTGCAAAAAGTTGCAATCTTGAATGCAGCTAAGAACCCAGGCAGTATGGAACTCTAATCTTCATGCATATCCTAAATTGCTGCCTAAACCACCCATATCTGATTATAGCTATGCTCTAA
>NC_036871.1:24956128-24990824 GCF_002910315.2 Salvelinus sp. IW2-2015
CGAGGGTGAGAGAGAGACCGAGAGAGAGAGAGAGAGAGAAGAGAGAGAGAGAGAGAGAGAGAGAAGAGAGAGAAGAGAGAGAGAGAGAGAAGAGAGAGAGAGAGAGAGAGAGAGAGAAGAGGAAAAGAGAGGACAGAGAGAGAGAGGAGAGAGGAACCAAGGACATCAAACAGCATTTCTGGTAAGAGAGAGATGACCCCTGGCCATCCGAGGCATCTGGTTTATCTGGCTGTCTGCGTAAGCCTGCACACACCTAATGACTGCAGCCCTACCTGGCTGTCGTGTGGTGTGTGTTGTGTGGTGTTGTGTGCGGTGTGTGTGGCGTGTTGTGTGTTGTGTTGTGTGTGTGTGTGTGTGTGCGGTGTGTTAGTGTGTGTGTGGGGGGGGGGGGGTGTACAGTGCTATGAAACCAATATTTGCCCCCTTTCTTAATATATCTTACTTTGTATATTTTTTTTATCCCTGAATGTTATCAGATCTTCAACCAAAACCTAATATTAGATAAAGGCGAAACTGAGTGAACAAATAACACAACAATTACATACTTATTTTATAACTGGTTGTTTCCACCTTTAGCTGCAATGACTCCAACCAAAACGCTTCCTGTAGCTCTGATCAGTCTCTCATTTGTGGAGGAGTGTGGTTTGTCTGCCTCACTCTTCCATGCAGAACTGCTTTACTCAGCAACATTTGTGGCTTTTCAAGCATGAACTCCTTATCAAATCCGGCAACAACATCTCAATTGTGATTAGGTCTGGATTTACCTAACTGTTGCTCACTGTTTTAGAGAATCCTATTGCACTAGATGGATAAGTGTCTTTCATTGTAAAAGTTGAATTGTTGAAAGGCTTGAAATAAAATCCAGACAAGACAGTAGGAATGGCCTTGAAGACCCAACATATTTTTGAAACGTTGCAAAAAGGCCCCCCCCCTTCCCCCTCCTCTTCCTCCTCCTCACATTGCATAGTGCTCCTGAGCAGACCTTAGTACTGTCTGGTGTTCTGCAGTGGAGATTAGTAATCATCCAGGGTGTGCATATTGATGGCCAGACTCGGCCATGTTTGCATATTTACTGGCCTCAGAGCCCAGTTGCCTGAGGTGAGAAGCAAATTAAGTTTCCTCTACATACCCCCACACCGACAACTCTCTCTCGCACTCTTTCGATCAATCTAACTCACTTGTGTTTTTTTTTCTTTATTCTTTTCCACCTCCCTCATTTCTCTTAACATGCTGATCAGTCATCTTGGGGTAAGCATCCTCCTTCTAGCCCACCTTGGTTGCATCCATGGCGGATTAGCACCGTCTCGTTTGGATAACATCATCACAGTGTAATCTTGTCGGAGAGAGCAATCAGTTTACTTTGGAATTAGGCATTCCGTCGGTGGGGCCCGGAGAGAGAGAGGATCTCACAGGGTTTAAGGGATGCAAACGGAAGCATGCTCTCTGGAATACGGTCTGGATGCTGATTGGGTGATCACAGCCCACACAGACGCCATGTGAGAGTAATGAATGGCCAATGGGAGACCGGAATAATAATGCTATCGGATTAAAATCCAATCACAAGTTAGGTTTTTGGTGTGTTGACTCTATTTGTGGGGTATGTTGAACAAACCCTGTCCTACGATGTGGAGAAAGCAGGATGCCTCATGCGTTGACTGAGGGCACATGATGTCCTAATCATAAAGATTGCTTCTCTGTTTACTAAAACCCAGTCCCTCTTGGCTGACATAATTCCTTTGAGCTATTTTTGAAAATGTGATTTGTTTTTTTTTGTGTACATCAGGTGAATATAGAATGAAGCTGATTTAAATGGCTGGATGTTATTGTGGCTGTAGAGGTTGGTAGAAATGACGACTGCAGGGGGTTCTTCTCTCTTTAAAACAGCGACTGATTCAGGGCTCGGCTAGAGTACCACAGGTGGTTTACTATTCAATCAGGGGTTTTAATGCCTCAGTTTAAAGCAGAGTCACGGCCAAAGCTAGTCATTGTGCAGCCCTCCGCAGAATTCCAACCAACCGTGGCTTTAATTAAGAGAAGCTCTATCTCTGATCAAATCAATTGGCCCTCACCGCCCCACCCCAGACACCATCCCCCTGGCCTGGCAAAAAGCAGCAACCCATGGGAGGGGAGGGGAGGGGAGGGGAGGTGGAGGAGTTGGAGGGCAAACACTGAGACTGTGATAGTGCCTGCATTCACAAACGTCTCAGAGTAGTACTACTGATCTAGGTTTTGCCATAATGAACACACTCTTAGCAAAAAGGGTCCCGAAAGGGTTCTTCGTCTGTCCCCATAGGAGAATCCTTTCTGGTTCCAGGTATAACCTTTTTGGGTCTGTAATTAAACTCAGGGAGAAAAAGGTGTATATTTCACATTCACAGAAGGCAGGAATCGTGGTCACAGGCAGGCAATACACAGGTAGGCAAACAGGCAGGTGAATCAAGACTAGGACTGAAGGCTATAACTGGTTCTCACAAACGAGCTAGGAACAGGCTTAGTAGAGTCAAAACAAACAATACCTCACAAAGGCACAAACAGAATGAACTGAACTAAATAAGGAGCTGATGAGACCAGGTGAGTAACTAACACAGGTGAAATCAATGAACAAAAATGAGACACAGGTCTACGTTCAAGAACACAACAAAACAGAACACAAGGTTGACTAAGAAAATAAACACAGAACCTTACAGGGTCCTGTGTGGCTCAGTTGGTAGAGCATGGCACTTGCAATGCCAGAGTTGTGGGTTCATTTCCCATGGGGGACCAGTATGGGGGATTAAAGTATGAAAATGTATGCTACTTATAGTCGCTCTGGATAAAAGCATCTGCTTAATTACTAAAATGTAGAACTCTCTGTGGAAAGGRTTTTACATGGAACCCAAATGGGTCTACCTGGAACCAAAAAGGGTTCTCCTATGGGGACAGCTGAAGACAGTTTTTATGTTCTAGATAGCGCCTTTTTTTCTAAGAGTGTACGATTATATAGATAGGAGGGACCTGATCCTAGATCAGCACTCTGAGACATTACTTTGTGAATTCAGGCCCAGAGTTCCTGAAGCTCAGGGGCCAGCAGGCCAGCAGAATGCCGTCACACAGCTGGCTCTGTTCCTTCCTGTGGGTCCAGCCCGGTCCACAGAATACAGCCCGCGGGGACACATAAACCTTTAACGGACCCAGGTCACTCTTCACACCGACCGCCCTCCGTCACATCCATCCCTTCCATCCCACCGACCTGTGGGCCAGTTTGCAAAGCTATGCGTCTCAGGCAACAACCCTACGCGTGGGGCTATCAATGTGCAGTTACATTTCACGCAGACGTAGGCAACAAAAAATCCAGTACCTTTCATTATAAGCATTAGCGATTAATGTCCAAAACCGATATGCTAGGGCTTTTTTGAGACGTCACAGTGCCGATGTTCTGTGTAATGCTATACAGT
Organism: Salvelinus sp. IW2-2015; assembly: GCF_002910315.2. Taxonomy (NCBI): domain Eukaryota; kingdom Metazoa; phylum Chordata; class Actinopteri; order Salmoniformes; family Salmonidae; genus Salvelinus; species Salvelinus sp. IW2-2015. Next base: position 24,959,563 of record NC_036871.1, read on the forward strand.
CGAATCTAACCTGTTTCCAAAATCCCCATTAGTCCCATACAAACTCACACACAGATGACCACACATCTCATCCTTAAATAGTACATCAGCACCGAAAAGCTCCTTGCATTTGATAGCTAATACCGAGTTTTAACTTGTCTTGTTCTGTTATCACACTCACGTGATTGTTTACTTAATTCCTAACCAGAGGTCAACACTTCATATGTGGCTGCTCGAATGGAGCTTTAGCGCGAGCTTGTTTTTCATTGTCGCGACGTGCTACTGTCCAGACCACCCTGCTAGTGATGCGCCTGACTATGAAAGGAAACAATGTAGACTGCCACACACACTACATTTAGTATCTCACTCTCCAAAGAAGTCATCTTGAGATAACGTTAAGGTTTCTGGTCAGAATTTACACTTATCTATTCATCGAACAACCACATGTACAGTATAGCTTAAATGAAAGTGTTGTTATTGATGAAGATACATTCGAACAAACACACACAGTTCATAAACATCTTGAAGAGATAACACTACAGGTGAGTCTGTAGTGGAATAGCCTCATAGCGAACAGGCTTCCCTAAAACAGAAAGCCTGGGAAGTTCCATGACAGAAATCAGCTAAAGAGGGTCGGCAATCAAATCAAAATGTATTGTCACATGTGCCCGAATAACACCGCTGAAATGCTTACTTTACAAGCCCTTAACCAACAATGCAGTTTTAAGAAAATAGAGTTAAGAAATATTTACTGAATAAAAAATAAAACACAATAAACAAAACAATTAATGACGGCTAAATACACGAGGCCGGGTAAACCGATGTTGGGGGCGCGGGGGGGGCATTTGATTAATTGTTCAGCAGTCTTATGGCTTGGGGGTAGAAGCTGTAAAGGAGCCTTTTGGACCTATGCTTGGAGCTTCGGTACAGGTAGCAGTGAGAACAGTCTATGACTTAGGTGACTGGAGTCTTTGACAAAAAAAATAATAATTCTCGCATCAAACTAATCAAATGGGCAGAGCTCCAAAGGTGTTCACCAGATTAGTGCCTTAGGAGCAACAGTGCGCGAGTACAAAAAAATTCAACAAGCACTGCCACCAAAACATTTTAGAACGTTTGCAGCACACTGATTTTCACAACACTTCTCTGTTATTTCAAAGGGAGAAATTGGTCTACAATTTTGATATGTATTTTTTATTTTACCTTTATTTAACTAGGCAAGTCAGTTAAGAACAAATTATTATGTTCAATGATGGCCTAGGAACAGTGGGTTAACTGCCGTGTTCAGGGGCAGAACAACAGAKTTTGACATTGTCAGCTTGGGGATTCAATCTTGCAACCTTTACRGTTACTAGTCCAACGCTCTAACCACTAGGCTACCTGCCGCCCCAATGCTGGCCACGTCAATATATATATATATTTATCTTTCTGAAGTGATATTTGGCTGTAAAGGCTAGCWTGAGGGACAAGAAGTAGCTAGATGACATTTAATTAACTTCGCTAAACAGTGTGTAAAGTTAGCTAGCTAGCAGCTCAGTTGAGTTAGCCTACAATGTATTTGCTTACTTGAATAGGTTCTCCCAATGCCTCCGTTTTTTGGGTCGTTCCAAAAAACGAAATAATGGGCAATCTTCCCAATTTTTKTGGTGGTAGCAAAGCGCAGCCAGCAGCTATGTGAACGAATGAAGACAAGGCAAAAAGTATTTGTCACCACAACGGTTTAGAATGTGTTGTGACATTTGACTTTACCAGCATAATCGACTTTCAATCTCAATAAATATAGATCGCAGACTGTCGGCCACACTTGAAACTAGCATACGCAACAACTCTCTACAAAATGTGTCTTTCCAGGACGGAAAACAGTGACACATATAACCACATCCCCCTTCTGTGGGCTTGTGGGGAAGGGTTCTTGAAATGTGACCTCCAATAAAACATTTGCCACTTGGAGCATGCGGACCATTACAACCGTTTTTGCAATACWAAMTTCTCCAGAACTCCAAGGGAGGCATGACAACAACGTGATTTTTGAAGTATGTCAATGTTGTTAAGTTCAATAAATACCAGATAAAAAAGTGTTGACACCATTCAAACCAATGAGGGTTTGGAACATTAATGCCAATTATYTCAGAATCGTCTTTTAACAGATAGAACCTTATAGTGCCAGGTTTTTCGATTTCACAAAGCATAAAACAGAAAAAAACCTAGCCGAGACACACAATTCATAAAGTTTTCAAGATTCATTATCCTGCTTTTTTCCCCACTGGTCTAGTTGTGTTTTTTTGTATCTGGTTTATCATTATTCTGGTGAGCAGCAGCACATTTCAGTGAAAAAAAATAAAATCATTTGAATTCCTGGGACCCTGAGTAGAACGAGTGAAGCMCCCCAGAGGTAAGATCTGAGCTCACTCTCCGTGCCTTTCCATAGRCTGAAACACTACCTGGTAAACATCACATCTCCACAGAATCTCCTCACTTTCAAAACACATCAACCCACCGATGCCTCTTAGGCACAGGGGTCGGTCGACCGGTTCGAGCATCCAGGAATCTAGACTTTATTTGTTTTATCACATTTCCCCTCTCAACGGAGAGTCAATGCACGTAACTTGTCTGGCATTAATGATGTCGTTAATAAATCAGGGCGCTAGACGCAGACGGTGGGCCGTACAGTGGATTTGCCTGGCGGGGCCTGGTGCCTCTCGGTTTTCACAGATAAGCTCCAGCATGGGGGTCTTATCTGCCTCCCGCAGCCCCACCCAGCAGCACCGTGCACTGGACACACAACCAGTCAACTCATCACTAGGTAATTACCACCTCTTACGTTCCAACAAAGATGCCATGCCCTGCCTGCATTCACCATGCAGCCAGCTAGCGTTGTCTGTCTCAATCTCCTTGTCTGTCTGTCTGTCTCTCTCTAGTCCTATCATACATTGGGCTGCTGCAAATGCTGTCGGTCTGCGGTTCCCTATTTCTGTAGTATCTATTCGTTTCATGATAGCATCTCTGCGTTTATGTGAGGACTGATGCCATTTTTGGTTCAGTCTCCAGGCAGGGAACTCTGTGTAGTGGTGTCTATATAGGTGGCACGGTAAATCCTGTACCTACCTGAATCATACTGTATGTCTACAGAGCCTTCAGAAAGTATTCACACCCCTTGACTTTTTCCACATATTGTTGTGTTACAGCCTGAATTTAAAATGGATTAAATTGAGATTGTTTTTGCCACTGGCCTACACACAATACCCTATAATGTCAAAGTGGAATTATGTTTTTAAAAATGTCAAAAGTAATCAGTCCCTTTGTTATGGAAAGTCTAAATAAGATCAGGAGTATTAACAAGTCACATAATAAGTTGCATGGACTCATTCCGTGTGCAATAATAGTGTTTAACATGATTTTTGAATGACTACCTCATCTTTGTACCCCAAATATACAATTATCTGTAAGGTTCCTCAGTAGAGTAGTGAATTTCAAACACAGATTCAACCACAAAGACCAGGGAGGTTTTCCAATGCTTCGCAAAGAAGGGCACCTATTGGTAGATGGGTAAAAAAAAAAAAATCTGACATTGAATATCCCTTTAAGCAAGTTATTAATTACTCTTTGGATGGTGTATCAATACACCCAGTCACTACAAAGATACAGGTGTCCTTCCTAACATAGTTGCCGTAGAAGGAAACCACTCAGGGATTTTACCATGAGGCCAATGGTGACATTAAAACAGTTACAGAGTTTAATGGCTGTGACAGGAGAAAACTGAGGATGGATCAACAACATTGTAGTTACTCCATAATACTAATTGACAGAGTGAAAAGAAGGAAGCCTGTACAAAATAAAAAATATTATAAAACATGCAGCCTGTTTGCAAAAAAATGTGGCAAAGCAATTAACTAAGCAAGTAGTGGTGGCTGCATCTTGTTATGGGTATGCTTGTAATAGTTAAGGACTGGGGAGTTTTCCATGATAAAAAAATAAACAGAATGGAGCTAAGCACAGGCAAAATCCTRGAGGAAAAACTGTTTCAGTCTACTTTCCACCATATACTGGGAGGTGAATTCACCTTTCAGCAGGATAATAACCTAAAACACAAGGCAAAATCTACACTGGAGTTGCTTACCAAGAAGACAGTGAATGTTCCTGAGTTGTAGAGTTACAGTTTTGACTAATTTACAATCTATGGCAAGACCTAAAAATGAATGTCTAGCAATGATCAACAACCAATTTGACAGAGCTTGAAGAATTGTGATTAATGAGCAAATGTTGCACAATCCAAGTGTGGAAAACTCTTAGAGACTTACCCAGAAAGACTTACAGCTGTAATCGCAGCCAAAGGCGCTTCTACAAAGTATAGAAAATAGGCTATAAATAGTTATGTAAATTTGATATTTCTGTATTACATTTTCAATAAATTTGCAAACATTTCTAAAAACATGTTTTCACTTTGTCATGATGGGGTGTGTAGATGGGTGAGAAAAAAGATTTAATCAATTTTTWATTCAGGCTGTAACAACAAAATGTGTAATAAGTCAAGAGGTGTGAATACTTTCTGAAGGCACTGTATGTGCTGTGAGCAATTAAGTAATTTGTGTTACAGTGTCTTTACAGGGGCTTAAGTCATTTGTGTAGCACTCTCTCTCGGTCGTCTCATTGCTTCAGACTAGAAGCCAGAGTCACTTGGTGCTACAGAGCGAGGGAGCGGTTTCTTTTATTCAATTGTTTTCCACTTCCACGAGCGCGTGCCAAGAGGGAGGAAAGCGCCGGCTTAACACGCTCTGCAATTCAACATGGCCAGACGCAGTCCTATTAAGATTTAATGTGCCATTCTTCTGCCTGACTCAGAGGCTGAGTAGGAGAGTGAACAAAGAGCAAGCAGAGCCAGGGCCAGGGAGAGAGAGATGGAGAGTCAGCCTGCTACACCATGACCAAGCCACCGTCAAACAATCCTAGTGACGTGTCTGTCTGCACACGACAAACGGACCATAGGTTAAAAAAAAAAGGGCAAACCACAACAGTGTTGCAAATACAAATACGTCATTTCACGGATACTTACATGATATTATCTGTATCCTTCCCATTACATTAGCCTATCAACCTTGCTCCTCTGTCTCCATCCGATCTCAAAGGAGGTTGTCTGGATGAATGTTAAAGACACAGCATGTTGTTTAGCCCCTCCAGCAACAAATTATGTTTAGTCTCAGGTGGAAAGTGCAAGCGCGCAGTTGTGTGTGTGTGTGTGTGTGTGTGTGTGTGTGTGTGTGTGTGTGTGTGGTGTGTGTGTGTGTGTTGTGGGTGTGTGGTGTGGTGTGTGCGCGCACAAGGTGGCTGTGCATGTGTGTGTGATTCGGTCGCGTGTGTTGCGAGAGAGACAGAGAGAGACAGAGAGACGGAGAGAGACAGACAGAGAGACAGGGAGGGAGACAGAGAGAGAGAAACAGAGAGAGAGAGACCGACAGAGAGAGAGAGAGCGACAGAGAGAGAGACAGAGACAGAGAGAGACAGAGAGAGAGACAGAGAAAGACAGAGAGCGAGAGCAGCAACAAAATTAGACCCAACCAAATAATGAGAAAACAAAAAGATAATTACCCTGACACATTGGAAAGAATTAACAAAAAAACTGAGCAAACTAGAATGCTATTTGGACAGAGTACACAGTGGCAGAATACCTGACCACCGTGACTGAGACAAAATTAAGGAAATCTTTGACTATGTACAGACTCAGTGAGCATTTCCTTGCTTTTGAGAAAGGCCACCGAAGGCAGACTTGGCTCTCAAGACAAGAGGCTATGTGCACACTGGCCACAAAATGAGGTGGAAACTGAGCTGCACTTCCTAACSTCCTGCCAAATGTATGACCATATTAGAGACACATATTTTCCTCAGATTACTCAGACCCACAAAGAATTCGAAAACAAATCCAATGTTGATAAACTTTCATATCTATTGGGTGAAATACCACAGTTTGCAATCACAGCAGCAAGATTTGTGACCTGTTGCCACAAGAAAAGGGCAACCAGTGAAGAACGAACAGAACTGTAAATACAAGCAATATTTATGTTTATTTATTTTCCCTTTTGTACTTTAACTATTTGCACATCATTACAACACTGTATTTTGACATAAAATTACATTTGAAATGTTTTTATTCTTTTGGAACTTTTGTGAGTATAATGTTAGCTGTTAATTTCTTTAATGTTTATTTCACTTTTGTTTATGATCTATTTCACTTGCTTTGGCAATGTAAACATATGTTCCCCATGGCAAWAAAAGCTGTTAAATTGAAATTGAATGAAGAGAGAGACAGAGAGAGACAGAGAGATAACAATAGATAAAGGGACAAGTGAAGTGGGTACAAAAAAAGGGGCAGAGACAGAGAGAAGCCGAGCTGCCGAGCTGGTCTGAGTTGGCCATCAGATTACGTCTGTCTCATACACATCCACATCCACAAACAAACAGACTCCTCCATTACTATTTTGATTGTGTTACTGTAGAAATTGCCAAGCTCGGCTGACAAAGACCAATAAATACTTTATACGGTGCATAACGTGTGCTGTGTGAAGCACAGGGGAAAGAAGAAGAGGGCATAATATGCTTTGAAATCCTAATGACACTCCTGTTAATGTTACCGGCTCAGTCATACAGAGAGCAAGCACAAGGGGCTGCTACATTGAGGAGTCAGATCTACTACTTTATACACACACATTCTCACAGGCACACACACACACACACACACACACACACACACACACACACACACACACACACACACACACACACACACACACACACACACACACACACACACACACACACACACACACACACACACACACACACACACACACACACACACACACACACACACACACACACACACACACACACACACAAACTCGGGAAAGACTCCAACCTAATTCTCTTTTCAGTGCCTACGTTGTGCCAGAAGTCGCTGCTATTCTCCCCTGACCACCTCTCCCCCGTTCAAAGACTTGCAATCACTGTGCCACACTTTGTACCGCGCTGTCGCAAAACGCCCAGGCAAAAACAAGGCATAATTTCTGATGACCGGCAGAATGCTCAGAGTTGGGCTATTCAGGGCTGCTCATGTCTCCTTTCTATCGGTGTCTACTGCTAAAGGCTTTTGAAGCAAATCAAGTCTTTGTGGTTTTGTAGGAGTGTTCTTTTTGGTCGCCACAAAGCAGCCGTTGGATCAATTCATCCTTCTTTTCTGTGTGGAAAAAAAGCTCCAGGTCTGCCAATGAGATCCTACTGGAAACAGTTATTACAAAACACGGTCCGCCAGCAACTAGTTAATGATAGTTGTGGGTATTACTGAACGTTTCCATGCCGCTGACCCAAAGACTTGTTTTACTTTGAACCAACATGTTGGTGTACGAATTCAGACAACGAGAACATATTCAGAGAGCCTTACTGTAATGAAATTCTTTCTAAAGGCTTGACAATAAACAGAGCTAAATCATTAACAGAGAGAACTGAACAGTATGCCTCTGTGTTCCCATGTCCCTACCAAATCACATCAAATCGCTGCAGTATTGCCTGCAATGTCTTGCTAGGAAATAGTGCAACTCATTGTTTCATAGTACATGAATATACCTCATTTGTATTTTTCTCATAAATCTAAAATGTATTTTATCGGATGTTGAATGCATCGCTAAATCTCCACAGGCAAGAGCAGAAAAAGGGAAGAATTTACATAATATAAATCCATATATGGCCCAGTTCTCTCTCTCTCTCTCTTTCTGATTGATTTCTTTATCTGAGGGAAGCAGAAGACATGCTCTGTTTGCTCTCACAGTGGCCGGCAAGAAAACAGAGAAAGACACTTATTAAAAAGGTCATCTCACAGAGGGTTAAAATAGCAGGCCACATATCTCTCCTGAGGGACGAGCTGTGCTTCTCCTCTAGTGAAGGACACAAGAAAAGGTGTTTCTCTAGGGAGCGGGCCAGTAATGAAAGTATGACCACTAGGATGACAGCACTGTGTGCACTGTGCTATTCAAATGCCTCCAGCACAGCAGCAGTATACGAGAATAAAATTGACACTGGCAAGGTAAGCCGTTGTGAAACCAAACTGCCTTGAATTAAACTCAGTACTGGTGCCATTGTCCTTATTTACATTAAAAGACAGTAAGGGCTACTATAAGTGTACATTTTCTTACATGCCATTACACTGTCATGTATCTCAACTATTAACATGTGTGTGCGGCCCAAAAGAAAACTGAGGACCAACCATAGGTGTCTCTTTCCCGCAACATAATCGCTAACAATGAAAGCCGGAGCAGACAATGGAAGACTGAGACTGTGGAGAGACAAAGCTAGCGGAAAGAGAGAGGCCTACGGAATAAAAGGCTGCCTCCTCTCTCTACTTCCTCCTCCCCTGGGAAGCTTAAAGTCCTGACGGCAGGATGCTGATCCCAACACGGAAACCTGACCCGCAGCCATCCTGGAGCCTGGAGGGGGGCCGCGCATCTACCCCCACACCCAGCCCCCTTGCCCTTCGGAGCCCCTGGAGCCCCTCCAGTCCTGCCCCAGAGTTAGATGGCCACTTTGGGGGAGCACTCCTCCAGACCAGCCCCAGCCTCTCCAACCCTCTCCACTCTCGGTTCTCCAGAGAAGCATTCTTCCAGCCCTGCCTTGTCTTCCACCCCAGCCTGTACTCGAACAGTGGAAGTCTACCTCCGGGGGAGCATTCCTACAGCCCTGCCCCAGCCCAAGACAGTCTCTGGAGACACATTCCTGCAGCACTCTCCCTCCTCTCGTCTCTCACAGGCTATCTCTTGCCTTCCTCCGCAGTCCAGCATTAGCACGATCGATAGCACCGATCGCATCGGGGACACGAGGCAATCCATACCCCCGTGCTCCCTTAGCGCACTGCAGTGGTCACGGCTTAAGTGCATGGAGAGGTGTTAAACCTCAGCCAGACGGTGGGGAGACAATGGCAGCCATTGATCAGGGTGACATGTTACATCTCTCTCTCTCTTGTCTGTTGGGCGTAGTCTAGTAGGCCGAGATACAGTATGCTACAGCACCGGGGTTTGTTCTTTAAACTGTAGATCGTGTTGTTAGGTTTAGTTACCAAGGGATAGTGAGACGGTGGGTATGGGTACTCATTTGTTTGTGGTGTGCATGTGCCTTAGAGCTGGGACGATAAACCAAAGATTTCCGACACCGACATTGCCTTCCTCTTACCGAAGCATTTTGCTTAAGTCCGAAATTTTCGGTGATTTTCCCACACAACATTCCTGTAGATTGTTTCTAAAACTATTATTTGGTCAACAGTAATAGCCTATGCATTATGTTGATCCCTGCTCTGAAAGTATCTGCCTGTCCCTGTTTTGCTGTCGGCTGCTGACTCTCACTCCCTCTCCCCACTGTGCGCAAGGAGGATGGAGAGATGCATTCTGGGAAGCACAAAGCATTACCGTTGCTCAAAATGCTATTGTGGGAAAAATAGGGTTTTCAAAGAAACTACTGTTGTTCTAGTTACAGAGAGGAGAGTCACAGCTTTCTGGGAGTAGATCATATATTTCTCACCTTTTAATATTGAGTTCATGGCACCATTTTACAAGCAGAGTAGGCTGTAGTTAGTATGATGCATGGAGCCAGTTGCAGTGAATAGTCGTACAACAAGTAGCCTAGGCCTAGCGCTGGGAAGTTTTTGTATGACATTAGCCTACATTTAGTGATAGATTAATCAATAAGCCTACATGGCAATCTAGCAACAATATAATATTTAGAGCTCAGCAATCTAGCTAAGTGTTTTGAGTTCCCTCTTCCTCAGATGGTGACTAATATAGCCTATAGCCCAATATGCACAAAGATGTCTGCAAATTCTCTGAAGAGCCAAAAATACATCTGATAATTCTGGATCCTATTTGGACAGGTTGCACATCAAAATATCAATCAGTCATTTCCTGAATATGTTAAATGAAATAGCTTACATTTTGAACCATCTCTATTGTCTTACTTGGCACTGGAAAATATTATCTAGAGCCCTGCCATTAATGTAAAGCAACTGCACATAAAAAAATGGTTGTTTTGGTTTTTATCAAGCAAAAGAGTAACATATATCACTATATAACTTTTTGTCCATATCAGCCAGCTCTAGCACCTCCCCCCAAAATAATTTATCACTGATTTATAGTTAGCGCAAAAAAAATTATATTTATTGCGATATGGATTTTTTTTCTCCATACTACCCAGCTCTAATGTGCCTGCATGGGTATACATATCTGTCTCCATGCATTCTGAAATCTCCTCAAGTTGACAGTACATGGTAAATATTTACTAAGCTAACTATACTGAACAAAAATATAAATGCAACAATTTCAWAGATTTTACTGAGTTTCAAATCACATCAAATCAAATTGTATTGGTCGAATACACATATTTAGCAGATGTTATTGCGGGTGTAGCGAAACAATTGTAAAAAAAGTTAAAGTTCATATGAGGAAATCAGTCAATTAAAATTAATCCATTAGGCCATAATCTATGGATTTCACATAACTGGGAATACAGATATGCATCTGTCGGTCACAGAAACCTTAAAATAAATGAGCCTCACAATGGGTCTCAGCTACTCGTCATAGTATTTCTGTGCGTTCATATTTCTGTGGATTCAAATTGCCATCAAAAAATTCAATTGTGTTCATTGGGGCGGCAGGTAGACTAGTGGTTAGAGCATTGGACTAGTAACTGAAAGGTTGCAAGATCGAATCCCCGAGTTGACAAGGTCAAAATCTGTCATTCTGCCCCTGAACAAGGCAGTTTACCCACTGTTCCTAGGCTGTCATTGAAAATAAGAATTTTCTCTTAACTGACTTGCCTAGATAAATAAAGGTATAAAATAAATTGTCCATAGCTTATGCCTGCCCATACCATAACTCCCCCGCCACCATGTTGACATCAGTAAACCGCTCGCCCACACAACGCCATACGTGAGGCCAGTTGGACGTACTGGCAAATTCTCTAAAATGACGTTGGATGTGCCTTATGGTAAAGAAATGAACATACAATTCCCTGGCAACAGCTCTGGTGGACATTCCTGCTGTCAGCATGCCAATTGCACGCTCCCTCAAAACTTGAGACATCTGTGGCATTGTGTTGTGTGACAAAACTGTACATTTTAGAGTGTCGTTTTATTGTCCCAGCACAAGGTGCACCTGTTTAATCAGCTTCTTGATATGCCACATCTGTCAGGTTGATGGATTATCTCGACAAAGGAGAAATGTTCACTAACAGGGATGTAAACAAATTTTGTGTACAAAATTTGAGAGAAATAAGCTTTTGTGCGTATGGAACATTTCTGTGATCTATTATTTCAGCTCATGAAACATGGGACCAACACAAACAAATAAGAATATCTACTGCAACAACAATTTCTAAATTTTCCACAAAATCCTACTAATTCTCAATGTCAGGATTGGGTCGTCAAGCTCTGAATGGGTCTCCTAAAAATAAAACCTAAAAACTGATTTGTAGAAGTGGAGGATTCAGTAGGTGCTGGTTGTTGATTAGAATGTTGTTTTAATAAAGAATCCATCTGTGAGCTGAGAGTCGATGTAAAGCTGATTAATTGGTAATGGATGCCAGCCACATAGGAAGAAGACTCCCGACTGAAGCACACACACACACACACACACACACACACACACACACACACACACAGTCTGATGTATCTCAAAGTGTATTTTTTCTCTCCCTCTGTGTTTGAATACCTATAGAGTGGTCGTGCATAATGCTCAGGTTTTACAGGGGTTCTTAGCCAACCTGCAGCATTCCAGCATTCAGCAATTAAGTCTTATTTGTCCGTGAGATTGACATTAATGAAGGTCTTTGCTTAATTATAGGATAATAATATGCCTGAGTTGTTAATTGTGACCGCGTCTAGATAATGTAAGACCCTGTCTGAGTCAGAACATGCTTGACTGTTGTCTTGCTCAAAATACTAAAAAGAAAATTCTGAAAACATTTCAAAGCACTTTAAAGGTGCCCCTAGAAATATACCTCCCTTTGTTCCCAATCAAAACATAATAGGAAAAAGGTAAGGTATCAAACAAATCAAAGAGCTATTAGAAATCGGCAATACTGTTAAAAGTCAATGGTACAGCATGAGCTTCTTTCCTACTCTACCTTTAATCAAATTGCCTTTGTGCAATGATTTCATATGTATGTGCCAAATATAATGTGCTGGAATCAATATTTGTTTGAGGGATTGCTGGGTGTATTGAGAGGAGACGGCTGAGGGCTCCACTCAAGCCAGGAAAGTCATAATTTGCAAGTGCACATTCAACAGATTTTCACACCTTTTGAAAAGTAGGCTAGGCCCTCTCTCTTATACACTTTGCTTGATTGGCTTCCTGCTTGTGAAGCAGTACACACATAAACACATGTTCTGACACACATACACTACCGTTCAAAAGTTTGGGGTCACTTAGAAATGTCCTTGTTTTTGAAAGAAAAGCAAWTTTTTTGTCCATTAAAATAACATCAAATCGATCAGAAATACAGTGTAGACATTGTTATTGTTGTAAATGACTATTGTAGCTGGAAACGGCAGATTTTTTATGGAATATCTACATAGGCTTACAGAAGCTAATTATCAACAACCATCACTCCTGTGATATGCTTTTCTTTCAAAAACAAGGACATTTCTAAGTGATCCCAAACTTTTGAACAGTAGCGTACATCTATGCGCCCACAGACGTGAGCAAGCGGGTGAGCGAGCACGCACAGACACACACTGTCCATTCAGTGAGACAGGCTTCCTGCTAGTGGAAAATCTTTGTAACACTCATATGGGATATCTTACTGGTTGTTTGGAAATCTGAGATCACTCTGAAGCAGTCCTGCCCTATAATTTGCAGTTGGCTGGTTGCGGATTGCAAAATATGAAATCAAACTATGTCTGCGTATTAAACAGAGGAGAGTATATATTGCTGTCTGATAGGACAATGCTTACTGTAGCCCCCCTCTCACAATTAAACTCCTATCATAAAGTAAGTCTTCCTCTTCACATGAACTTATCTTCATCTTCATTCTGTTTACTTTCTACCCTATAATGTTAAGAGAAAAACTAAGTGATCTCTCCCAAAAATTACAAGAAGAAATAGACTGTTACAGACTGTTTTTCTCATCCTGAGACAGGACGGTAGAGGACGGTACAGGACGCTACAGGACGAGACAGGATGGTACAGTACAGGACGGGACAGGACGGTACAGAACCGGATGGTACAGGACGGTACAGGACAGTACAGCACGGGACAGGACGGTACACGACAGGACGGGACAGGACGGGACAGTACGGTATGGTATAGGACAGGACGGTACAGAATGGTACGGGACAGGACGGGACGGTACAGGACGGGACAGGACAGTACAGGACGGTACAGAATGGTACGGGACAGGACATACGGGACAGGACGGGACAGGACGGTATGGGACAGGACAGTACAGGACGGGACAGGACAGTACAGGACAGGATGGTACTGAATGGTATGGGACAGGACGGGACATAACGGGACAGGACAGGACGGTACTGTCATGTTTTGTCATTTATTTTCATGTCTTGTCCCTGTGCTTCCCTCTGCTGGTCTTATTAGGTTCTTTCCCTCTTTCTCTCTCTCTCTCTCTCTCCTCCCTCTCTCCCTCTCCCGCTCTCTCTCTCTATCGTTCCGTTCCTGCTCCCAGCTGTTTCTCATTCTCCTAACGACCTCATTTACTCTTTCACACCTGTCCCCTATTTTGCCCTCTGATTAGAGTCCCTATTTCTCCCTCTGTTTTCCGCTCCTGTCCTTGTCGGATTCTTGTTTGATGTTTGCTGTCCTGCGTCCTTGTTCCGCCCTGTCGTGTTTTTGCCTGGAATAAAGACTCTGTTTCTTTAAGTCGCTTTTGGGTCCGCATTAATCAGCATAACAGGTACAGGACGGGACAGGACGGTATAGGACAGGACGGTACAGACTGATACGGGACAGGACGGGACAGTACGGGATAAGACGGGACAGGACGGTACGGGACAGGACGGTACAGGATGGTACAGGACAGGACGGTACAGGATGGTAAAGGGACAGGATAATAAAGGGACAGGACGGTACAGGACAGGACGGTACAGGATGGTAAAAGGACAGGACGGTACAGGACGGTAAAGGGACAGGACGGTACAGGACTGTAAAGGGACAGGGCGGTACAGGACAGGACGGTACAGGATGGTACAGGACAGGACGGTACAGGACAGGATGGTACAGGATGGTAAAGGGACAGGACGGTACAGGACAGGATGGTACGGGACAGGATGGTACAGGATGGTAAAGGGACAGGACGGTACAGGACAGGACGGTACAGGATGGTAAAGGGACAGGACGGTACAGGATGGTACAGGATGGTAAAGGGACAGGGTAAAGGAGGACACCAAGTCCATGAGAATCACATGGAGGAAACCTTCAGCAGCTCATATCATTAGTTCTCTGAGCCACCTTGTCAGAGTATTTATAGCAGTGTTCTGTTTATCCATCTCAGGTTCAATGACACAGTCTACCAATGGCACCCTTCCTTCTCTCGTCTTCCTCCCAGGGTCCCAGTAGACATGGACGATGCCTCCACACTAAGAGGGACCTCACTATAGTAGGGATCCACTTACCAAGGAGGTCTGGTTACAGTGAGACCTCAATGACATTGGCTTTGACTACTGAGAATCTGTGTGGCGTGGTGTAGTGAGGTGCCTAAATACTCAAATGATCAGTACGGTAAGAGGAAGTGTGTGTGTGTGGATACATACACATTGTGTTGTGTGTCTGTGTAGTAACGGCAAAGGAGAATGGAAACTATCCATATAATGCATGCAAAAGAAATTGAGTTTTTGTGAGTGTGTCATACTGGAAATCCACCTATTTCATGGCATGCAATGTTCATCTAAGGTAGACTAGTGCTGTAGTCAATTACAGGCTGTGTGGTGAAGTACCCAGCTCACTATGGATTCCTATGGTATTCTCCAGTGGGGAGACTGGATTGGGAGAGATAGAACTGACTGGTGGAGAGAGAAGGGAAGCTCGGTGGGCTGAGCGTTGTTTACCTGTCAGCTGGCATTGATTAATCTTGTGTTCGGTGAGATCACTCAGCGACTCGAACACCTGCCGGCAGCTGTCGCAGCTGTGCAGTGCGGCCTCCTCCTCCTCCTCCTCCTCCTCCTCGCCTTCCTCTGGAGAGAGAAGCCTCTTCCTCAAACGCCTGGACCCGGCCTCAGCCTCACCATCCTCCAGTCCGCTCTCGAGGGCGCACTCTGGATCTGTTGGAGTCACAGGAAACAACACAACACCACACAGTTAGTTGAGTGACCCGGAGTGGAGAGGAGAGGCTACCTCTGGGTGACAATAAAACAATCTCTAGAGTCCAGTTTTAATAAAACAATAATAAAAAGTGTAATAAAGATGGAGGTTCATTTTGGAATACTGTAACTCAAGCATAACATATCGAGTAAGGACACACACACACTGACATGGAAACACACTGACATGGACACATACACACTCACCCGTGGGCCACCACCGTACGCACACACACACACACCACTATGTTATTAAAAATGGTTTGATGTTGTGTTTGTCCTCAAAGTACAGTGTAGGAAACTAGCCGGATGGGAATATGTGTTGTTAATACATCCAGGATTGCAGGTCTTGCAGGTTCTTCAAAATTTGAGMGTTCCACATGAGAACGCTGAACTGCATCACTCTGGATGTGTCAAAGGAGACAGGAAACTACCCATATAATCTAGACTTCCAACCTGGAAATGTAGGCGAATTATGAGAAAAAGAGAGAGGGAGAGAGAGAGGCAACACGCAGGGCTGAGATTAGTGTGTGTTACGCCGTCGTCACAACACACATCTCTGAATTATTCAGCCTTGCTCGCAGGCAGCCGCGGGTCACACACATCAATATTCTTCAATCCATCTGCAGTTTTGTCTCTTGTTGGCTTTGTGCTATAGTAGTGCCAGGGGTGGGCCGACTACCGTGAACCAAGACCTACCAGTCTACGAACCAGGACTACAAACTACACAAACCCAGGGAGACAGACAGACAGACAGCACCAAGGTCCAGGTGATACTACTACACTCGTACAACAACACAACAAACCCTGCATCGCTTGCTAATTCATCTTAAACATCTCCATTTAGAGAACAGTAAAAAAGAAAACACATATGGTAAACTGGTGGGATAATATCAGCAGCATCTCTCAGATTCAGCAGGCAGCATTGCCTGCAGTCCATTCTCTCTCTCCCCTGCTGTGTCTCTCCCATTTCAATACAATAAGGCTGATTACAAAGCCATACTAACAATTAAACAATCATGGCCCCACCGGTCTAGCTCCCAAAGCTTTCTGGGTAGTGGAAGGAGCCCTCCCTGCACTGACTGGCAGCCATTTTGAGTCCCACTGCCAGTTCTCTTCGAACATTGCCTGAAACCTCTTGAGGGAACATTACGAGCAGGACTGCCTAGCATACAGTTAAGACCGCTTAAGGACATGGGGTGGGTAGGAAGTAGTGCATTAACGTGTCTGTGGCACTGTGTTGGCATGAAGCCGGGCTGTACATATGTGGGCTACATGTTGGCCGGCCATTTTAAAGTCTTTCTCTGGTCGGTCTGTGGGGTGCTCTTAACAGTGTGAAATTCCTCGGAGAAGAGGCGTTCCAAAACTCATCAAGGCCACCCAGGATTTTTCCTTCCCCCCCTCCCTCCACTCCACTCCTCTCCACTCGCGGCCAAGTATCGATGTAACATCACACCCACCATTGTCCTTCCCTCTTGGCGACGGAGGCTTTCGGAACATGCCCTCTAAAAATATCAGYGCTATAGTCCCCGCTGGGACCACCACAGAACAGAACAGAAGGTGTTTCAAGAAAATGAAAATCCCAACCCAATCCTCGCAGATGCAGGCCTCGCCGGGCTCTCTAAGGGGAATGCTGCTTTTGACTGAGGCCAAACGACACACAATATACACTCATGATTCATCCATACTCACAGGCCCAGCAGCAGCAGCAGAGCACGACTCCAAATGTGCCACAAAAAAACTATCTAAGAAACGTCAAGGTTTTTCACAGGCACCAGAAAGTCAAGTGAAATTACACTTATTTTTGTTGAAGACTCAATCAACGGAAGCCTTAATGACACACACATGTACACAGTGCATTCGGAAAGTATTCAGACTTTTCCAACATTTTGTTACGTTACAGCCTTATTCTAAAATGGATTTCAAAAATGTTTTACTCATCAATTTACATACAATACCCCATAATGACGAAGCAAAAACAGGTTTTTAGAAATGTTTGCAAATGTATTAAACTTTTAAAAAATGAAATATCACATTCAGACCCTTTCTTCAGTACTTTTTTGAAGCACCGTTAGTAGCGATTACAGCCTCGAGTCTTCTTGGGTATGACGCTACAATGATCTCTCTGTACTTTGCTCCGTTCATCTTTCCCTCGATCCTGGCTGGTCTCCCAGTCCCTGCCGCTGAAAAATATCCCCACAGCATGATGCTGCCACCACCATGCTTCACTGTAGGAATGGTGCCAGGTCTCCTCCAGAACTGATGCTTGGCATTCAGGCCAAAGAGTTCAATCTTGGTTGCATCAGACCAGAGAAGAATGAGGCCTCCCGAGTGGCGCAGTGGTCTAAGGCACTTGGCCCAGCATCGTTCGGGTTAGGGGAGGGTTTGGCCGGCAGGGATGTCTTTGTCCCATTGTGCACTAGCAACTCCAGTGGTGGGCTGGGCGCAGTGCACGCTGACATGGTTGCCAGGTGTACGGTGTTTCCTCCGACACATTTGTGCAGCTGGCTTCCGGGTTAAGAGGGCATTGTGTCAAGAAGCGGCTTGGCTGGGTAGTATTTTGGAGGACACACGGCTCTCGGCCTTCGCCTCTCCTGAGTCCGTACGGGAGTTGCAGAGATGAGACAAGACTGTAAGTACCAATTAGATACCACGAAATTGGGGAGAAAAACTTTTTTGTTTGTTTAAAAAATAAATAAATGAAAGGACCAGATAATCTTGTTTCTCATGGTCTGAGAGTCCTTTAGGTGACTTTTGGCAAACTCTAAGCGGGCTGTTTGATGCCTTTTACTGAGGAGTGGCTTCCATCTGGCCAATACCATAAAGGCCTGATTGGTGGAGTGCTGCAGAGATGGTTGTCCTGTCAGAGTGACCATCGGATTCTTGGTCACCTCCCTGACCAAGGCCCTTCTCCCCCGACTGCTCAGTTTGGCCGGCTGGCCAACTCTTTTTATCTGATATTTTCTAAAAAGTCAACTTATTCTTTGGGTTGCTGATTCATAAAATCACAGCAAAAGGCTAAAAACACAACTAAAGTATCTTATAAAAACATAAGCATTCCCCCCTGAACACCACTAATGTCAAACCAGTGTCCTGTGGATCTAAGCCGGAACCATGGCTTTCTGTACAGGAGACTGACCCCACATACCTCCCTTTAAACTGGTGTTGTTTGGGTAAAGAGCCGAATGTAGGGGGGGGGGGGGGGGGCGCACAGTTTACAGGCCCACCACATCACCACGTCAATACCGAGGATCCTGAGCCTGTCTGGGTCTTTCTGGGTCTGCTACAGCAAACTGGGTTACGCAATGCCGTCGGTGGTACGCCAAATAAAAATGTGATTCACATTTTCAAACAGTCCATTTATATATTCCAACGGGGCTATACATTTGGGTGAGTTTTTTTTCTCAACTGAGTAGCCTTGTTTCACTGCCAAAAAATGTATTTAAAAATCTAGTGTTCAGCGAAATAACAACACAATGTTAAATAAAGTTAGTCTAGTCAAATAATTAACATCCAATCACATTAACCGTTACTCTCTCGTGGGAATTCCACTAACGGTCCATATGTAGCCTAACGTAGCTGCTGCTCATGTTGGTATCTGTAATGATGGCGCAAAAGCCTTGACAAGGAGACATAGTGGAGTGGTAACGCGCGTGCAAACAGTTGCTCCCGATGCCACTTGGGTACACTGCAGCGTCCACCGAGTGGCTCTTGCTGCCAATGGAATGCCTGACAGCTTGAAAGACATTTTAGACACTACAGTGAAAATGGTTAACTYTGTTAAAGCAAGGCCCCTGAACTCTTGTGTATGTTCTGCACTATGCAATGATATGGGCAGCGACCATGTAACGCTTTTACAACATACAGAAGTGCGCTGGTTATCAGGGGGGAAAGTATTGACAACTTAAAAAAAAAAAATGAAATCAAATCAAATAAACTTTTATTTGTCACATACACATGGTTAGCAGATGTTAATGTGAGTGTAGCGAAATGCTTGTGCTTCTAGTTCCGACCATGCAGTAATATCTAACAAGTATTCTAACAATTTCACAACAACTACCCTACAAGTGTAAAGGAATTAATAAGAATATGTACATAAAAATATATATGGATGAGCGATGGCCGAACGGCATAGGCAAGATGCAGTAGATGGTATAGAGTACAGTATATACATATGAGATGAGTAGTGTAGGGTATGTAAACATTATATAAATTGGCATAGTTTAAAGTGACTAGTGATACATTTATTACATCCAATGTTTTATTATTAAAGTGGCTAGAGATTGAGTCAGTATGTTGGTAGCAGCCACTCAATGYTAGTGGCCTTGAGATAGAAGCTGTTTTTCAGTCTCTCGGTCCCAGCTTTGATGCACCTGTACTGACCTCGCCTTCTGGATGATAGCGGGGTGAACAGGCAGTGGCTCGGGTGATTGTTGTCCTTGATAATCTTTTTGGCCTTCCTGTGACATCGGGTGGTGTAGGTGTCCTGGAGAGCAGGTAGTTTGCCCCCGGTGATGCGTTGTGCAGACCTCACTACCCTCTGGAGAGCCTTACGGTTGTGGGCGGAGCAGTTGCCGTACCAGGCGGTGATACAGCCCGACAGGATGCTCTCGATTGTGCATCTGTAAAAGTTTGTGAGTGTTTTTGGTGAGAAGCCAAATTTCTTCAGCCTCCTGAGGTTGAAGAGGCGCTGTTGCGCCTTCTTCACCACGCTGTCTGTGTGCGAGGATCATTTCAGTTTGTCCGTGATGTGTACGCCGAGGAACTTAAAACTTTCCACCTTCTCCACTACTGTCCCATCGATGTGGATAGGGGGGTGCTCCCTCTGCTGTTTCCTGAAGTCCACGATCATCTCCTTTGTTTTGTTGACGTTGAGTGTGAGGTTATTTTCCTGACACCACACTACGAGAGCCCTCACCTCCTCCCTGTAGGCCGTCTCGTCGTTGTTGGTAATCAAGCCTACCACTGTAGTGTCATCTGCAAACTTAATGATTGAGTTGGAGGCGTGCATGGCCACGCAGTCATGGGTGAACAGGGAGTACAGGAGAGGGCTGAGAACGCACCCTTGTGGGGCCCCAGTGTTGAGGATCAGCGGGATGGAGATGTTGTTTCTTACCCCCTTACCCCCGTTAGGAAGACCCAGTTGCACATGGCGGGGTCGAGACCCAGGGTCTCGAGCTTAATGACGATTTTGGAGGGTACTATGGTGTTAAATGCTGAGCTGTAGTCGATGAACAGCATTCTTACATAGGTATTCCTCTTGTCCAGATGTGTTAGGGCATTGTGCAGTGTGATTGCGATTGCGTCGTCTGTGGACCTATTGGGGAGGTAAGCAAATTGGAGTGGGTCTAGGATGTCAGGTAGGGTGGAGGTGATATGATCCTTGACTAGTCTCTCAAAGCACTTCATGATGACGGAGGTGAGTGCTACGGGGCGATAGTCATTTAGCTCGGTTACCTTAGCTTTCTTGGGAACTGGAACAATGGTGGCCCTCTTGAAGCATGTGGGAACAGCAGACTGGGATAGGGATTGATTGAATATGTCCGTAAACACACCAGCCAGCTGGTCTGCGCATGCTCTGAGAAAGCGGCTAGGGATGCCGTCTGGGCCGGCAGCCTTGCGAAGGTTAACACGTTTAAATGCTTTACTCACGTTGGCTGCGGTGAAGGAGAGCCTGCAGGTTTTGGTAGTTGGCACTGTATTGTCGTTGGCACTGTATTGTCCTCAAAGCGAGCAAAGAAGTTGTTTAGTTTGTCTGGGAGCAGGACATCGTGGTCTGCGACGGGGCTGGTTTTCTTTTTGTAGTCCTTAACTTCACTAGGGTAGGGGGCAGCATTGGGAATTTTGGATGAAAAGCGTGCCCAAATTAAACTGCCTGCTACTCAGCCATAAATATGCATATAATTAGTAGATTTGGATAGAAAACACTCTGAAGTTTCTAAAAATGTTTGAATGATGTCTGTGAGTATAACAGAACTCATATGGCAGGCAAAAACCTGAGAAAAAATCCAACCAGGAAGTGGGAAATCTGAGGTTTGTAGTTTTTCAACTCTTGGCCTTTCGAATACACAGTGTCTATGGGGTCATATTGCACTTCCTACGGCTTCCACTAGATGTCAACAGTCTTTAGAACCTTGTTTGATGCTTCTACTGTGAAGTGGGGGCGAATGAGAGGGGAATGAGTCAGAGGTCTGCCAGAGAGCCACGAGCTCAGTCTCGCGCGTTCACATGAGAGCGAGCTCTGTTCCATTGCAATTCTACAGACAAAGGAATTCTCCGGTGGGAACATTATTGAAGATTTATGTTAACTTCTTATGGCTGCAGGTGCAGTATTGAGTAGCTTGGATGAAAGGTGCACAGAGGTGCCCAGAGTAAACGGCCTGCTCCTCAAGCAAAGCTGCTAATATATGCATATTATTATTAGTATTGGATAGAAAACACTCTGAAGTTTCTAAAACTGTTTGAATTATGTCTGTGAGTATAACAGAACTCATATGGCAGGCAAAAACCTGAGAAGAAATCCAACCAGGAAGTGAGAATTATGAGGTTGGTCGATTTTCAACTCATCGCCTATTGAAAACACTGTAGGATATGGATTTGTTTGCACTTCCTACGGCTTCCACTAGATGTAAACAGTCTGTAGAACGTTGAATGAAGCTTCTACTGTGATGTTGAGCCGGATGGGAGCTGTTTGAGTCAGTGGTCTGRCAGAGTGCCAGGTTCTGGTCATGCGCATTCCACATGATATCGACTTGCGTTCCATTACTTCTATAGACACAAAGGAGTTCTCCGGTTGGAACGTTATTGAATATTTATGATAACAACATCCTAAAGATTGATTCTATACTTAGTTTGACAAGTTTATTCGACCTGTAATATAACTTTTTGAAGTTTTCGTCCGACGTTCGCCTGGACCTGCAAGAGCGTTTGGATATGTGTACTAAACGCGCTAACAAAAGTAGCTACTTGGACATAAATGATGGATATTACCGAATAAAACGAACATTTCTTGTGGAAGTGGGAGTCCTGGGAGTGCATTCCGACGAAGATCAGCAAAGRTAAGTGAAGATTTATAATGCTTTTTATGAGTTTTGTTGACTGCATAATTTGGCGGGTAACTGTATGGCTTACTTATGTGGCTGAACGCTGTTCTCAGATTATTGAATATTGTGCTATGCCGTAAAGATTTTTGAAATCTGACACAGCGGTTGCATTAAGAACAAGTGTATCTTTAATTCTATGTAAAACATGTATCTTTCGTCAAAGTTTATGATGAGTATTTATGTTATTTGATGTGGCTCTCTGCAATTTCTCCGGATATTTTGGAGTCATTTCTGAACATGGCGCCAATGTAAACTGAGGTTTTTGGATATAAATATGAACTTAATCGAACAAAACATATATGTATTGTGTAACATGAAGTCCTATGAGGGTCATCTGATGAAGATCATCAAAGGTTAATTTGATTAATTTTATCTCTATTTGTGCTTTTTGTGACTCCTATCTTTGGCTGAGAAAATGGCTGTGTTTATTCTGTGGCTTGGTGGTGACCTAACATAATCGTTTGTCGTTTCGCTGTAAAGCATATTTGAAATCGGACACTGTTCTGGGTTCTGGGTTCTGGGATTAACAACAATATTACCTTTAAAACGGTATAAGATACATGTATGTTTGAGGAATGTATGTTTGAGGAATTTTAATTATGAGATTTCTGTTGTTTTGAATTTGGCGCCCTGCACTTTCACTGGCTGTTGTCATATCATCCCGTTAACGGGATTGCAGCCATAAGAAGTTTTAATAGTTGCTGTGGGTACAACATCACCGATGCACTTGCTAATAAACTCGCTCACTGAATCAGCGTATTCATCAATGTTATTGTCCGACGTTATGCGGAACATATCCCAGTCYACAACCAGCAATTGAGAGACGAGCTTAAAATTTTCTTTACTGACCATCATTTTCACTTGTCTGACCGCTTGCATGATGACGAGTTTCTCACACGACTTGCCTATCTGGGTGATGTTTTTTCTCGACCGAATGATCTGAATCTAGGATTACAGGGACTCTCCGAAACTATATTCAATGTGCTGGACAAAATTGAGACTATGATTAAGAAGTTGGAGCTCTTCTCTGTCTGCATTACCAAGGACACAGGTCTTTCCATCATTGTATGATTCTTTGTGTGCAAATGAACTCAAGCTTACGGACAATGTCAAATGTGATATAGCGAAGCACTTGAGTGAGTTGGGTGCGCAATTACGCAGGTTCTTTCCTGAAATGGATGACACAAACAACTGGATTTGTTATCCCTTTCATGCCCTGCCTCCAGTCCACTTACCGATAAGTGAACAAGAGAGCCTCATCGAAATTGCAATAAGCRGTTCTGTGAAAATTGGATTTAATCAGAAGCCATTGACAGATTTCTGGACAGGGCTGCGCTCAGATTATCCTGCCTTGGCAAATCGCGCTGTTAAGACACTGATGCCCTTTTCAACCACGTACCTATGTGAGAGTGAATTCTCGGCCCTGACCAACATGAAAACTAAATACAGGCACAGACTGTGTGTGGAAAATGATTTAAGACTGAGACTCTCTCCAATACAACCCAACATTGCAGAGTTATGTGCATCCTTTCAAGCACACCCTTCTCATGAACCTGTGGTGAGTTACTCACAATTTTCCATGAACATAAAAGGTTTTATATGTAAGATGGTTAAATAAAGAGCAAAATTATTGATTATTATTATATTATTATTTGTGCCCTGGTGCTATAAGAGCTCTTTGTCACTTCCCACGAGCCGGGTTGTGACAAAAACTCACACTCATTCTTATGTTTAATAAATGTATTGTATAGTTTGTGTGTGGCAGGCTTACAATGATGGCAAAAAACAACATTTGAGAGTGCGCTGACCCTGGTGCTAGAGGGGGTACGCAGCTGGAGGTTGAATGTTTGAAGGGGTATGAGGCTATAAAAAGTTTGGGAACCACTGTCCTACAGTAATCTATCAGATCGGGACATGCTCTTATACCAGGCCTCTACAGGCTGGACAGAATAACAACACATCTACTGCTGCTTGGAGGGGCTGACAGTCACACACAGAAGACAGCTATGGTGTTATACTGTATTTAAATTTTTTGCTGTCTATTCCACTGCTCTGGACATTTCTGGCATCCATTGGTGTGACGATTTTAATTATTTCAAGTTGCAGTTGGAATGGATACTTATATCAGTATAGAATAGTATAGTCACCAGAGTTCACCAGAGATGGAAAACATTGGCTACATTCATCTAAATTAAATCCACAAATCCATATGTTAAGGTCAGGTGGATATCTGTATATTGATTCAATAAGACCACAGAATGTATCTACAGAGTGAACTGCATTCTAAAAAGCTACAGTGGATATTATTGGGAGTTAAAAGCTCGTAGATGATTAGTAAATCAAAATATGAAATTCTGGCTAGTGATTGACGCCATTTTGAGTCGCCCAGTAACATCTTCCTGGGGTCCATCCATCATCCATTTCCTGTCTGTTAAGGTGCATTGACATTTATCATCCCACAACTTTCATCTTGTGAGTCGCAGCCCCCCGGACCCCCCTGGACCCCCCTGGACCTCCCACCTTTATATTATTGAATATTTTTGCTCTTAAATATTTATAATCTTTTAATTGATGTTTTCCTCTATGCTCCCTTCACCCCCACCAGGGAACCAGCAGGACCCCAGCAGAGCCGGGCCCCCCATGCCCCATCACGGCCTCCCACTGAGCACTGAGAGAGACAGGTGGGGCCACTTTGGCCATTGGGAGAGGGGAAGGAGAGGAGGGAGAAAGGAAGGGAGGATGGGGCTGGGGAGAGATAGAGATGGGGGAGAGAGAGAAAGGGTAGAGTGAAAGAAAGAAACTGAGAGAGAAAAAGAGATATTGAGAAAAGCAGAGTACAGTGGAGCGAGAGAAAGTGAGTTTTCGAGAGGTAGACATACCTGCTCGCTGGCTGACACTATAGCTCTTTAAATGCTACACTGGAGGGCTCTCGAATATTTCTAATTCAAATTCATTCAAATCCATCCAAAACATAAAGGTTGAAGACATGGCACTAAAAATGACCCCGGTGTGGTGCCATGCTTTCTCTTGCTCCTGCTACGTCTCTACTGGACTGTACGTCTAGTTCCATAAGGTTCACTGGGAGTCCTTCAGTTCAACCATCTCCATACTCATTTTCTCTCATTTCCAAGAGAGTAAGATCGTGTGGATGGTCCCTCTCTCCTCAGCCCTCCCCTCCCTTCTTTGCCATGCTTACCCCCCCCCCCCTCCCCCCCCCCCCCCCCCCCCCCCCCCCACATCAACCCCAAGTTCAAATTAAGAATTTATTTTAACCAGCGAGCAGCTTCTGTTGACACATATCGGCAGGCCTGATCAAAGGCACACTCCTTTATCAGAGTGAGGAGGGCTGTCAGAAATAGGACATTAAGATTGAAAAACCTTCACACGGATGCTGCCGCCCGCCTGCCACCTCATTATAAAAAAATCCTTAAACTTAATTTTTTTCTGAGAGAGGAGCGGGAGAGATCTCGCAATATAGGTCACACTGCCAGCCACATTACAGTACATTCTAATGCCACATGTGAATGCCTCCGAATGTATCTATGTACAGTATCTATCCTCTCCTCCTCTATGTGGCTGCATGGAATTTGGGGTCCCTCCACTTAGCCCGACGTCACTTGTCATGACCTAGCTCTGAGACTCTGAGAGCAGAGAGATCAACTGATCACAGATCATTAAAGACTTAACTTGATCTATCTCTGAGACTCTGAGAGCAGAGAGATCAACTGATACCACATTATTAAAGATAATCAGGTGTTCACATTGAGAGGCTACTGTACTGTATTTCTTCAGCAGATCTATGGTCATAACATCATACAATGAGATCCGATTCATAATTAAGTCTGGATGGCTTGCTTATTTGACTGTGTCTGAGCTCTTTGGATGTAAACTCAGCAAAAAAAGAAACGTCCCTTTTTCAGGACCCTGTCTTTCAAAGATAATTCGTAAAAATCTTCACAGATCTTCATTGTAAAGGGTTTAAACACTGTTTCCCATGCTTGTTCAATGAACCATAAACAATTAATGAACATGCACCTGTGGAACGGTCATTAATACACTAGCAGCTTACAGACGGTAGGCAAGGAGGTCACAGTTATGTAAACTTAGGACACTAAAGAGGCCTGTCTACTGACTCTGAAAAACACCAAAAGAAAGATGCCCAGGGTCCCTGCTCATCTGTGTGAATGTGCCGGAGGCATGCTGCAAGGAGGCATGAGGACTGCAGATGTGGCCAGGGCAATAAATTGCAATGTCCGTACTGTGAGACGCCTAAGACAGCGCTACCGGGTGACAGGACGGACAGCTGATCGTCCTCGCAGTGGCAGACCACGTGTAACAACACCTGCACAGGATCGGTACGTCCGAACATCACACCTGCAGGACAGGTACAGGATGGCAACAACAACTGCCTGAGTTACACCAGGAACGTACAATCCTTCCATCAGTGCTCAGACTGTCCGCAATAGGCTGAGAGAGGCTGGACTGGGGGCTTGTAGGCCTGTTGTAAGGCAGGTCCTCACCAGACATCACCGGCAACAACGTCGCCTATGGGCACAAACCCACCATTGCTGGACCAGACAGGACTGGCAAAAAGTGCTCTTCACTGACGAGTCGCGGTTTTGTCTCACCAGGGGTGATGGTCGGATTCACGTTTATCGTCAAAAGAATGAGCGTTACACCGAGGCCTATACTCTGGAGCGGGAAAGATTTGGAGGTGGAGGGTGTGTCATGGTCTGTTGCGGTGTGTCACAGCATCATCGGACTGAGCTTGTTGTCATTGCAGGCAATCACAACACTGTGCGTTACAGGGAAGACATCCACCTCCCTCATGTGGTACCCTTCCTGCAGGCTCATCCTGACATGACCCTCCAGCATGACAATGCCACCAGCCATACTGCTCGTTCTGTGAGTGATTTCCTGCAAGACAGGAAGTTAATGTGTTGCCTGATATGGTTCTCAATTAGAGGCAGGGTGTTTGACGTTTCCTCTGATTGAGAACCATATTAAGGTAGGCTGTTCTCACTGTTTGTTTGTGGGTGATTGTCGCTGTGTCTGTGTTTTGTTGCACCACACGGTATTCTCGTTCGTTCATTCATTTTTCCTGTTCGTGCGTTCTCGTTTTTATGTAGTTCTCATGTTCAGGTCTGTTTTAACGTCGTTTGTTGTTTTATAGTTTATTCAAGTGTATTTCGTGTCAGTGTTCGTCTGTTTCAATTAATTCATTATGTCTACATACTCGCTGCGTGTTGGTCCGATCTCCTCGTCCGAAGAGGAGGAATATGACGAAGTTACATTCTGGTCGTAATGCCTGGATGAATTTCGGCTGTATGTAATAACAAAAATGTTCTGGGCTAATAATGTAGAAATAACACACACAAAAAACGAAACACTGCAAAGTTGCTTTGAAGCTAGTAGTAGAGCTGCCATGTCTGTCGGCGCTGCATGTTGATTTGTGACCATATATTTCAAGCTGACGAAACATTGTTTTTTATGTATAGAATAACTACAGTATAAACATCTATACTTGCTTTTCTTTTCTTTCTTTTTTATTTTTCTATATTTTTTTTAATCCCTTTTCTCCCCAATTTTCGTGGTATCCAATCGCTAGTAATTACTATCTTGTCTCATCGCTACAACTCCCGTACGGGCTCGGGAGAGACGCAGGTCGAAAAGCCACGCGTCTCCGAAGCACAACCCAACCAAGCCGCACTGCTTCCTTAACACAGCGCGCCTCCAACCGCGGAAGCCAGCCGCACCAATGTGTCGGAGGAAACACCGTGCACCTGGCCCCTTGGTTAGGCGCACTGCGCCCGGCCCGCCACAGGAGTCGCTGGAGCGCGATGAGACAAGGGATATCCCTACGGCCAAACCCTCCCTAACCCGGACGACGCTAGCCCAATTGTGCCGTCGCCCACAGACCTCCCGGTCTCGGCCGGCTCCGACAGAGCCTGGGCGCGAACCAGAGACTCTGGTGCGCAGCTAGCACTGCGATGCAGTGCCCTAGACCACTGCGCACCCGGGAGGCCCCTATACTTGCTTTTCCATGATAAAGTAATAGTGTACATTTCTCCAATACCACTCATTGATCTAAACTCAGCAAAAAAAAGAAACGTCCTCACTGTCAACTGGCGTTTATTTTCAGCAAACGTTAATATGTGTAAATATTTGTATGAACATAACAAGATTCAACAACTGAGACATAAACTGAACAAGTTCCACAGACATGTGACTCACATAAATTGAATACTTTTGTCCCTGAACTAAGGGGGGGTCAAAATCAAAAGTAAACAGTCAGTAATCTGGTGTGGCCACCAGCGTGCATTAAGTACTGCAGTGCATCTCCTCCTCATGGACTGCACCAGATTTGCCAGTTTCTGGCTGTGAGATGTTCCCCACTCTTCCACAAGACACCTGCAAGTTTCCAGACATTCTTGGGGGGATTGGCCTAGCCCCAACCTCCGATCCAACAGGTCCCAGACGTGCTCAATGGGATTAGATCCGGGCTCTTCGCTGGCCATGGCAGAACACTGACATTCCTGTCTTGCAGGAAATCACTCACAGAACGAGCAGTATGGCTGGTGGCATTGTCATGCTGGAGGGTCATGTCAGGATGAGCCTGCAGGAAGGGTACCACATGAGGGAGGTGGATGTCTTCCCTGTAACGCAGTGTTGTGATTGCCTGCAATGACAACAAGCTCAGTCCGATGATGCTGTGACACACCGCAACAGACCATGACACACCCTCCACCTCCAAATCTTTCCCGCTCCAGAGTATAGGCCTCGGTGTAACGCTCATTCTTTTGACGATAAACGTGAATCGACCATCACCCCTGGTGAGACACAAAACCGCGACTCGTCAGTGAAGAGCACTTTTTGCCAGTCCTGTCTGGTCCAGCAATGGTGGTTTGTGCCCATAGGCGACGTTGTTGCCGGTGATGTCTGGTGAGGACCTGCCTTACAACAGGCCTACAAGCCCCCAGTCCAGCCTCTCTCAGCCTATTGCGGACAGTCTGAGCACTGATGGAAGGATTGTACGTTCCTGGTGTAACTCAGGCAGTTGTTGTTGCCATCCTGTACCTGTCCTGCAGGTGTGATGTTCGGCACGTACCGATCCTGTGCAGGTGTTGTTACACGTGGTCTGCCACTGCGAGGACGATCAGCTGTCCGTCCTGTCACCGCGTAGCGCTGTCTTAGGCGTCTCACAGTACGGACATTGCAATTTATTGCCCTGGCCACATCTGCAGTCCTCCATGCTCCTTGCAGCATGCCTCCGGCACATTCACACAGATGAGCAGGGACCCTGGGCATCTTTCTTTTGGTGTTTTTTCAGAGTCAGTAGACAGGCCTCTTTAGTGGTCCTAAGTTTACATAACTGTGACCTCCTTGCCTACGGTCTGGTAAGCTCTGCTAGTGTATTAAATGACCGTTCCACAGGTGCATGTTCATTAATTGTTTTATGGTTCATTGAACAAGCATGGGGAAACAGTGTTTAAACCCTTTACAATGAAGATCTGTGAAGATTTTACGAATTATCTTTGAAAGACAGGGTCCTGAAAAAGGGACGTTTCTTTTTTTTGCTGAGTTTACATCCAAAGAGCTCAGACACAGTCAAATAAGCAAGCCATCCAGACTTAATTATGAATCGGATCTCATTGTATGATGTTATGACCATAGATCTGCTGAAGAAATACAGTACAGTAGCCTCTCAATGTGAACACCTGATTATCTTTAATAATGTGGTATCAGTTGATCTCTCTGCTCTCAGAGTCTCAGAGATAGATCAAGTTAAGTCTTTAATGATCTGTGATCAGTTGATCTCTCTGCTCTCAGAGTCTCAGAGCTAGGTCATGACAAGTGACGTCGGGCTAAGTGGAGGGACCCCAAATTCCATGCAGCCACATAAAGGAGGAGAGGATAGATACTGTACATAGATACATTCGGAGGCATTCACATGTGGCATTAGAATGTACTGTAATGTGGCTGGCAGTGTGACCCTATATGCGAGATCTCTCCCGCTCCTCTCTCAGAAAAAAATTAAGTTAAGGATTTTTTATAATGAGGTGGCAGGCGGGCGGCAGCATCCGTGTGAAGGTTTTTCAATCTTAATGTCCTATTTCTGACAGCCTCCTCACTCTGATAAAGGAGTTGCCTTTGATCAGGCCTGCCGATATGTGTCAACAGAAGCTGCTCGCTGTTAAAATAAAATTCTTAATTTTGAACTTGGGGTTGATGGTGGGGGGGGGGGGGGGGGGGGGTAGCATGGCAAATGAAGTGGAGGGGAGGGCTGAGGGGAGAGAGGGACCATCCACACGATTTTACTCTCTTGAAAATGAGAGAAAATGAGTATGGAGATGGTTGAACTGAAGACTCCCAGTGAACCTTATGGAACTAGACGTACAGTCCAGTAAGACCGTAGCAGGAGCAAGAGAAAGCATGGCACCACCCGGGGTCATTTTAGTGCCATGTCTTCAACCTTTATGTTTTGGATGGATTTGAATGAATTTGAATTAGAATATTCGAGAGCCCTCCAGTGTAGCTTTAAAGAGCTATAGTGTCAGCCAGCGAGCAGGTATGTCTACCTCTCGAAAACTCACTTTCTCTCGCTCCACTGTACTCTGCTTTTTCTCAATATCTCTTTTTCCTCTCTCAGTTTCTTTCTTTCACTCTACCCTTTCTCTCTCTCCCCCATCTCTATCTCTCCCCAGCCCCATCCCCTTCCTTTCTCCCTCCTCTCCTTCCCTCTCCAATGGCCAAAGTGGCCCCACCTGTCTCTCTCAGTGCTCAGTGGGAGGCCGTGATGGGGCATGGGGGCCCGGCTCTGCTGGGTCCTGCTGGTTCCCTGG
>NC_036871.1:24990849-25018349 GCF_002910315.2 Salvelinus sp. IW2-2015
CTATTTTATCTTTAATTTTATTTAATATTATAAATTAATCTTGTTTATAATATTATTAGTTTTTAATCAATTTCTAATATATTATTAATATTATTAATATACAATATTATTTAAATTATCTTTTGTATTTATTCTTATATTTATCTATTACATCTTTCTCATCTTTTATTTCATATTTTTTATTTTATGTAAAGTTCTGGTATTAATCTATATCTTTTATATTTCTGTTCTTATTAATTAAATTTTTTTTTTTCTTTCTTTCCATATATATTTTTTAATCCCTTTTCTCCCCAATTTTCGTGGTATCCAATCGCTAGTAATTACTATCTTGTCTCATCGCTACAACTCCCGTACGGGCTCGGGAGAGACGCAGGTCGAAAGCCACGCGTCCCGAAGCACAACCAACCAAGCCGCACTGCTTCCTTAACACAGCGCGCCTCCAACCCGGAAGCAGCCCGCACCAATGTGTCGGAGGAAACACCGTGCACCTGGCCCCCTTGGTTAGCGCGCACTGCGCCCGGCCCGCCACAGGAGTCCGCTGGGAGCGCGAATGAGACAAGGGATATCCCTACTCGGCCAAACCCTCCCTAACCCGGACGACGCTAGCCCAATTGTGCGGCGCCCCACAGACCTCCGGTCTCGGCCGGCTCCGACAGACCTGGGCGCGAACCAGAGACCTGGTGGCGCAGCTAGCACTGCGATGCAGTCCCTAGACCACTGCGGCACCCGGGAGCCCCTATACTTGCTTTTCCATGATAAAGTAATAGTGTACATTCTCTCCAATACCACTCATTGATCTTAAACTCAGCAAAAAAAAGAAACGTCCTCACTGTCAACTGCGTTTATTTTCAGCAAACGTTAATATGTGTACAATATTTGTATGAACATAACAAGATTCAACAACTGAGACATAAACTGAACAAGTTCCACAGACATGTGACTCACATAAATTGAATACTTTGTCCCTGAACTAAGGGGGGGTCAAAATCAAAAGTAACAGTCAGTAATCTGGTGTGGCCACAGCTGCATTAAGTACTGCAGTGCATCTCCTCCTCATGGACTGCACCAGATTTGCCAGTTCTTGCTGTGAGATGTTACCCCACTCTTCCCAAGACACCTGCAAGTTCCCAGACATTTCTGGGGGGATTGGCCTAGCCCCAACCTCCGATCCAACAGGTCCCAGACGTGCTCAATGGGATTGAGATCCGCGCTCTTCGCTGGCCATGGCAAGAACACTGACCATTCCCCAACATAGAAAATAACACATAGACAACCCACCCCAACTCACGCCCTGACCAACTAAATAAATACAAGAAAAAGGAAAAACAGGTCAGGAACGTGACACAGGAATACAACTTTCCCGAATTGGATCCATTGTTCATACCCCCCAGGGCAATTTAACTTATCCCAAAGGCTGCTCCAAGACGCCGCCGGCGGAGAAGAGGTATTCGGAGTGGACTTCTAGTCTGACTCAGGAGGCGTCCACACCATCCACCGCTTCCGAGTATATGACTTGCTAATGTTCAGTCTCTGGACAATAAAGTAGACAAGCTCAGGGCGACGATCTCCTTCCAGAGAGACATTAGGGACTGTAACATACTCTGTTTCATGGAATCATGACTCTCTCGCGATATACTGTCGCCGTCCATCCTGCCAGCTGGGTTCTCAGTACATCGCGCAGACAGGAATAAAGAACTCTTCGGGAAGAAGAAAGGCAGTAGTGTATGTTTCATGATTAACTACTCATGGTGTGATTGTGGTAACATACAGAAACTCAAGTCCTTTTGTTCACCCAACCTAGAATACCTCACAATCAAATGCCGACCGTATTACCTCCCAAAATAATTCTCTTCGGTTATAGTCACAGTCATGTATATTCCCGCTCAAGCCGATACCACAGCGGCCCTCAAGGAAGTACATGGAACTTTATACAAACTGGAAACCACATATCCTGAGGCCGCATTTATTGTTGCTGGGGATTTTAACAAAGCAAATTTGAGCAAAACACTACCGAAGTTCTGTCAACACACTGACTGTAGTACTCGCTCTGGAAAAACACTTGACCACTGCTACTCCCCCTTCCGGGATGTTTACAAGGCCCTCGCCCGCCCTCCCTTCAATAGATGACAGCATCCGTGCAAAACTGAAAGCACAAACCACTGCATTTAACCTTGGCAAGGTGACAGGGAATAAGGTTGAATACACACAGTATAGTTATTCCCTCCATAAAGCAATCACACAGACAAAACGTCAGTACAGAGACAAAGTGGAGTCGCAATTCAACGGCTCAGACACGAGACGTATGTGACAGGGTCTACAGATAATCACGGATTACAAAAGGAAATCAGCCACACCGATGTCTTGCTCCCGGACAAGCTAAACACCATMTTCGCTCGCTTTGAGGATAACACAGTGCCACCGATGCGGCCTGGCCCCAAGGACTGTGGGCTCTCATTCTCAGTGGCCGGACTAAGTAAGACATTTAAGCGTGTTAACCCTCGCAAGGTTGTCGGCCCAGACGGCGTCCCTAGCCGTGTCCTCAGAGCATGCGCAGACCAGCTGGCTGGAATGTTTACGGACATATTCAATCTCTCCCTATCCCAGTCTGCTGTCCCCACTTGCTTCAAGATGTCCACCATTGTTCATTTACCGAAGAAAGCAAAGGTAACTAAACTAAATGACTATTGCCTCGTAGCACTCACTTCTGTCATCATGAAGTGCTTTGAGAGTTAAGGATAATATCACCTCTACCTTACCTGTCACCCTAAACCCACTTCAATTTGCTTACCGCCCCAATAGATCCACAGACGATGCAATTCCCTTCGCACTGCACACTGCCCTATCCCATCTGGACAAGACGAATACCTATGTAAGAATTCTGTTCATTGACTATAGCTCAGCCTTCAACACCATAGTACGCTCCAAGCTCATCATTAAGCTCAGGACCCTGGGTCTGAACCCCGCCCTGTGCAACTGGGTCCTGGACTTCCTGATGGGCCGCCCCTAGGTGGTGAAGGTAGGAAACAACACCTCCACTTCGCTGATYCTCAACACAGGGGCCCCACAAGGGTGCGTGCTCAGCCCCCTCCTGTACTCTGTTCACCCATGACTGCATGGCCATGCACACCTCCAACCCAATCATCAAGTTTGCAGACAACACAACAGTAGTAGGCCTGATTACCAACAATGACGAGACACCCTTTAGGGAGGAAGTGAGAGCCCTGGCGGAGTGGTGCYGGGAAAATAACCTCTCCCTCAAAGGCAACAAAACGAAGGAGCTGACCGTGGACTTCAGGAAACAGCAGAGGGAGCACGCCCCTATCCACATCGACAGGACCGTAGTGGAGAAGGTGAAAAGCTTCCTATTCCTCGGCGTACACATCACTGACAATCTGAAATGGTCCACCCACACAGACAGTGTGGTGAAGAACAGCGCAACAGTGCCTCTTCAATCTCAGGAGGCTGAAGGAATTCGTCTTGGCCCCTCAGACCCTTGTCATGGAAAATCTTACACAGGGACACCTGAAGTCAATCTTACATGACTCATTGTTTACTATCAGCGCGCTGGAGAGGTACCAACCAACTCAATGCACCATGTACACATGTCGATCAGGAGCTATTACGGGGCATTCCCGTTAGTTCCCTTATATACTGGTTACAGACACGTTACATAAGCATAGTTCATAGGGTTGGTTCCGGCATGTGTCTGGCGCCGTCTCCTATCTTAAGTTAAAGAACATATTCTGGGCATTCTGCCAGACGGTCCTAAAGAGGAGGTCATGATGGCCCCCCCTCATATCTTTACCAGGCACCGGCAGGAACCAAGGATTGTTAAAGACACCAAAGACAAGATTAACATTTTCAAGACTGTTTCTTCACAAAGCAAAATATCCTTCACACCCTCACAAACTTTTCAGATGCACAATTGAGAGCATCCTGTCGGGCTTAATCACCGCCTGGTACGGCAACTGCACCGCCCGCAACCGCAGGGCTTTCCAGAGGGTGGTGCGGTCTACCCAACACATCACCGGTGGAACACTGCCTGCCCTCCAGGACACCTACAGCATCACTGGAAGGCCAAAAAGATCATCAAGGACATCAACCACCCGAGCCTGTTCATCCCGCTAACTTCCAGAAGGCGAGGTCAGTACAGGTGCATCAAAGCTCAGACCGAGAGACTGAAAAACAGCTTCTATCTCAAGGCCATCAGACTGTTAAATATCCGTCACTAGCCGGCTACCACCCGGTTATTCAACCCTGCACCTTAGAGGCTGCTGCTCTATATACACTACTCCAAAAAATAAAGGGAACACTAAAATAACACATCCTAGATCTGAATGAATGAAATATTCTTATTAAATACTTTTTTCTTTACATAGTTGAATGTGCTGACAACAAAATCACACAAAAATTATCAATGGAAATCAAATTTATCAACCCATGGAGGTCTGGATTTGGAGTCACACTCAAAATTAAAGTGGAAAACCACACTACAGGCTGATCCAACTTTGATGTAAGTCTTTAAAACAAGTCAAAATGAGGCTCAGTAGTGTGTGATGCCTCCACATGCCTGTAGACCTCCCTACAACGCCTGGGGCATGCTCCTGATGAGGTGGCGGATGGTCTCCTGAGGGAATCTCCTCCAGACCTGGACTAAAGCATCCGCCAACTCCTGGACAGTCTGTGGTGCAACGTGGCGTTTGGTGGATGGAGCGAGACATGATGCCCAGATGTGCTCAATTGGATTCAGGTCTGGGGAACGGGCGGGCCAGTCCATAGCATCAATGCCTTCCACTTGCAGGAACTGCTGACACACTCCAGCCACATGAGTCTAGCATTGTCTGCATTAGGAGGAACCCAGGGCCAACCGCACCAGCATATGGTTCTCACAAGGTGTCTGAGGATCTCATCTCGTACCTAATGGCAGTCAGGCTACCTCTGGCGAGCACATGGAGGCTGTGCGGCCCCCCCAAAGAAATGCCACCCCACACCATGCCTGACCCACCGCCAAACCGGTCATGCTGGAGGAGATGTTGCAGGCAGCAGAACGTTCTCCACGCGTCTCCAGACTCTGTCACGTCTGTCACATGTGCGTGTGAACCTGCTTTCATCTGTGAAGAGCACAGGGCGCCAGTGGCGAATTTGCCAATCTTGGTGTTCTCTGGCAAATGCCAAACGTCCTGCACGGTGTTGGGCTGTAAGCACAACCCCCACCTGTGGACGTCGGGCCCTCATACCACCCTCATGGAGTCTGTTTCTGACCGTTTGAGCAGACACATGAACATTTGTGGCCTGCTGGAGGTCATTTTGCAGGGCTCTGGCAGTGCTCCTCCTTGCACAAAGGCGGAAGGTAGCGGTCCTGCTGCTGGGTTGTTGCCCTCCTACGGCCTCCTCCCACGTCTCCTGATGTACTGGCCTGTCTCCCTGGTAGCGCCTCCATGCTCTGGACACTATGCTGGACAGACACAGCAAACCTTCTTGCCACAGCTCGCATTGATGTGCCATCCTGGATGAGCTGCACTACCTGAGCCACTTGTGTGGTTGTAGACTCCGTCTTCATGCTACCACTAGAGTGAGAGCACCGCCAGCATTCAAAAGTGAACAAAACATCAGCCAGGGAGCATAGGAACTGAGAAGTGGTCTGTGGTCACCACCTGCAGAACCACTCCTTATTGGGGTGTCTTGCTAATTGCTATAATTTCCACCTGTTGTCTATTCCATTTGCACAACAGCATGTGAAATTTATTGTCAATCAGTGTTGCTTTCCTAAGTGGACAGTTTGATTTCACAGAAGTGTGATTGACTTGGAGTTACATTGTGTTGTTTAAGTGTTCCCTTTATTTTTTGAGCAGTGTACATAGACATGGAATCACTGACCACTTTAATAATGGAACACTAGTCACTTTAATAACGTTTACATACTGCTTTACTCATCTCATATGTATATACTGCATTCTATTGTACTGTATTTTAGTCAATGCCACTCTGACATTGCTCGTCCTAATATTTATATATTTCTTAATTCCATTCTTTTACATTAGTTTCAACATCAACAGTGACTCTGGGATTCTGGCCTTCTAGGTAGAGTTGCAAAGAAAAAGCCATATCTCAGACTGGCCAATAAAAATAAATGATTACCCTCTCTAGGGTAGGGGGAAGCATTCGGAATTTTGGATGAAAAGCATGCCCAAATTAAACTGCCTGTTTCTCGGGCCCAGAAGATATGATATGCATATAACTGGTAGATTTGGATGGAAAACACTCTAAAGTTTCCAAAACTGTTAAACTAGTGTCTGTGAGTATAACAGAACTGATTTGGCAGGCAAAAACCTGAGAAAAATCCATTCGGGAAGTCGTTTTTTTKGGGTTTTGTAGTTTTCTATTCAATGCCATTACAGTATCCATTGACTTAGGACTCAAATTGCAGTTCCTATGCCTTTCACTAGATGTCAACAGTCTTTATAAATTGTTTCAGGCTTGTATTCTGAAAAATGAGGAAGTAAGAGCAGTCTGAATGAGTGGACCCTAAAGTGTCACAGAGCTTTTTCATGCGCGCGACCGAGAGAGTGCCTTTCTTGTTAACCTTTTATATTGACGACGTTATTGTCCGGTTGAAATATTATCGATTATTTAGGCTAAAAACAACCTGAGGATTGAATATAAACATCGTTTGACATGTTTCTATGAACTTTACAGATACAATTTGGATTTTTTTGTCTGCCTGTTTTGACTGCGTTTGAGCCTGTGTATTACTGAAGAAAACGCGCAAACAAAACTGAGGTTTTTGGATATAAAGAGACTTTATCGAACAAAAGGAACATTTATTGAGTAAATTAATGTCTGCTGAGTGCAACCATATGAAGATCATCAAAGGTAAGGGATTAATTTTATCTCTATTTCTGACTTGTGTAACTCTTCTACTTGGCTGGTTACTGTTTGTAATGACTTGTCTGCTGGGCAATGTTCTCAAATAATCGTAAGGTATGCTTTCGCCGTAAAGCATTTTTTAAATCTGACACCGTGGTTGGATTCACAAGAAGTTAATCTTTAAACCTATGTAAAATATGTTTTGTTTTCTGAATTTTTGTAATGAGTATTTCTATATTTGAATTTGGCGCCCAGCAGTTTCACTGGCTGTTGAAGAGGTGGGACGCTAAAGTCTCAAGTACCCAAGAGAAGTTAAGATGGGCAAAAGAACACAGACACTGGACAGAGGAACTCTGCCTAGAAGGCCAGCATCCCAGAGTCGCCTCTTGACTGTTGACGTTGAGACTGRTGTTTTGCAGGTACTATTTAATGAAGCTGCCAGTTGAGGACTTATGAGGTGTCTGTTTCTCAAACTAGACACTCCACTGTACTTGACCTCTTTCTCAGTTGTGCACCGGGGCCTCCCACTCCTCTTTCTATTCTGGTTAGAGCCAGTTTTTGCTGTTCTGTGAAGGGAGTAATACACAGCTTTGTACAAGAGCTTCAGTTTCTTGGCAATTCCTCGCATGGAATAGCCTTAATTTCTCAGAAAAAGAATAGACTGACGAGTTTCAGAAGAAAGTGCATTGTTTATGGCCATTTTGAGCCTGTAATCGAACCCACAATCGCTGATGCTCCAGATACTCAACTAGTCTAAAAAAGGCCAGTTTTATTGCTTCTTTAATCAGGACAACAGTTTTCAGCTGTGTTAACATAGTTGCAAAAGGGTTTTCTAATGATCAATTAGCCTTTTAAAATGATAAACTTTGATTAGCTAACACAACGTGCCAATGGATCACAGGAGTGATGGTTGCTGATAATGGGCCTCTGTACGCCTATGTAGATATTCCATTAAAAATCAGCCGTTTCCAGTTACAATAKACATTTACAACATTAACAATGTCTACACTGTATTTCTGATCAATTTTATGTTATTTTAAAGGACAAAAATGTTGCTTTTCTTTCAAAAACAAGGACATTTCTGTGACCCCAAACTTTTAAACCGTAGTGTATGTTGTGAATTGTTAGATACTACTGCTCTGTTGGAGCTAGGAACACAAGCATTTCGCTACACCCGCAATAATATCTGCTAAATATGTGTATGCGACCAATGAAATTTGATTTGATATTACATTTTTTTGATTCACGTGGCCAAACTATTACTGGAGGATGTAGAGCAAACAACCGAAACAATAGCTGACATGATAAAGGAACCACCACATGCCACAGGTAACACAGGTGGCATCATTCACCATTAAAATGCACCAAAAGGAATATAAGAACACTAAGGTAAGGAAATCAAAGCGCACGAATGAGAAACATGATTTGATTTTCTCTCTTTCTTTCTTTCTCTCTCTCTCTCTCTCTCTCTCTCTCTCTCTCTCTCTCTCTCTCTGTGAGTGATAATATTGAACGAAGCGCCTTGCCATGCCATTAGTGCAGTCGAACAACAAAGGAAATGAATAATAGAGAATATGATTTGAGAAGTGCTGGAGTGAAAGAGTCCTTTCCTCTTCCTGCTGTACGAAGCAAGCCCTGCAGTGCATTGATCTGGGGCTGCCTCAGCCATCAGCCGACACTATGATGTATACCACTAGCTTGCACTAGAGTAAGAGTATGTCGCCATCCAGACAACCCCTCAGATCTAACACACTCTACTACAGACACACACGCATGTAAGCATGTACGCCTGTTATAAGAATACAAACACACTAAGACACACACAYAGGCACACACACACACCCTTTCTCTTTCTCAGACCCAGAGCTTAGTCCACTCCGATTCTAGCTGGAGCAGGCACCGTCTTCCACAAAACAGCCCCAACCAGCCACAGCCAGGAGAGAAAGAAAAGCAGATATAAAAGAGAGAAGAAAGAACGCGGAGCATGTGGTTATAATTCCACACAGGCAGTGACGGCAGTTGTAAAGCCAAGCTGTGGATCTTAAGCCTGTTCCACACTCTCTCTCCGGGTAAAAAGCACTCTGCCTCATTAAACCTTCCATATCATACTGTTCCTGTCCTCCGCACTAGCTAACTAAAATGCTGTCTTTCTTTCTTCTTTACCAGAGACCTATTTTGTAATAATTTCCCCTTTTTTCCTCTTCTGTTATACATCAAACATGAGTGTGGCTTATAGAATAATAATACAGTAGGTACCTGGCTGTAAGACACAATGAACATACAGGCTCATAGAGGAACACTGCTGGGGGTCTTCTCTTGAGCCAAGCCCTCGACACATCACGTCTGATTTAGATAGGGGCTTATCAAGGGGCTAATGGGTATTGTGACCATGTCAATCACTGATCAGTGGCCTACAAGCATGAATAGAAGCTTATGTATTTTTTTACATCCAAAACGTCTTGATGGACAATGGTTTAACCATAAGGTCCTGTAATGTTAGATCTGCCATTTAAATATAAAGGGGTTTAAACCCAATACTGTTCTTGATCATTGGTCCAAAATCATATTTTCTCAAGGCACTATAACAGGTGAAATGACATGAAAGACTAAATGAAAAATTATTCAAAACAATAACAATAATCTTGTCCTATATTTTAGTAAAGTTCTGCAACTTCTACTAGCATCATTTACACTGCATCTGACGAGAGGGTTAAAAGAAAATCAGCCATACAAACTCAAATGAGAAAAGTGAGAAATTAATTTGTGTGCCCTCTTGATTTCTCCACAGGCAGACATCGATCAAGTCGCTGCTGTCTCCCCTCACTCAGGAGATGGCGTCTAGAGGGAGGAGGCGGGGGAAGAAGGTGTGGAGGAGAGGAGAGGAGAGAGAGGCGTGTGTGCGTGTGTCTGAGGGGTCATTGTAATCAGGGGCTCTCATTAGCCCGCTGTTGGCTGTGGATGACAGGAGGTGTCCCAGGGAACCAGGGGAAACAGGAGCTCATAAGCCCAGCGCTTCATCTACTGCCGCTGGAGTGGCTGAGGACGGAGCCTGCCTCTCTCCCCAACCATCTCCCAGATATATGGAGCCTGCCTCTCTCCCCAACCAACTCCCAGATATACGGAGCCTGCCTCTCTCCCCAACCAACCCCCAGATATACGGAGCCTGCCTCTCTCCCCAACCAACCCCCAGATATATGGAGCCTGCCTCTCTCCCCAACCAACCCCCAGATATACGGAGCCTGCCTCTCTCCCCAACCAACTCCCAGATATACGGAGCCTGCCTCTCATCCCAACAAATCTCCCAGTATAATACTTGGAGGCCTGCCTCTCTTC
Source organism: Salvelinus sp. IW2-2015 (assembly GCF_002910315.2). NCBI lineage: Eukaryota > Metazoa > Chordata > Actinopteri > Salmoniformes > Salmonidae > Salvelinus > Salvelinus sp. IW2-2015. The sequence continues at coordinate 25,001,050 of NC_036871.1, forward strand.
CCCAACCCAACTTCCAGATATTATTGATGCCTGCCCTCTCGACTCCCAACCAACACTCCCAGAATTATATTACGGATGCCTGCCTCTCTCATAGCCCAACGCAATCTCTCCCAGAATACTACGGAGCTCCTAATGTGGCCTGTCGATTACTTCGTCCGCAATCCACTTCGCGATCACTCGTCACTACGGATCAGCGCTTGTTCTGCTCCCCTAGCATGTCGCATGCCTTCCGAAACCAACTCCTCATCAAGAATTATATCGGCTAGCCTGCTCTCCAAGACGCTCCTCCAACACTAACTCTCCCAACGATATACGGAGCGTGCCTCTCTGCCCCAAACGTAGAACACCTCTCCCGTGAGTATTATAGTACGGACCGACGCTGGTACTTTCCCCTCAAATCCAAACTCCCAGATATCGTTAATCATGGAGGCCAGGCTCACCTCACGCCCACACACTCTCAGATATTACGGGCAGCCTGCCTCTCTACCCCAACCAATCTTCCCAGTACTGATGGAGTGCCTCTACCCCATAAAACGCAGACTATGGAGACCTGCTCTCACTCCCAACCCAACTCCCAGTATATTATATTGGAGCCCTGCCTCTATCCCCAACGAACTCCCAGAATATCGGAGACGCCTCTATTCTCTCCCCAACCAACTCCCAAAGAAGCTATGGAGCTGCCTCTGCTCTTACGCAACAAGCCCACGTCTAATATATACGGAGCCTGCCTCTCTCCCCAACCAACTCCCCAGAATATATGAGCCTGCCTTCTCCCCAACCAACTCCCAGATATATGGAGCCTGCCTCTTTCCCAACCAACTCTCCATAATTACGGAGCCTGCCCTCTCTCCCCAACCAACTCCCAGATATAGGAGCCTCTCTCTAATCCCCAACCAACCCCAGATATATACGGAGCCTGCCTTCTCCCCAACAACTCCCAGATATAGGAGCCTGCCTCTTCCCCAACCAACTCCCAGATATACGGAGCATGACTCTCTCCCCAACCACTCCCAGATATACGGAGCCTGCCTCTTCCCCCAAACAACTCCACCGATATACGGAGCATGACTCTCTTCCCAACATTCCCAGATATACGGAGCCTGCTCTCTCCCCACCATCTCCCAGATATACGGAGCCTGCCTCTCTCCCCAACCAACTCCCAGATATACGGAGCATGACTCTCTCCCCAACCATCTCCCAGATATACGGAGCCTGCCTCTCTCCCCAACCAACTCCCAGATATACGGAGCTTGCCTCTCTCCCCAACCAACTCCCAGATATACGGAGCCTGCCTCTCTCCCCAACCAACTCCCAGATATACGGAGCATGACTCTCCCCAACCAACACCTAGACATACCTAGACAAAACACCACAGCCGTAGACTAGATTGGCATGGGCATGGTGCTCTTGCCTTATGCACAAGACTGTTTTACTCAGAGATGGCCGAGGAAGACAGGTAAATAGTGAACAGACACAAATACACTAGGAGGGGGCTGAGGGAAAGAGACCTAAATCTCTGACACAAAACCAATAAAACACCTCATCAGCAGACATACTGTAGTAAAACAGCCCTTGTGTTTCCTGTTTCTGCATTTCTCTCTGTCTGAAGGGGCCCAGAGAGGGAGGTGTGTAAACGCTACTGGACTCACTACATTGCTAGGTGCCAGGCAGTGTGTGTGGCTGTGTGAGTACCCAGGGTCCCCAACCTGCTGGGCAAAGCCATCCATATCAGGTTTAAAATAACCACAAATGAGACTTAACCTTTAGCAGAGACAAATGAAATGAAAGAATGGTCGCGTGGTGGATGTGATCAGTAGCAGGCCTCATTCATAGGGGGCTCTCTGTGAGCCTGACCTGGATTACTGCTCTGTTCCTGGAGGGCCTACGGTGAATGCCACACCAGCAGACAGAACACATTCATCTGCTCTGTGAGCTCTATTCACCTCTATCAGAGAATAGGAAACAAAGACGTGAACACACACACAATCAGTTGAAGTCGGAAGTTTACATACATTAAAACTCATTTTTCAACCACTCCACAAATTTCTTGTTAACAAACTATAGTTGTCGCATGTCGGTTAGGACATCTACTTTGTGCATGATACAAGTCATTTTTCCAACAATTGTTTAGACAGATTATTTCACTTATAATTCACTCTATCACAATTCCAGTGGGTAAGAAGTTWACATACACTAAGTTGACTGAGCCTTTAAACAGCTTGGAAAATTCCAGAAAATGATGTCGTGGCTTTAGAAGCTTCTGATAGGCTAAATTACATACTTTGAGTCAATTGAAGGTGTACCTGTGGATGTATTTCAAGGCCTACCTTCAAATTCAGTGCCTCTTTGCTTGAAATCATGGGAAAATCTAAAGAAATCAGCCAAGACTTCAGAAAAAAGATTGTAGACCTCCACAAGTCTGGTTAATCCTTGGGAGCAATTTCCAAATGCCTGAAGGTACCACGTTCATCTGTACAAACAATAGTACACAAGTATAAACACCGTGGGACCACGCAGCCGTCTCCTAGAGATGAACGTACTTTGTGCGAAAAGTGCAAATCAATCCCAGAACAACAGCAAAGGACCTTTTGAAGATTCTGGAGGAAACAGGTACAAAAGTATCTATATCCACAGTAAAACGAGTCCTATATCGACATAACCTGAAAGGCCGCTCAGCAAGAAAGAAGCCACTGCTCCAAAACCGCCATAAAAAAAGCCAGACTACGGTTTGCAACTGCACATGGGGACAAAGATCGTACTTTTTAGAGAAATGTCCTCTGGTCTGATGAAACAAAAAAGAACTTGTTGGCCATAATGACCATCATATGTTTTTGGAGGAAAAGGGGGAGGCTTGCAGGCCGAAGAACACCATCCCAACCGTGAAGCAGGTGGGTGGCAGCGTCATGTTTTGGAGGTGCTTTGCTGCAGGAGGGACTGGTGCACCTTCACAAAATAAGAGCATCATGAGGCAGGGAAAATTATGTGGATATATTGAAGCAACATCTCAAACATCAGTCAGGAAGTTAAAGCTGGTCGTAAATGGGTCTTCCAAATGGACATGACCCCAAGCATACGTCCAAAGTTGTGGCAAAAGGCTTAGGACAAAAAAGTCAAGGTATTGGAGTGGCCATCACAAAGCCCTGACCTCAATCCTATAGAACATTTGTGGCAGAAACTGAAAAACGTGTGCGAGCAGGATCCTACAAACCTGACTCAGTTAAAAGGCTCTGTCAGGAGGAATGGGCCAAAATTCACCCAACTTATTGTGGGAAGCTTGTGGAAGGCTACCCGAAACTTTGACCCAAGTTAAGACAATTTAAAGCAATGCTAACAATACTAATTGATGTATGTAAACATCTGACCCACTGGGAATGTGATGAAAGAAATAAAAGCTTAAATAAATCGTTCTCTCTTCTATTATTCTGACATTTCACATTTTAAATAAAGTGGTGATCCTAACTGACCTAAGACAAGGCATTTTACTAGGATTAAATGTCAGGAATGAGAAAAACTGAGTTTAAATGTATTTTGGCTAAGGTGTATGTAAACCTCCTACTTCAACTGTACCTACCACACACACACACACACAAACAAACAGGCATGAATACAAATACACACAATGCATGCATTTTACAGCATCTGTTTAAATGCTTCTCTCACGCGACACACACGCACACACACACACACACACACACACACACACACACACACACACACACACACACACACACACACACACACACACACACACACACACACACACACACACACACACACACACACACACACACACACACACACACACACCACACACACACACACACACACACACAGGTGAGCAAACACACAAGGAGCAGTAACATATCTTAATGGTTGAAACACACTTCATTCCATAGATCACACGCACGCTCCACTTTCCAGACCCGAATTATGAAATATGAAATGGAGCATTACCGCTCGGATTGGCAGTCTGCCCAGGACTGTGCTGCTCCTCTATCACATTGTCTTCTACTGCCAGAAAGAAAGAGAGAGAGGGGGAAGAAGCGATTAACAGCAAGAAACCAAAAACAAGTTTCCACTTGTCAGACACACTGAGACTTTCTTTCTCCCTTTTTTCTACACTATCTTTTTTCTGTTTATTATTTACTGCATGGAAACTCCAGGAGATTTCAACAGCTCAAACTGTTTTTAAATGTTTTATTTTATTTCACCTTTATTTAACCAAGTAGGCCAGTAGAGAACAAGTTCTCCTTTACAAACTCAACCAGGCCAAGATAAAGCCAAGCAGTGCGACAAAAACAACAACACAGAGTTACACATTGGATAAACCAACGTACAGTCAATAACACAATAGAAACATCTATGTAGAGTGTGTGCAAATGTATTAAGATTAGGGAGGTAAGGCAATAAAACGGCTATAATGGTGAAATAATTACAATTTAGCATTAACACTGGAGTGATAGATGTGCAGATGATGATGTGCAAGTAGAGATACTAGGGTGCAAAAGAGCAAAAAATAAAAATAACAATATGGGGATGAGGTAGTTGGGTGTGCTATTTACAGACGGGCTGTGTACAGTTACAGTGATCGGTAAGCTGCTCTGACAGCTGATGCTTAAAGTAGGAGAGGGAGATATAAGTCTCCAGCTTCAGTGATTTCTGCAATTCTGGGGTTTGGGAATCCATAAGCCTTTCATATGTATGAGGTTCGGCAACAAGGTAGGCAACCTCCCACGTAAATAACATATTGGACTGAGTAATGACATTATGAATTATGAAATTCTCCCAAGAAACCCTCTCCCAACATCAACAGTGACAAGCTGAAAAACACCTTGATGACTGCATTAGTGAGAGGATATCTCTGAGACAAAATAACACCCCATGTATTAGACAGAAGATGTAGATAAATAACGCATTTAGACTAAAATGGTAGTGTCACAGCATTAATCTAGAATTTTCGAGGATCGGTCTAAGGCACTGCATCGCAGTGCTAGAGGAGTCACTACAGACCCGGATTCGATCCCGGGCTGTATCACAACCGGCCATGATCGGGAGTCCCATAGGGCGGCGCACAATTAGCCCAGCGTCGTCCGGGTTAGGGGAGGGTTTGGCCATTGTTGTAAATAAGAATTTGTTCTTAACTGACTTGCCTAGTTAAATAAAGGTTTTTGGGGGTATGATATTTATTCCTCTGTAACTTTCTCACACATCATTCCTCACAATTCGTTCAGGACAACGGCCTACAATGCCAGCCATATCAATATATTTCTGAAGTGATATTTGGCTGTACAGGCTAGCATGAGGGACAAGAAGTACCTAGCCACAACGAGGTTTGCTTTTAGAAAAGTCAGCTAACCTTCTAAGTTACCTTGGTATAACTAGCTAGTTAACTTTCTCTCATGATTATAAAGACTACAAAATGTTAATAAAAACAGCATATTTTATTGACCTAAAAGGTTAGCTGTGTTAGCCCAGTTGCTAGCTTATCCAGGGTCAGTGATACATAGAGCAACCATGTAATGTCTATCTATGGGAACAACTGCAATTATTTTGCAAGCAACATTGCTAAAATGTATAAAATAACATTTCATTAACCTCATAAAATGTTATCTGTAATGCTCATCTCCTGTAGCCTAAATTACAAGGGTTGGATTTGCACTAAACTGTACATGTTAGCACTTAAAAAGCATATACAAAATCTGGTATATACTGTACATTGTSTACTGGTATCATTTTAAATTGAGAACATAAATCTCAACATGTAAACATTGTGTGAGTTTAGCTATTCTCTGCTACAGATAATAGATGCCGATATTTATTTATTTAACCTTTTAACTATACATGTCAGTTAAGAACAAATTCTTATTTACAATGATGGCTACCCCGGCCAAACCCTAACCAGGACGACGCTGGGCCAATTACGTCCGGTTGTGATACAGCCTGGAATCAAACCAGGGTCTGTAGTCATACATCATACTACATCATACTGTAGGCCTACGGCTGCATTAGTGATGCATGCCATATGATAATGTGCAAAATGGATTCACATAGCTGATATACTGAGAGTGACAATCAAATAAAACAGATTGGAGAACTTACAACTAGACAAAAAGGAAATGTTCATTTGAGAATACAAAACAGAAACACAGACACATTAGAGACAGAACCCCTCTTTATTGCAGGATTGTGATGATTAATCAACATTGACACTAGTTCATTTTGAATAATAGTTTAACAGTTAAAACAAGTTTAAACACTTCAATTCAAAGAATCAACACTTCAAAATGTACAAATAAGCTAAATCGTATGTAAAGATTAGACATCTTAGTGTAAACAACAATAGATAATTGAGTAGTAACAAGTAGGCTATTATTACTAAAGCATCATTTCAGGCAGGGGCRCAACTTTCACTGGGGACGCGGGTGACATGTCCCCCCACATTCTGAAATGGCATTTTTCCCCCCCGAGTTTTACCATTGGAATGTGATACAAAATGAGGCAACGGTGTGCTTTAGGACCATGCAAACTCCTCCAAGCGGTCAGGCAGGCTGTTTGGAGTATTTATCCAACTGGATAAAAAAATTWAATGATGTCTCCTCCACTTATAAAACCAAATTTGTGACCCTAAACTCCCAGCAGACCTCCAGCATGGTTTGCTGGACAGAACCCTGCACTCCCAGCAGACCTCCAGCAGGGTTTGCTGGACAGAACCCTGCACTCCCAGCAGACCTCCAGCAGGGTTTGCTGGACAGAACCCTGCACTCCCAGCAGACCTCCAGCAGGGTTTGTAATCGGTAATAGCGCCAATTGTAATAGGTTTATTATACATTGTGAGTGATGTTAAACTGTATTTTTGTATGCAACATTTGCTAACATAGGTAGGCCTACACATACAATCCATGGCAATAGGATATACCCATTGTCTCTTGGGATATTCATATGGACCTCTCTCCTCATCTGCAAACAGGCTTTCACAGATTTCCTGAGGACAGAAAACATCACAAACAAACAAACAAACAGGCTTCATTATCCTCAAAATAAACAGCACTGAATATGTTGCTATTATCTCTGTCTTCAAAGTTTCCCTCTCTAGGGACTGGAACTGGAGAATATTTTCAAAATGTCCTCCCACAAAAAAAGACCTGCCCTATCCAGTAGCCTACACTGTTCCTTTACTGACAGCTGAAGCTGGGACCAGAACCGAGTTTGGGAAACCCTGAGCTAGTTGATGACATTTAATTAACTTAGCTAAACAGCTAGCTAGCAGCTCCGTTGAGTTAGCATACAAAGTGACCTACAGTAGCCAGCTAGCTAACGTTAGCTGATAATACATCGTTTACATAAAAACTGTGTTTACTTACTCGAATAGGTTATTCCACTGCCTCAATTTTCTGGGTCCTTACAAAAGAAAAATAATTGGCAAAAGTGCAGCCAGCAGCCATGTGGATGAATGGAGACGAAGAAAAAAGTACATTTGTCACTAGAGCGGTTTAGAACGTGTTGTGACATTTGACTTTACCAGCGTAACACGGAACCCAAACCGCCATCGTGCCATCGTGCGCTATCGTGCGCTATCGTGCATAAATGTATTTAATATTCTCCCCCACACCAAACGCGATCACGACACGCAGGTTAAAATATCAAAACAAACTCTGAACCAATTACATTAATTTAGGGACAGGTCGAAAAGCATTAAACATGTATGGCAATTTAGCTAGTTAGCTTGCACTTGCTAGCTAACGTTAATTTGTCCTATTTAGCTAGCTTGCTGTTGCTAGCTAATTTGTCCTGGGATATAAACATTGAGTTGTTATTTTACCTGAACTGCACAAGGACCTCTACTCCTTTAATCCACACATAAAACGGCCAACCGAATCGTTTCTAGTCATCTCTCATGCATGTAACATGCTGACCAGACCGGACACGTCGCGTGCGCGAGCTTCGCAAAATAAATTTTGAAATTCATGTTATTCAATTATTGCAGCCACACTGCTCGCGAGCGCCAACGTTACCAAGGGCTAAAATAGAAGTCATTCCTATTTCTGACGCAGATCGCGCTGAAAGTCCTACCTCTCCCATCTCCTCATTGGTTTATAGAAGCACGTGCCATCTCCTCATTGGTTATACCCACGTGGGTGATTGAAAGACGAACTGTTTTGCCTGTAGTTGTGGTAATACTATGAAAGTTTAGATGTGATCACCATATAAGTTCAATGATGAAAAAGCCTGGAAGGAGGAGAGATGACTAGAAACGATTCGGTTGACCGTTTTATGTGTGGTTTAATTTGTCGGAGTAGAGGACCTTGTGCAGTTCAGGTAAAATAACAACTCAATGTTTATATCCCAGGACAAATTAGCTAGCAACAGCAAGCTAGCTAAAAAAGACAAATTAGCTAGCAAGTGCAAGCTAACTAGCTAAATTGCCATACATGTTTAATGCTTTTCGACCTGTCCCCAAATTAATGTCATTGGTTCAGAGTTTTTTTGATATTTTAACCTGCGTGTCGTGATCGTGTTTGGTGTAGGGGGACAAAATACATTTATGCACGATAGCGCACGATGGCGCACGCGCGCAGCCGGTTTGGGTTCCGTGTTACAGTTAGTCCTCTTTCAATTTCAACAAATATAAATCACAGACTGCCGGCCACACTTGACAACTTTCAAACTAGCATAGGTAACAACTACCCGGACAGAAAACAGTGAYGCACATATCACACCACCCCCACAGAAGATTAGTTAGAAAAATCTTTGGAACATTCAAACTGTTTTTGCAATACAAAAATTCCAAGGGACAACGATATGATTTTAGTGATATGGCAACGTGAGACTACGGGGATATTAACAATTCATAGGACTATAAGATATTTATAATATTATTTATATTTCGTAGTTTTGAAAGACCGTGTTTATATGTATTCATCCAAGGCCAGTTCACAACGTGGCATATTTGTGCGATTTTGAGGTTTAATTTGACCGAGTATGACCGTGCATTCAGATCAGCCCCCAGTCAGTCAGTGATAGGTAACTGAACACTTGTCAAAGGAGTGATGGTTTGATCAGCGTTAAGATTAATTAATTAGCTACACTAACTACATGGCAACCAACCCTTATTTGATACAATGTGATATTGGCCTTGACAAAAATAACTTTAGCTTGATGAGGCCTGATTTCTTCACGTGGGCACTGTTTTGAACTGGGTGACGGTGAGGGGGTAGAGAGTTCCTTGCAGCATGTCAAGTACAGGGAACTAAATGTATTTTAGCAGCGGGAAGAGAACTAAAGACTCTCCCACCTGTTCTCTGTAAAATTAGGGTCTCACCAAGGACTTCTGACGCCTCGCTGTTCCTCCCCTGCAGTTGAAATGCATTCTCCATTATGCCTTCTCCATCTAGCCTTTCATTTCCCTTCAGCAGAGAGAAAGGGGAGTCTGACAGGACCTCCCAGCAGGGGGAGAGTGGCAGTGTGACTGCCAACACCAGAAACCAGCTAGTGACACTTTTAAACAAAGGCAACAAATATCCTGTACTTTGTATAATTAAGGCAGGGATCTTATGGTGGTGAGCAACTTATTCTCAAGTGAGCTGGAGTCAATGTAGAGAGTGGTGTCAAACCTCGCTGGGGAATCAAGAGGGAAGCGTCAAACAGCTTCTTATGAAGACGGTAACGCGAGAGATGGGAGTGGCAATGTCTCCATCACTTGCCGGAACCGCTGGCCGATATTGAACAATAGTTTCAGTAAAGGAGATCTTCTTCAAAGCTGTCTTGATGACATGCCATGTTTAGGAAATGTGTTTCATTCTACAAAAGGAAGAACAATAGGTCTGCACTCCTACCAGAGTTAATCAGACACCATTTATCCAATTTGTGAGAATACAAAAGTCCTCTGATCTCTGTTAGTTAATTTGTTAAACACATCACTAAAACGGGAGAGATGAGGAGTGGCAGATGAACGCAATGTTGAATGTGTCCCCATAGAGCACCGTAAATAGAGAACTGTGTCTCTGTATCTTTCCGTATCACCAGTGCAGAAGCCTCGCCTCGTCCTGTGGAGACATACAGGCCTTAGAGAGTGAGCCTGAGTCCCTGTGAATCTAATGAGTTTGTCCAGCTGTGTTGATCACCTTGCATCCAGGATCTTTTAAATGGACCAGGATAGAGGGGGATCCTAATAAATCGCCCATGGTTTGTACATAGATTGGTTGGGTGGAAGGATTGTGTGTGTGTGTGTGTGTGTGTGTGTGTTTGGAGGAGAGCTGGAGTTTTTGTTTTGATTACCGTCCCTGTTGGCGAGATAAGGGAGTTGAGGCAGAAAATTCCATTTTAGAATGCCATCAGAACTTATCCATTACAGCAGCATCAGCCATGATTTGATGATTTATCACCACTGTGAACTTATTAAAAAATGACAAACCAAGCCATTTTTGTTCTTGATTTAAATTCCTTTTTATTTCCATCACTCTGTGGGATGTTTCCGTGGATTTGACAGGTGCTACCTAGGTGTGCTATTGGTCATCAGAGCTAACCTGTCAGACATGCAAATAATTTACCCATAGTATTTCTCCAACAATGACAACTCAGCAACGATCAAATACACATTTCATCAGCCATTGATGCAATACTCAATGAGAAATTAATAATAATACCCCTGACTCATTTAATAAATATATACTACAGCTGCCTGATAACCATCTCAACAAGACTGGAATATATATATATATAGAGACACAGTTCTATATATATATATATATTATACGAGCAGACAAACAGAATATCACTTCAGCAGCCGACCAGCTATCAGTTAATACATTTTTGACAAGGTACATTGTAAAACTCTGCCAATGACACACTGTTTTTATTATTATGCTGCAATGTTTTGTTGATATAACATACACATGGGACCAAATCAACACTGCTCCTTTGATTTTATACATGTAACAGGAATAATGTAATCTGACTACAAGTGTTGTAGCATCGAAGGTCCGCTGATTAACATATACAATCCAATACAAAAGTAATTTAGGAGAGATTGGCAATCCCCTGGCAAGAATCAATCCTTCAACATGTAATCTACAAATGAATTACCAACCAATAAATGCAAACCCAAAGAATAAGACTCATGGCCAGATGTCCTCAATAAAAGCAATACAGTGAAATGTTTCTTAGAAGTCATGTAGAAAACACAACACAATCTAATGAAGAAGTGAACGGGCAAAACACAACACAATCTAATGAAGAAGTGAACGGGCAAAACACAACACAATCTAATGGAAGAAGTGAACGGGCAAAACACAACACAATCTAATGAAGAAGTGAACGGGCAAAAACACCAACACAATCTAATGAAGAAGTGAACGGGCAAACACAACACAATCTAATGAAGAAGTGAACGGGCAAAACACAAACACAATCTAATGAAGAAGTGAACGGGCAAACACAACACAATCTAATGAAGAAGTGAACGGGTAAAACACAAACACAATCTAATGAAGAAGTGAACGGGCAAAACACAACACAATCTAATGAAGAAGTGAACGGGCAAAACAAACACAATCTAATGAAGAAGTGAACGGGCAAAACACAACACAATCTAATGAAGATGTGAACGGGCAAAACACAACAAATCTAATGAAGAAGTGAACGGGCAAACACAACACAACCTAATGAAGAAGTGAACGGGCAAAAACACAATACAATCTAATGAAGAAGTGAACGGGCAAAACACAATACAATCTAATGAAGAAGTGAACGGCAAAACACAACACAATCTAATGAAGAAGTGAACGGGCCAAAACACAACACAATCTAATGAAGATGTGAACGGGCAAAACACAACACAATCTAATGAAGAAGTGAACGGGCAAAACACAACACAATCTAAGAAGAAGTGAACGGGCAAAACACAACACAATCTGAGTATCACTTGCTCTAATCCATCAAATTAATCCTGTTGGCGTGAAAGGCTGTAAGGCCATAAGTAAAGAGGCTGTGTGTGTGTGTGTGTGTGTGTGTGTGTGTGTGTGTGTGTGGTGTGTGTGTGTGTGTGCGTGCGTGCGTGCGTGCGTGCGTGTCTGAGAGAAGAAGGACTGCTAGACACACACACACACATACAAAGCCCTCTATTCCTGGATATGCGAGCGGTGAGCAGCAGCGTGATTCATCTGGTTGGTTACAGTGAGCTTGGACATTACAATGTGGAGCACAATGGCTGTGTAATCGGCCCTGACTGACCGGGAAGGAGACACTCGCCACAGGGACTACAACTCAATTTAGCTGGGGTCACCAGGTCAAACCTCCTCAATTAGTGCTGGGGGAGAGGGGAGAGGACACAAACTGCACATGAATAACTTTCTTAATGAGCATTATTTGAACTGGTGCTGATTAGGGTCATAAATAATTTGCAATGGAGGAGCCATGTGTTAATCATACACTGTTATGTTTGTAATCCTTCATGTATTATTATAATGTAAACATGTTCTGAATATGAATAGTAATTCTGAAGTAGTTTGAAATCGAATAATACCTTATTGAAAATAATAATACTATCAAAGGATAAATAATCATACTAATGTATTATTTTATATTATGATCATATTTATTAAACAAAAATAATAATACTTTATGTATTTTATTCAAACAAATTTGTCAGGAAATCAGTCATTGACAGCAGATCGGGGAGGCACCATCTCCCAGCAGACAGACAAGCCATGACAACAGGAGACACACGCCATGAAATAAGAGTAGATATCGGCCAGCTCCCGTGGCACCCAGACAGGCCCAGCACAACTCACTGAGCCCCAGCCTCCAGCACATCAAGAACACTGACAGCCATGTTAATGGGATTTCTATGGCTCCATCATCATTTCCTTAATGATAATACTAACCATATTTTTGAGTCACATTAGAAAAGTGTTAATGGGTGTTATATCACAGATCATTAATTGTAAAAATAATAAATAAAATAGAATATCGGGAGCTTATTAAAGTAGAAATGGCATTAGAGCTTGCTAGAGTTTAAAGTATAGGAAAATAAAATTGAGTGAATAGCATATCTACTCTGTCTCTGACTTTAATCATTAAAAGCAAATGAGTGCAGCTCTTATTGCATTTTTTTATAATTATGAATACATACTGAATAATTATTTTTCATTAATATTCGCAACAACAAAACTCTAAAGCTCAAGTACTGTATGGCCTAGTTGCAATCACTTGGTTTTCATTAGGTACTGTAAATTTGGTTTGCAAATCGAAAAAAGTGGCTATGGATCCACGGAGTGCAGCACATCTGCCTAGTTCCATATTGGCCAGGTTGGACATCAATAAATGCATCGATACTGGACTAGAGATGGAGACATAGTTTAACTATGGTTGAACTCTCAACATTTGCACCACTTTAAATCAACCCCTCTAATATGACAACAATAAAGCCTGAACGTCAATGACCTGAAATAAAATTAAATCAAGTCATATAGACCCAATTCAAAAGACAAAATGGTGAGGAGAAAAAAAATGTGTTTATCAAGGCAAAATCTAGACTGTTAACTAAGCTAAAACGGGGTTATTTTTGATAGTACGCCTATAGGACACAGACGATCTATGTTCGCTGTTGATTTCATAGCATTTTCTTGACTGTAATAAGCATTCATACTATTTCCATATCAATGAACCCATATCAAATGGCATACAGTCTTCTTCTATCCAATGCCAATTCCCAGAGTTCACTCATGTTGTGACGGAACTCATCTTGTGATAAACATCAAATATTTAAGGTGTATATGACATGACAACGATTTCATCATACTCTGCTATACATTAACTAAATTGTGCAGAAAATAAATGTATGTATGCAGACGACAGCTACCCTGGAAATATAGTTTTCAGCCAATGAAGACAGAGGACTGGGAGAAAGTGCTCTAAGAGAAAATATCAACCCAGTCTCTCTCTCGCGCTCTCTGCTCAGGAAGTCAGTGAGCAACGTGGCAGGCAGTCATATGTTCTGTATGTGCAGAATCTGCACTAATCTGACTGAGGGATCGTCCTTCTATTCCTCTATCACTGCAGATCACTGTGACTGAACAAGCTTCTGACCCAACACTTCAGCATTCACATCAAAACAAAATCACGATGCACCCGCCAGTTTAGAAATGCAGATGGAACAGGATTGAGTAAATGTCAGTGGCGAGGGTGAAGTGTTTGCATATAAGTGAATTATGTGCGGTCTTGTCCTGTGCCATCTATTCCCCTGAGCATTAACGTCGCCGGCTACTTCTCTCAGACTTAATTGAAACGGGACTTGTAACGTTGCCCTTTTCCTCAACGGGACCAAAACATAACCTCTGACTCCCTCTAGCATCCAATCGGCAGAGAAGTTAAAGGGGGACAGATTCCACAGAGAAAAGAAAAGGGGAAAGATTCCATAGACAGAATAAGAAGAAAAAGAGAGGCGACCATCAAGGCTTTATTTTGTCCTCTTTCTTGAAAGCATTTCACTGTAAGGCCTACTACACCTGTTGTATTCAGCATTTCACTGTAAGGCCTACTACACCTGTTGTATTCAGCATTTCACTGTAAGGCCTACTACACCTGTTGTATTCAGCCATTTCACTGTAAGGTCTACTACACCTGTTGTATTCAGCATTTCACTGTAAGGTCTACTACACCTGTTGTATTCAGCATTTCACTGTAAGGCCTACTACACCTGTTGTATTCGGCATATGTGACAAATACAATTTGATTTGATTTCTCTCTCTGTACATGCTGTCTCCCAACCTAAGTCAACCGATAGCCTACCGTACGCCCCCGTCTCCGGACATGATTGGGATTGACTGTCCCTACATGTGCCATCAGCGTCTGACCTTACTTTATCAGTCACAGAACAAAGTGAAAGTTAGTTCTTTTACTGTCAGGGTGAGACATGGACACTGACCATGTCTCTAACCCACACAACACAATCAATGACACTGTGATCTGAAACTCTGCAATTACAGTCTGAAAGGTAAACTACCTACAGTAACAGCTACCATTACATTCAAACACTGCCCACTGTCTCTAACCCACACAACCCACACAACACAATCGATGACACTGTGATCTGAAACTCTGCAATTACAGTCTGAAAGGTAAACTACCTACAGTAACAGCTACCATTACATTCAAACACTGACCACTGTTTCTAGCCAACACATGACAACCAATAAATAATACTCTGCTACTACATTCTGAGGGGAAATATAATCTGACAGACACCACCTAATGCAAACACTGAAACTATGCAAAATCCCCAAAACAGATGAAAAGGAAGGCTGTCTTGTGAACATCAGTATAAGTGTGACTGCCTCCCTACGGATAGAGGTGGACAAAGAACAATAAACAACATCTGCCTGCTCTCTTCTGAAAAATCTAGGATGGGTCCACATTTCATTACAACTTTACTTAAAGACAAGACAGTTGTGGAGAACATATGGGAGTAGAAACCGTTTCTGCAACTAAGCTGTTGCATTTGGATTTCAATAGCAATGCAAAAACAAACACTAAATGTCATCACTCAGACAATATTTAAAATATTGCATGCAGTCTCTCTCTGACACATACTGTTTACTCACACACACTCAACACGCACGCACGCACGCACGCACGCACCGCACGCACGCACGCACGCACGCACGCACGCACGACGCACGCACGACACACACACACACACACACACACACACACACACACACACACACACACACACACACACACACACACACACACACACACACGACGCACACACACGTAACACCACAGAGAAGAAATGTACCTATACACTAAAGAAATGTGCACACACACACACTTGTAGCACATCTGCTGGTTCAAACAGATAATGTCTAAGTGATTTATCTTTGGAGAATAGAGAATGTCATTTCACCTACAGCATCAAAACCAGTCAATGCCACCAAAGTGTGAGCTGCAGACAAAAACAGAAATCTATCTATAGAGGCGTTGTTTACTGTGAATATAACCAGCAGACACAGACACACTTGAAACAGTCTGTGACAAGAACAGTGAGATGTGCATGATACACTCACACTCACATTCCCCTCTCTCCTGGGTATTGATTTAAAATGGTCGCTGTAGGAATTTTACCATAGACCATGTAACTATCCTTGGAGATGAAGACTTCCGAGAATGAAAGGGGAGAAAGAAAGAGTCAACAGACCACAAGCTGAGACAGTGAAATTGTGGACAATTATTTGCTGAGCAAAATACAATGCCTGTCAGATGAACTGCAGCTCAACCTCGAACCCCAGCAGCTACCATACCACAAATACTAGAGAAATACTGTGTGTGTAAAGCTGGCTACCGTAAAACCGTGTAACTGACAGTTATGGATGAAGAAATCATTAAAATAAAATAACTGTCATAACTGTTTTGGGGGAGGGAACATGGACTCTTCACAACGTGATGAAACTTTGTTACTCCTTGCTGAAACAAAAGGTGTTGTTGTAGCAAACAAGTCTCCCAAACGAGTCGCCCCCCTCCCCCACACAATGCAGCAGCAGCGCACATAGAAATAGAACAAATAGAACAGGCTTGGAACCTCTAACCCTGGAAATTTGACTGTAAACTCATGGGTGTACACTACACTCGCAATGGCTTCCTAGTATTGTGATGCAATCATTTCCATGGTAATGTAGAATGTTCATTCAAATGATGTTATATGACGTGGCTCATGCAATGGAAAATATTTTTGGTTTTGTCAGTTAAGCTGAATCAACAAATCCCAGCACATATTGATGGGTGCACTTCCTGCTTTTAGTTCTTGCTTTTACTTCCTGCTTTGCTCCTATGGGCACATTCACAATGGCCGCCTATATGCCATCACTGGCTTGAATGGGGACAGGTGTTCTATTCATCATTTTTCTATGGCAGCTCATGCAGTAAGGAGCAGAGGAGAAAATGTGCTTAAATGGTTTTTTAAAATAATAATGCATACATTTTTTTGTTATTCGAACAGTGACCCTGGTCATTTGGCTGGCCAATTACGTCATCCAATATTCCATGACCGTCACAGCCCTATGTGTGTGTGTGCGTGTGCGTGTACGTATCTAAGAGGGTGAAGTTAGTGTACATCTCAGAGTATTAGGATATATACCTTTGGTACATATCATAATGTGACCAATTAAGAATAAATTAAGACAAAGTCCATCTCAAATGAATGTGTACAAAAATAATGTATCACTTTGGAAACTGAGAGTCTATCAAATAAATACACATCACATGTGGATGTAGTTCTGCTTTATGCTTATAATCATGTAATA
>NC_036871.1:25023349-25053203 GCF_002910315.2 Salvelinus sp. IW2-2015
GCGATGATTCACGGTCCGGTTCCTCTGGCGACGACCATCGGTCCGGTTCTTCCGGCAACGAGCCACAGTCCGGTTCCTCCGATGACGTGTCCACGAGCGGAGTGGGTACTTTGCCCCGCACCGGAGCCGGCCCCGACGGTAGATGCCCACCCGGACCCTCCCCTGTTGAGTCAGGTTTTGCGGCCGGAGTCCGCACCTTTGAGAGGGGGTATTGTCACGCCCTGACCATAGAGAGCTTTTATTCTCTATGTTGGTTAGGTCGGGGTGTGATTTAAGGGTGGGTTATCTAGGTGAATTATATTGGGGATCATATTTAGGTAGCCATTTTCCCATTGAACTTTGTGGGATCTTGTCTATGTATAGTTGCCTGTGAGCATTATATTACCTTCACGGTTCGTTTTGTTGTTTTGTTGTTTAAAGTTTTCTATTCCAAAATAAAGGATGGAAACATACCACGCTGCATCTTGGTCCACTCCTTATAACGATCGTGACATTAGCTGGAATGGAATGTTTGTATATTTAATGTGACTGTGATATGTGGTTGTCTCACCTTGCTAGTTTAAGATGAATGTACTAACTGTAAGTCAATCTGAATAAGAGCATCTGCTAAATGACTAAAATATCAAATGTAAATGTTTTACATACAGATTTCATATTACTGTATTGATTCATAATTTTGATGTCACAAATGTATAATTTGTACTGTTCTTTATAAAAAATGTAGTTTGACACATTTGACACTGTGAAACCTCAAAGTACAACTTATTTCTCTGAGAGTGAGGGGGATATACAGCATAGTGTTTAGCAAAAAAAAACATGATTACTTGTCTCTCTGAAATTAACATCAAGTGCTAGATTTCAAACAAATACATCTCTGTCATTTAACAACCCCATGTCGTGATTAAATAGTGAGAAAACCCCCCACCAAACTCTTTAATAAGTTCTTTAATTAAACAATAAAAGCTAATTTACCAACATTTCTGAAAATGGCTATATAGCGTTATGGATAGAAACTCTTCAAATAGACTTCTACAATGATCTGCTAAAGTCCAAGCTCTCATTGTGATAATTAAAATGTATGTATGTAACAAATATAAATATTTTATATCTCAAGCAAATTTTCATGACCTTTTCTGTTGTATATTATGTTCCATATGTTCCATTTAGCATAAACACATTTACATTTTTCCTCTATTCAGATTGCACACCTACATTTTCAGTATTTTACAGAGTTTCATATTGTTGATATCTTATTATATTATAATATTGATATTTTATTCTCTGAGCAAGGCCTCATAGAGGTTTAACAGAGTGGCTCTCAAGCAGACATCAGAAGGTGGGAGTGTGGAGGAGGGTTGAAAGGGAAAGGCTATCCAAGGTCATGAGTAGACCTAGAGACCTTTGCTGGCTAGCTGTAGCGCACCGCAAGTGGTAAATCCCTACAAGACATAAACTCAGCAAAAAAATAAACGTCCTCTCACTGTCAACTGCGTTTATTTTCAGCAAACTTAACATGTGTAAATATTTGTGTGACCATAACAAGATTCAACAACTGAGACATAAACTGAACAAGTTCCACAGACATGTGACTAACAGAAATGGAATAATGTGTCCCTGAATAAAGAGGGGGTCAAAATCAAAAGTAACAGTCAGTATCTGGTGTGGCCACCAGCTGCATTAAGTACTGCAGTGTATCTCCTCCTCATGGACTGCACCAGATTTGCCAGTTCTTGCTGTGAGATGTTACCCCACTCTTCTACAAAGGCAACTGCAAGTTCCCAGACATTTCTGGGGGCAATGGCCCGGGCCCTCAACCCTCCGATCCAACAGGTCCCAGACGTGCTCAATGGGATTGAGATCCGGGCTCTTCGCTGGCCATAGCAGAACACTGACATTCCTGACTTGCAGGAAATCACTCACAGAATGAGCAGTATGGCTGGTGGCATTGTCATGCTGGAGGGTCATGTCAGGATGAGCCTGCAGGAAGGGTACCACATGAGGGAAGATGATGTCTTCCCTGTAATGCACAGCGTTGAGATTGCCTGCAATGACAACAAGCTCAGTCCGATGATGCTGTGACACACCGCCTCAGACCATGACGCACCCTCCACCTCCAAATCGATCCAGCTCCGGAGTACAGGCTTCGGTGTAACGCTAATTCTATCGACGATAAACGCGAATCCGACCATCACCCCTGGTGAGACAAAACCCGCGACTCGTCAGTGAGGAGCACTTTTTGCCAGTCCTGTCTGGTCCAGCGATGGTAGGTTTGTGCCCATAGGCGACGTTCTGGTGATGACCTGCCTTACAACAGGCCTACAAGCCCTTAGTCCAGCCTCTCTCAGCCTATTGGGGACAGTCTGAGCACTGATGGAGGGATTGTGCATTCCTGGGGTAACTCGGGCAGTTGTTGTTAACATCCTGTACCTGTCCCGCAGGTGTGATGTCTGGATGTACCGATCCTGTGCATGTGTTGTTACACGTGGTCTGCCACTGCGAGGACGATCAGCTGTCCATCCTGTCCCCCTGTAGCCCTGTCTTAGGCGTCTCACAGTACGGACATTGCAATTTATTGCCCTGGCCACATCTGCAGTCCTCATGCCTCCTTGCAGCATGCCTAAGGCATGTTCACGCAGATGAGCAGGGACCCTGGGCATCTTTCTTTTGGTGTTTTTCAGAGTCAGTAGAAAGGCCTCTTTAGTGTCCTAAGTTTTCATAACTGTGACCTTCATTGCCTACCATCTGTAAGCTGCTAGTGTCTTAATGACCGTTCCACAGGTGTATGTTCATTAATTGTTTATGCTTCATTGAACAAGCATGGGAAACAGTGTTTAAACCTTTACAATGAAGATCTGTGAAGTTATTTGGATTTATACGAATTATCTTTGAATGACAGGGTCCTGAAAAAGGGACGTTTCTTTTTTTTGCTGAGTTTATATCGCTTCTATGTTGAGACTGAGAAAGCCTTGTCATGTGTTATTACCTTGAATCAGACTATTTGTTTCTCTGTATACATAGGGACCTAAACTGCATAAGTGGGAACTTGTGATCCATATACTCTGTCAAGACTTTCTTTTTTTTACATCCTCTAATATTAGCCGTAACTTTCACTCTTCAATCCATTTCCCCACCCACTTGCTGCCACACAGAAATGTGTGTACGAAAGATTAAATAAAAGAGAAGACTGGCAAAAATTGACATAATGTGATTTGTTGAATTCAAAGCTACCTGTTAACTACAGTAACACTGGGTAAACACATATGAAACATCTATTTGTAGGTGCTTGGATTCTGTCAGGAGGTCCCAGCTGTCATAAACTTCAATCTTAAGTGTGCTCCGAAGTTCCTCCTCACCGTCCCAGCGCACTGTCAGGAGGTTCTCCCAAAGTTTAACCACCTCTGCTTCCCCCTTACCCCCTCGCATAGTCTCACAAACACAAACAGTATGCTCCTTGCTTGGTCCTCCAGGGCTGTTTGCTACTTTGATTAGATGACAAAGTCACAGGGAAAAGACTTGACTTGGCTCAGCAGCGCTCGCTCAGTTCACTCTCTGAGGTGCAGCAGTGATGTGGAGTGTTGCTCAGAAGTAGTTGTTGTTGTGTGTGAGACTGAGAGGAGCATCATGTGAAGGGTGTTGTTCAGGAGTCTGTGACAATAGGCTGTCATGACTCATGATCCCAATGGAGGACCTCTAGGAGTTTAGAACTGGAAATCAAATATAGGGTTTTCACAAACAAATAGGAACATTGATAATCAACCAAATTGTTTGTGTTTTGTCCCCACCCACTCAGCAGAGACAAAATGACAATCAAAAGAGAGGGAATGAAAAGAGTGAAAGATAACTGATGTGAAGAATAGAGCTATAGACAATTTGACTCTTCAGTGATGAGCATCATACCATGCTTGAGAAAATATATAAGTGAAGACACAAAAACAAATAACACAACACACCATGAAATGCTTTCAAATATATGAAATGCCCCATACCTGAAAAAGGTAAAACATGATTCTGTATCATCTCTTGGTATCATCTAGTTGAACCCTCAAAATGCAACTAAGCCTTCAGCTGAAAATTATGAAATCAACACTTTTATTTGAGGGTGCAGTGGAATTTTGATAATAGCTAAATTGATGAAAATAACATAAGTAAAGAGAAAACAAGACAAACAGCCACAAAAACTATTATTATTAGAATACAAGTTCCTTATCAAAGTATCTTGGAGTATAATGGAGCAGTTGTGTTCCACTCATAACTAGTTGGTGAGACACTGAGACTTCATGCCGAGTGTGTCTGAGCATCTGAGTTTCCACTCTCTTTCAGTAGGATGAAATGTTCCCTAAAGGAATCTGTGGTCTACTGGGGACTGGATCACGACATTCCCCCTCACCCAGAGCCCCCGAGCCCTCTAGCCTGTCTGTCTGTCTGTCTGTCTAGGAGGGCTTCCCTCTTCAGACACATCGGCCAAAAACAGTTGAGTTGTTTTTGGCAGTCTGAATACATAGTTTAGTTCACTTCTTTCTCTGGTTTCAGATTTTGTTGTCTGTGTTTGACTACAAATCAACTTCGAGTCTCTTAAAAAGTTTTAATGCTCGCAAAAATAATTATCACTGAAGGCTTTTTTAGTCGAACCCAGAATGCCCTAACAAATGGTGAAAACAGCAACGTGTTGTGCACCCACAGAAGATCAATTACACTCGTTAGAACAGGGCAGAGTGTGCACACATTCACACACGCACTCGTACACAAACATGCATCCACGCATACTCCCGAGTGGTGCAGTGGTCTAAGGCACTGCATTTCAGTGCTAGAGGCATCACTACAACCCCTGGTTCGATTTCAGGCTGTATCACAACCGGCCGTGATTGGGAGTCCCATAAGGCGGCGCACAATTGGCCCAGCATCATCTGGGTTAGGGTTTGGCCGGGGTAGGACGTCATTGTAAATAAGAATTTGTTCATAACTGACTTGCCTAGTTAAATAAAGGTTAAATAAATAAAAAAATACACACACAAACAGACACACACTTCACTTGCCTCATTAAAACCTATCTACTAGAACTCTGAGATGTGAATGTCTCTCTTGAGGAGGGGCTATGTATTCATCTCTAGAAAGGCAAGAATATTAAACTTTTTTCTTTGCTTATAATTACAGTGCTAGCTGGGATGCATGACCCTGAGAATGAGGCTATGCTCCTGGGAGAGTGAAGCAGAAGCATCGTGCAGCCTCTGTCTGGACCTCCATTGCAGTGCCTCCCCACTCTGATGCGATGCCACCCACACTAGGCATGAGAAGGGTCGAGCCAGCGCCCCCATCACTGGAGGAACCCTCTCCCGGGACCTTACACAATGCTCCAACAAGCCAAACTCCTGAGGCTGAGGGAAGAATCTAGTGGGGAGTGACTGAAAACATTGGCCTCTCTGAGCACTGAGGCATGCTCACACAGCAAGCTGATTAAAACAAACTAACAAAAACATATCACAAGCTTGGATTCAGAGCTGCTTGGTTGGCAAGGCAGTAGTCTTCTGCTCTACAGAATCACAGTAATCTAAAATCATTAAGCAAGTAAACATCAGCGTAAAACACACACACACACAAAATAAATCTATTCAGCAAAAATGTAATTAAAAGGTCAAATACTTATTTCCACCAGATTCACAGATTTAAAACATTTGTAAGAGATTCTTATCATCAACACTGGGCTACTCACAGAGGTTACTCACAGGTCCCTCATAAGGCACCTGTCATCGTTGCACTTGCAACTGAGAGGTGTCACAAAGTAGACCCGAAACGGAAACAGAAATGCATGGTCCTCGTCAACACAGTGACCTTCCAGTTGGATATCCATCTATGACTTCCATGTTTCCCAGCCAAGGAGCCCTGCAGAGCAAGTCCCAAAACAGGTCATTAGCACGGTGGTGTCACCAGAAAGCCCATCACGGGCCAGAGAGGGAGTGAGAGGGGGACTCCTGGCACCGCAGTGGCTGCTGTGCGGGTTGACATTCAGGGCTGGCTGATCTATGGGGCTGGGGAGACTGTGCCCTTGCTCTGGGTCTTCACCACAAGAAGGTCCTGGCAGCTTTCCCCCCATTTACTCCATCATAAAGCTGGGACACTGGATGTTACACTCATGTCTACCTTAGTAACTATATCATGACCCAGAATATAGGGCTCTGTTAGGAGCTTCAGTTATAGGATTCTACACTGTACTCCCACGTACTATATCATGACTTAGGCTATAGGCGTTATAGGGGGCTAAGCTGCACCCCACTTTCTATGTAATGACCAGACTGCAAGATACTGCTGTTCATAGGCCACCCTCACTATTAAAGCATTATATACTGTAAGCTTCACAATGCATGTCTGAGGGCAGCGGATGTACTTCCTCGGGACAACCTTTGAAAGAAATTCATGGTGTGATGATTTTCATGAAGACGTATTATTGGCGTGCTGTACACCATTAATCCGCGATGGGATAGTTTCATAGTGTGATCAAGAATCATTCGGGGGGGGGTTTATGTCCTTCGAAATAGCTTTGACCTCTAAAGCCCATCTCCTGTTAAATGGTGACCACTGTGAACATGCCAAGAAACAGAATACCTAGAGGAATTACCTGGAGCCAAGATTAAAAATTCTACTCTTATTGCTGTATGGACACTTTTATCTTCTTCTTGGCAATAACCCACAAGATGAGAAAAAGAGAAGATAAGAGTCCTTCGAAATGATTTTCCATCCAAATGAGAGTGATTCATTTTTTGTTCTCTCTCATTACGACTCATTCTCATTAGGGGTCTGACTGTTTCTACAAGTTTAAATCCGGCCTCTGTACCTTCCTTCTACATGCTGCTTCAACTAACTAGGCTACAGTACGCAGTGATGCATCAGAACAGAACACTCATCTCACGGAACATTCTACACCGTCACTGTGACTCCTCTCAGAGCAGCTATATATGCGTCTGACCACCCACAGGTTCGCCAGAGCTATCCTACCTCATTTAGTTCCTTTGTTAACATATAGTTCCTTTGTTAGCAGATGTCATATATCCATGTACTGTGATTAGTTACAACGCCCTGAATATTAATAATATTACCTGGTACAAGCAGGAAAAAATGTACACAAGCTGCATAACAGCTATATTAAACCCACTGGTTAGGTAGGAGTCACTGAGGTTTAATTCGTACACTGTTCTCAAGTAACTTTTGTCATGAACAGAGGAAACCTCTAACTACAGAGTAGAATGAGGTCCGTTGGAGATGAAGAAAAGCTGTCTTTTAAGACCTACATCTCCCCTTGATTAAAAGGCAGCAGTATTGTAGTTGACTGACTGGGATGGTGTGGTGTGCTGTGGCTCTATAGAGGCATGTGGATAAGAATGGCACGGAAAGATTAGGAGGAAACCTCGCTACTTCCAGGCCATGTGCACATTATTCATCCCCTTCCACCCCCTTACCCCCCTGACTCCCCCCTGAGTGTCCGCCACTTCCTTGACAGCGGCACAAGCCCAGAGAGTCCCTCTCTGGACTTCGGGTGGCACAGGGGAGGTTGGGGTAAGTTGTTAATTACAGGAAAAGGTGAACACACACGGGGGTCTCMGAGTCTGCATTGGTGACGGTCCCTTGGTGGAGCAGCTGCTGGCTTTCCTCTCCCTCAGCACCATCTATAAGGGGACCGGGGGATGGGAGCCAGGTGAACTGGGAGTGGGGGACAATTGGAATACGGGACTGGGCCATGGAGGGAGGATGGTGGCTGGGTTGACCCTGTACTAAGGAGCAGCCATGGGGTGGGCAGTGTAGCTAGCTAGCAAGTGATTCTTCTCACCTGTCCAGTGTGAGACGGCATGCCTGGGTCTTGGTTGGGAGCTGATTAGTGTGTCCCAGAGAAGCCATCCTCACCACCCCTCCCCACAACCCTTCTAACACCCCGACTATCATCCCCATCACACACACACTTCCATGGCGGCCGGCTGACAGTGGGATGGAGGCCTATTTATGAGGAGATGTCAGAAAGTGAAGGGGAGAGAGAGAGATAAAAAGAGGGGAATTGAGGTGGTCATCTTTATAAAAAGTTAATTAAACACCAATGAGAGCGGTTGAGGTGCACGTCGGAAGAGAATTGGGTGTCCATACTGATCTTCTACAGCTTGTGTCATTGCTCCATGTATGGAGCAGCACTGTCTGTATGAGCATCATTAAATGATGATAAATTATTTCTCCATGTTGCCCAAATATATAACATTGTTTTCATATGGGTGAATTTTCTGTTGGGAAATAGATGGCCTAGTTTAGTTCAGCGTGAGTATCAATAGGGAATAAATGATGAATGGTTAAGACCTTGTAGCAAGTTTTTAAAACATTACCTGAAGTTAAGGAAGCACACCTCATGTCATTAAACTAAATATTATTAGGCATATTCCTGAATGTGATGACAACTAATTTCACAAAACATTGTGTAACAGGCTGAAACTGTTTCAGTTTTGAACACAGCATCTGTCATTTTCAGTTTTTGGCCAGTTTAAAGGAGCTGATCTGGGTGCTTCTGATGCTCTACAACAACAGTATCCAGGTAGTGAACATTGGTTATATATTTACCTATCTTGGTCATTGAATTGATTGGTGGATGGAAATCTAGCCCAATTACTTATTTTGTCAGGATTGCGCCGATTATCTCCATGATTCCATCACGCCTGCAGTCCTTGAGTGGATGCCTGATGCTGCTACCGCTCGCTTCCGTCCTCCCTGTGCCTTCTCATGACAATGGGATCTGTGGAACAAACAGAAACAGACATTTTTATAATCAAGATAAGTAACTCCAAAGATTATGAATTTACTGACAAGATACATCTCTCCGCCATAACAATGGGAGTCATTGTCCACAAAGCGGCACGGCGGGCTGTTTAGCTCCCACCAAACCTTTATTTGGATTGGTAGACACATATCATTATTGTAATCCTTTTTTGAATATTCTATTCATTAAAATAAACCTCACGTAGCAAATGAGACATATATTTTTGTTGACCAAATTCAACACTCTTTCATTAACCTCCATACAAAAACTCCTTGCTTGGTGGGTGAAACAATGAAGAAACGCCACCTGCTGGAGGGAGACAGATTTTCAGCCGAGCCTCTCTCTTCTTCTCTGGTAACTGATCCCACCCCTGATTGCAATTGCCAACACTTGAGACTGGCAAAGGCTGCATTCAAATCCTGCAACAGTTCCACCCTGTTACACATCATACATTTCAAAGAATGTACATTCAGATCGATGGTGTTACGAAACCAATAACTAGCCTACTGATTTTGTTGCACTAGTTATGTCTAGGGGTCTTAGGCCTAGCTACAGTAAGCTGATTTGATCTGTGCATAAATGTGAGAAGTAAGCGTATGCAACCTGGTGTTGAATGTATGTGCCCTGGTGTTGAATGTATGTGTCCTGGTGTTGAATGTATGTGCCCAGGTGTTGAATGTATGTGCCCAGGTGTTGAATGTATGTGCCCAGGTGTTGAATGTTGTGCCCAGGTGTTGAATGTATGTGCCCAGGTGTTGAATGTATGTGCCCAGGTGTTGAATGTATGTGCCCAGGTGTTGAATGTATGTGCCCAGTTGTTGAATGTATGAGCCCAGGTGTTGAATGTATGAGCCCAGGTGTTGAATGCTACAGTACCTTACCTTAAGTCCAGGGCCAGCTCAGTCATGTCTCCCATGGTCGGCCAGTCCAAGCATATTATTCATATCTTAATGGTGACTAAATAAATATGTCCAAAAACCCAACTACAAAAAGGCACGCCCAACTAAAGAGGTTAACTAATACAAGAAACTAACAAAGGCTGGCTGAGAGGCTTTTGGCTTCCTCTCTCCCCAGGACTCTCAATCAATCCTGATGGCTTGCCCCTGTCGGCTTTATCAAGGCTTGGCTCAGCATCTAGACCCGGTTGCTTCTGCCTCCCGGGGGATGGAGTGTGGAAGTGTAGCGTAGTGTGTAATTATGCTCCTGACAATAGCATAACTATCTTATTCCATAACAATAGGCTTAATACTTTTACAAATTCATGGTAACACTTTATATTTCCTCCACATCGTTTGCTTTTTTATACCAAACTGCACTCAGTTTCCCTATAAATATAATTCAACAGACTATAACGCAATATTCTGATTACAATAACAAAGCATTACATATACGAGATTGACAGCCATCTTTCTAAAACCAAGCATCATAACATGTTGATTAATCTCAATTAATTTAAATAAACAGTTTAATGCATTTAAAGGCAAACAAGAGGGAGTGAAACAGTTCTCCTCCTTTTTCCCCAAACAAGCCCAAGGTAATTACACATCCACCCAGAGAGAGAAGCATCATTCCCACCGGAGCGCTGTTTGGTTTATAGATCTGCTCTGAGGTTTGACTCGCCAGGGACACACTCAGAGTTTGAGTCTCAAGGTTTTAGATTTTTAACAAGGCTTTAATTACCTAGGCAACACACAGTACCTGATTATGCCCTATATTACGCCTACTATGCAATATTGGTGCTGGGAAATGTTGTATAGGAGATCTTAGGTGATGTTAGAGGCATACAAAACAATGATGGGCAGGTTGGCATGCAGAATAGTTTCCGTAGGTACGATCTTTAATACAAGGTAGTTAGCTGTAAGGTGATCAATTTCTATCAAACCAGCGGTCAATGACTGTTTCAGTGTGAACATACGGTTCAACAATACTATTCAGAACACAATGACTGCAGCAATGTATCAAGTAGAAAGGAAGGAAGTCTCCCAGACTCCGGAGAGAAGTGCAGATGGGAGCTGCTTTCAAAAGCTAGAGTGCAAGAGGTCCCATGTCATATGCCCTCCTTATAATAACTAGTGCATTGCTCTCCTCAAACTCTGACTGGTGTGGGGAGGGGGGTATTCTTCAGAGGAGACTGAAGAGAAGATGCAGTGTGTGGATAGAAAAGTCAGTTACACAGTCCCATCTCTCCTGTCAGAGTGCTGACACGGGGCATCCAGGGACCTAGGGGCCTTTGGTGCTGGGAGTCTGGACAGTGACCTAGATTCCCCCTTCCTTCCTCCATATCCCACCTACTATAACTCCTAACCACCATGCACCAAGCTGCAGCCTCATCTCATCTGTTCTCTACTGTCATCTCCCTCCACCCCTCTCTTGGAAGGCGGAGCCTTAGTATCCAGTACCCCACATTTCTTTCTTTCTTTCCTTCATTCTTTAATTCTTTCAGTATTCCTTTCTTTCTTTCTTTCTTTCTTTCTTTCTTTCTTTCTTTCTTTCTTTCTTTCTTTCTTTCTTTCTTTCTTTCTTTCTTTCTTTCTTTCTTNCTTTCTTTCTTTCTTTCTTTCTTTCTTTCTTTCTTTCTTTCTTTCTTTCTTTCTTTCTTTCTTTCTTTCTTTCTTTCTTTCTTTCTTTCTTTCTTCTTCAATGTTAGTTAGCACTTAACCCAATGCCACTAATAGAAATACAAAGGAGGGTACCATTTTTTGTGTCACCAATGATGTGTATTCACAAAGAAATCCGCTGGCAAAACAAAATTCTCCAAAATGTATAGACTTTCTCTGAAACACACATGAAAATGCAAAATTAAGTCTATATTAGTTAGCAACAATGTCTTCATCCTCCAATTAAAGTAAATGTTCAATTCAGTCACAAAATCCAGAAAGAAAATAGAGTAAGACATCTAAAATAAGGTTTGACTTTACCAGTTCAGTTGTTGCTATTTCTCCTTTGGATTATTTCACAGAGGACAATAACTATGACAGGCCTTGGAAATAGCCTTCCACGCATTGGTTTTTCGATGCTTTTAGTCTACAAAAGGAACGTTCTTCAGATGAACAATACAATATCCATAACAAGTCTTTGAGGAAAATCTCACTTGTAGCCTTTTGAGTGAGAAAACTAGGCTTTTAAACTACTGTTTGTAGTTTCAAAACATTTGGTCAAGATGGCTTCACCCTTAATGACACACACACCTCCTATTTCACTCAAACCAGGAGTGGTTGGGGTGGAGCCCACAGCCTATACCCATGCAACCTTGTGGGCTACACTTTCTTTCTTTCTGTCTTTTCACATCAACGTTAATAATAAAGCTCAGCGTAGGCCACAGGAAACTGTATCTGGATGATTTACATGCACCTTGTTAAAGCTCAAATAACATTCAAAGGAGCACAGCGACAAGAATATGTAATATGTGTTATTTATTTAAAGTTCGTAATGACACCGTGCAACCTGCCAAACACCTCACATCGCATCATACATTGTGTATGATGCTACAGACATCATACCGTTCTCTCTGGCAGGTGTAAATGGATCTGGTTCCTGTTGTCTTGTTCAACACCCGTTTTATTTTGATGTGTTGGCAAGCCCTTCGCCAGGCCAGTAACTCCTCACACCTCAACTATTTTTTTCATGCTGCCTGCCTTTTTTCTTCCTCATTCTTGGAAGAATCCCCCAGGGATCCATAGTGTGCCTCTTAATTTCCCTAGTGGCCATGCAGGAAACATACACCACTGATTTTCCAAGGATGAAACGTAGGAAAAACATTAGGACAGAGGGGAAAATACTCATGCCATCTACCTAGCTACTGCTGGTTGGCCACAGACTCACTTAAGTGACTTCCAGTTGAGTCCATATTTATTTTTTCTTTTGTTTCTCTTTTATTGCTTTGGTGTTCTTTTGTTTCTTGAGGCTGAGGGCGGTGAAGTGATTTGGAACAGTTTTGCATTGAACAACATGCAGCCAGCGTGGCGGTGTAGTCAGGGAGGCTCTCAGGGTAGACGCCGTTCCCAGGTAGGTTTGGTTTGTACACCCGTCACACACACTTCTGAGGGGTGACGTGCATGGCTGCTCCACTGAGGGAGAGCCTCTGCCATGTTTACTGTCATGTTCCTAGGTATGCTACGTGGCTTCAAACACATCAAACACATCTACAGGAATACTGATATTGGGAACGACACAGGGGAATCACACACACAACACACATTCACACACACCCACACACACTGGCACACATGCCCAGAGACATGCACACGAACAAACACACAAACACACACACACACCACAACACACACACACACACACACACACACACACACACACACACACACACACACACACACACACACACACACACAACACACACACACACACACACACACACACACACACACACACACACACACACACACACACACACACACACACACACAACACCAACACAACACAACACACACACACTCACACATTCACACACACCCACACACACTGGCACACATGCCCATGCTCTGAGCTTTGTTACCAATTGTTTTTATGGATGGATAATCAATTATTTCAAATACACAGCTGGGTCGTAACACTTGTTTACAGCAAGTGGCAATAAAGTCTTTGTATTTTGTATTTTACACTGTAATAACAGTGCTCTTACAAATGTGATATTGGATCGTTTGCTGATTGACATTCTCTTTGGACTGGATTTGTAAAAAAGTACTAAGTGAATATATGGGTTAATGCTGCAAATAGAGAATGACAGCATAAACCATGACTCCAATATTCCAGGTTGGGAAGAACACACTAGTAAAAATACATAGTGAATCATGTCTTACTCATGCCAGTAGTTCAGGGTTGTCAAAGGATTCCTGTGTAATTTAATCTGTATCATTGTTTCCATAGTAACATGACCGACACTAGTAATCAGAGAGATGGTTTATCACGACTCGGGATATGACCCAGATGCATACACAGAAGGAGGATAGTACAGTTCTCATAATATTTATTATACAATGGGACAGGCCAGGGCAGGTCGAGGGCAGGCAGAATGGTCAGAACCAGGAAGACTAGAAAACAGCAACTAGAAAGACTCGAAGACGGGAAAACACACTGGTAAGACTTGATGGGATTAGACGAACTGGCAACAGACAAACAGAAAACACTAGTATAAATACACAGGGGATAATGGGGACAAATGGGAGACACTTGGTGGGGGGTGGAGACAAGCACAAGACAGGTAAAACAGATCAGGGCATGACATGGTTATGAGGCCAAGTGATGTCTGTATCAGGCCTGTGAAAACTGATTAGAAAGAAGAGAGATGAAATAGGTTGCTAGTATCACAGCTAGTTGGCTACAGTAGACCACCGTCTCAGGGATGGCCTGAGAAATCTAAATAATGTGTGGCACTGTCCACCAAAGTAAATCTCATTATTTTTCCTTTCGCAATTGATTAGATTCCTCCTGTTTTGACATCAGAGACACTCTCTTGTGGTAAGACGAACCCTTGTCTGTTCTGATACAGACACTTGTCTTCCAGGATTAAAATCCAAACGGTCAGTTTATTGATTTATCTTGAATGGTCAGGGTGGATTTCACTTAGTGATATCCTCACTTGCTGTGTTGTTGTGTTATGCTGCAGGTCGGTTTTGTTTGCTGGAGCCTTTGGGCAGAGCAGCCTGGAGCCCCTGCTTGCCTGGAGCTCCCCATGCCTGGCTCCGGGGGAGGTTGGGCTGGATTAGACAGCTGACAGCTGGGCCACATCTCTGGAGACGCCGGGTGGAGAGGCCCCCTGTCTTTCTGCCGCTGAACCAAGTGTCAATTTGGGCATGAAGGAAAGAGCGGGGAGCAGGCAAAGAGAGGAATGGAGGAAGTGAGCGAGCAAGCGAGCGAACAGGGGCCCCTGGTAGTCCTTTGTGGATCAACAACAGTGGTGCATGGGCCGTGCACACCGTTAGGCATCGAGAAACACACTGTTTATTTAGGAGGAGCCTCCGACATGGGAGCACAAACGCACACACACAGACGGACACACTCACGCTTGCGCACACAAACACACAAGGATGGACACACTGACAGAGACAAAGCACAGGGATGAGCTCTGCTCTCTTCTAGCAAAAGTCTTGTTGTTCGTGTGAGGAGAGGAGAACGTCTGACTTGCAATATTGACAGCATGCATTTACATGACCTTGTTGTAAGTAACACACTCACATATTTTGTAACCAACAGCTTAAATAATGCCTGGAACTATTCTTGGAGAAAACCACAGCTTTTCGATAATGAAGAAATGGCATGGAAAATTACCCACCTCAGGTGGTATCCTATACAATTAAGTGCAATCAAGATTACAGACTACTTTAAATTAAACCGTTTTTGTTTTTAATCAAGAAAATAATTCACTGAGGGGAATCAATTAAACTTTACTAAGTGGATGCAATGTTATGTTACCTCATTTGACTTTTAACTTCTATGCATTGTAGTTGCTTTGGAGATATTTGGCTAGATACTACATATAGTTACACATATTATTAAAGGCATACAGAAATAACACAATTAGAGATTAGCATGATAATAACGATCTCCACATTAATATTTCCCCTAATGAGTCTACACTAATCCTATGAGGCTAACATGGATTTCCTGCTCTGAAACATTGTCATCCCTGTGATATGGGCTAGACACTTTATTACCCCATGATGGTCCAATGCAATTTTATTTTAATAAATGAGGGTGGGTGTGGGTGTTGGGGCTTTGGGTGTGGGTGGGGGGCAGTATGCAAATGTATCCCCTCATTAGACTGAACCACCAGACAACATTATCTGCTGCTGCTGTTAGGAGGATTGTTTGTGTGCATTAATGATGTGAAACCATGTCCGCTAACTAATGACATCCTAATGATCAGGAACTCAGAGACCCTTCTTTATGATGAAGTCGTCAGAAGGTGACACTTGGGTATTCTATATGATGGGAGCTGTTTAACGTATATCAATGAAATCAGGGTTTACAGTGCATTCGGAAACTATTCAGACCCCTTGACTTTTTCCACATTTTGTTACGTTACAGCCTTATTCTAAAATGTATTAAATAGTTGTTTTTCCTCATAAATCTACACACAATACCCCATAATGACAAAGCAAAAACAGGTTTTTATAATTTTTTGAAAATGTATAAAACTGAAACATCACATTTACGTAAGTATTCAGACCCTGTACTCAGTACTTTGTTGAAGTACCTTTGGCAGTGATTACTACAAGCTTGTCACACCTGTATTTGGGAAGTTTCTCCCATTCTTCTCTGCAGATCCTATCAAGCTCTGTCAGGTTGGAT
Source organism: Salvelinus sp. IW2-2015 (assembly GCF_002910315.2). Lineage (NCBI taxonomy): Eukaryota > Metazoa > Chordata > Actinopteri > Salmoniformes > Salmonidae > Salvelinus > Salvelinus sp. IW2-2015. The sequence goes on from NC_036871.1 coordinate 25,039,440, forward strand.
GGGTAACGTCGTTGAAAAGCTATTTTCAGGTCTCTCCAGAGATATTCGATCGGGTACCAGTCCGGGCTCTGGCTGGGCCACTCAAGGACATTCAGAGACTTGTCCCGAAGCCACTCCTGCATTCTATTGGCTGTGTGCTTAGGGACGTTGTCCTGTTGGAAGGTGAACCTTCGCCCCAGTCTGAGGTCCTGAGCACTCTGGACCAGGTTTTCATCAAGGATCTCTCTGTACTTTGCTCCGTTCATCTTTCCCTCGATCCTGACTAGTCTCCCAGTCCCTGCTGCTGATAAACATCCCCACAGCATGATGCTGCCACCACCATGCTTCACTGTAGGTATGGTGCCAGGTTTCCTCCAAATGTAACGCTTGGCATTCAGGCCAAAGAGTTCAATCTTGGTTTCATCAGACCAGAGAATCTTGTTTCTCATGATCTGAGAGTCCTTTAGGTGCCTTTTGGCAAACTCCAGGYGGGTTGTCATGTGCTTTTTACCGAGGAGTGGCTTCCGTCTGGCCACTCTAGCATAAATGCCTGATTAGTGGAGTGCTGCAGAAATGGTTGTCTGGAAGGTTCTCCCATCTCCACAGAGGAACTCCGGAGCTCTGTCAGAGTGACCATTGGGTTCTTGGTCACCTCCCTAACCAAGGCCCTTCTCTCCAATTACTCAGTTTGGCCGGGTGGCCAGCTCTAGGAAGAGTTTTGGTGGTTCCATTTAAGAATGATGGAGGCCAATGTGTTCTTGGGGACCTTCACTGCTGCAGACATTTTTTGGTACCCTTCCCCAGATCTGTGACTCGACACAATCCTGTCTCGGAGCTCTACGGACAATTCCTTCAACGTCATGGCTTGGTTTTTGCTTTGACATGCACTGTCAACTGTGGGACCTTATATAGACAGGTGTGTGGCTTTCCAAATCATGTCCAATCAATTGAATTAACCACAGGTGTACTCCAATCAAGTTGTAGAAACGTCTCAAGGATGATCAATAGAAACAGGATGCACCTGAGCTCAATTCCAAGTCTCATAGCAAAGGGTCTGAATACTTATGTAAAAAAGGTTTTTGTTTTGTCATTATGGGGTATTGTGGGTAGATTGCTGAGGATTTTTATTTATTTAGAATAAGGCTTAACAAGGGGCCTCCCGGGTGGCGCAGTGATCTAAGACACTGCATCGCAGTGCTAGCTCTGCCACCAGAGACTCTGGGTTCGAGCCCAGGCTCTGTCGCAGCCGGCCACGACCGGGAGGTCCATGGGGCGACGCACAATTGGCATAGCGTCGTCYGGGTTACGGAGGGTTTGGCCGGTAGGGATATCCTTGTCTCATCGCGCACTAGCGACTCCTGTGGCGGGCCGGGCGCAGTGCACGCTGACCAGTGTTTCCTCCGACACATTGGTGCGGCTGGCTTCCGGGTTGGATGCGCGCTGTGTTAAGAAGCAGTGCGGCTTGGTTGGGTTGTGTTTCGGAGGACGCATGGCTCTCGATCTTCGTCTCTCCCGAGCCCGTACGGGAGTTGTAGCGATGAGACAAGACAGTAACTACTAACAATTGGATACCACGAAATTGGGGAGAAAAGGGGGTCAACTTTTTTTTTTAAGAATAATGTGAATACTTATCCGAAGGCACTGTATTTAGAAATCAATTGTGGGGAAATCAAAATGTTTGCCAATCATTTGTCATGAATGTGTCTAACTAATGCTAAACTTATTTTTTTCAAATATATACTCTATATATATATATATGTTACATTTTTTGGGGGGGTAGATCAGCTTTACAGTTTTTTACAATCGCTAGGACTCATTTCTCAATACTTAGGTCACTTTTTCAAAACTCTTCATACAGTGAGCACAACAGCAGTCTATGTGCGCTAAACTGTGGATAATTCTTCATTGCTTTGGCACAAAATGCATTCAATGACTACATCTTTCAAATTTCAGACACAACCACCACCAGAACTTTATGTACCTACAGGCCAATTTGCACATGTTTACATACTCTTTTCAAAACGGCTAAACTTAAATTCAAAACTTAATTAACATAACACAAAACTGAATAAGACAGCAATTTGCTACATTTGTACAGTAATACCGTATTGAAATATATTCCAAATCTAAAAAATGAAATACTATCAAAACAATTAGACCAACCACAGCTGATTCCCATTGTAGCTAAACAACTACCCAGGTGTTAGTCTTTCAATTTCATTACCATCTATACAAAAGGGGACATCTTAGGAATAATGCTGTACTGTAATGTAAACATGGACCCAGCCAGAGATAGAGAAGTGGCTGACAGAGGAAGAAGAGTGGCTGGGAGAGGGAGAGGAGTACGTATGTGTGGTGGAAGAAGACTGAGAGGAAGATCAAGAGCTGTAGTCTCAGATGAGATTAGGGCTACTATAATTGATCATGTAATAAATCATGATCTATCAATGAGAGAGGCTGGTCTGAGAGTGCAGCCAAATCTGCAACGCTCAACAGTGGCATCTATTATGAGAAATATCCGGCAAAACAACAGGTAAGATGTGCATTCTGCAAGGGCATCTGACTGAACTGCTCATTACAGAAGTAAATTGAGCAAAGCCTCCAAACCCACTTATGTGTAATTGTTTTTGTATTTCTGCTTAGGACCCAACGGTTACCTCCCACAGGCGGGAGAGGTAGGATTTTCACTGCTGTGCAGGAAACTGCAATCGTTGATATGGTCATCAGGAACAATGACATAAAACTCACAGAGATTTGGGACAGAGTGATGGCAGACAACATTACATTTGGAAATATCCCCAATGTCAGCATAACAACTATTTCTAGAGTCCTTTAAGAGGAACTCTGAACGAGTCAAGCAACTCAGGATCCAATATGTCCAGGTAAGATGACTATAAAATACAGAACTGGTTTTGAACAAAACCAAACAGGGCAGAGGCACACAATGGCATATTTTTAGGTATAATGTAAACTACCGTAATAGCCTAACTCTTATGTTGCCTTGTGGATTTATTTTAGAGAGTCATGGATATTGAAGCCAGGTAAACATCCCACATATTCATCTTTGTGGGTGAGGCTGGTTTCAACTTGGCCAAAACACGGCGGCGAGGAAGGAATGTGATTGGGAAAAGAGCCACAGTGGATGTCCCAGGCCAGAGGGGTGCCAACATCACAATATGTGCAGCAATGTACTCTGATGGATTTCTGTTACACAAACCGCTAATTGGGCCATACAATACTGAGCGTCTCATTTCATTCCTGGATGACCTCTATGGAAGGGTTGTGCCAGGTGAGGAAAGGGTTGCAGTGAGGCGAAATCGGCCAACGTTTGTGATTGTATGGGACAATGTGGAATTTCCCCACTCCCGTGCAGTCACAGAGTGGTTTGCAGCCCATCCCAGGATGGTGTCACTTTTCCTCCCACCTTACTCTCCACTCCTCAACCCCATAGAGGATTTATTTTCCTCATGGAGGTGGAATTTTTATKACCACCATCCATATGATCAAATTTCCCTCCTGAACGCAATGAATGCTGGATGCCTGGACATATCTGCAGATAATTGCCAGGGATGGACCATGCCTCCCATGTTTTGCCCAAGATGACATAAGATGTGATGTGGATGAGAACTTGTGGCCAAATGCAGAAGACAGGTTTGACTAGCATTGCTACTGTATCTGTATCGGTAGATGGTGTATATACAAATTATTGTATTTTGGAATCACTCAATGCCAAAAAATGACAAAACATATTGAAGCATATTGCATCATGTCTGATTCATTCCTGTAACATATACTGCAGTGAATTCTAAACAGTAGAGAGGTGTCATTCTTGTTTTGTAAAGAAATTTTACAAAAGAAAACATTGTGTAATGATACCTGTTGATAGTGTTTTTTAGGTCATTGTTTAATGGGTGACAAAGTGTGCTTGTTCGGTGACAACATTTGCTAGTGTTATGGAAGAATGAGTTGATTTGAGGCATATATGAAGTGTTTTGGTAGTTTTAGTGCATTTTGGATGTGAAATTAACTGCTGTGCCAAGCTGAAAGTTGGTTAGAAGAACTGTGTGAAGAGTTTGGAAAAAGTGACCTAAGTATTGAGAAATGGGTCCTAGCGATTGTAAAAAATTGGTAATATTGCAGAAAGACTGCAGCTTCCATCAATGTAATTGTCTGCATCATTTCCAATCCCCGATACATTATATTTGTTTTTGTAAATATATACAGTACAAATCAAAAGTTTGGACACACCTACTCATTCAAGGGTTTTTCTTTATTTTTACTATTTTCTACATTGTAGAATGATAGTGAAGACATCAAAACTATGAAATAACACATATGGAATCATGTAGTAACCAAAAAAGTGTTATTTTAGCTTTTAGATTCTTCAAAGTAGCCACCCTTTGCACACTCTTGGTGTTCTCTCAACCAGATCCATGAGGTATTTACCTGCAATGCTTTTGCAACAGTCTTGAAGGAGTTCCCACATATGCTGAGCACTTGTTGGCTGCTTTTCCTTAACTCTGCGGTCCAACTCATCCCAAACCATCTCAACTGGGTTGAGGTCGGATGATTTTGGAGGCTAGGTCCTCTAACGCACCCAATCACTCTCCTTCTTGGTCAAATAGCCCTTACACAGCCTGGAGGTGGATTTGGGGTAATTGTCCTGTTGAAAAACAAATTATAGTCCAACTAAGCGCAAACCAGATGGGATGGCGTATCGCTGCAGAATGGTGTGGTAGTCATGCTGGTTAAGAGTGCCTTGAATTCTAAATAAATCACAAACAGTGTCACCAGCAAAGCACCCCCGTACCATCGACAGGTACTGTATATATACACAGTTGAAGTCGGACGTTTACATACACTTATATTGGAGTAATTAAAACTAGTTTTTCAACCAATCCACAAATGTCTTGTTAACAAAGTCGGTTAGGACATTTACTTTGTGCATGACACAAGTAATTTTTTCCAACAATTGTTTACAGACCGATTATTTCACTTACAGTTCACTGTATCACAATTCCAGTGGGTCAGTAGTTTACATACACTAAGTTCACTGTGCCTTTGAACAGCTTGGAAAATTACAGAAAATGATGTCATGACTTTAGAAGCTTCTGATAGGCATATTGACATAATTTGAGTCAATTGGAGGTGTGCCTGTGGATGTATTTCAAGGACTACCTTCAAACTCAGTGCCTCTGAGCCAAACTCAGAGCCAAGACCTCAGAAAGAATGTGTAGACCTCCACAAGTCTGGTTCATCCTTGGGAGCAATTTCCAAACGTCTGAAAGTACCACGTTCATCTGTACAAACAATAGTACACAAGTATAAACAAAATGGGACCACGCAGCCATCATACTGCTCAGGAAGGTGACGGGTTCTGTCTCCTAGAGATGAACGTACTTTGGTGCGAAAAGTGCAAATTCATTCCCAGAACAACAGCAAAGGACCTTTTGAAGATGCTGGAGGAAACAGGTACAAAAGTATCTATATCCACAGTAAAACGAGGTCCTATATCGACATAAACTGAAAGGCCGCTCAGCAAGGAAGAAGCCACTGCTCCAAAACCGCCATAAAAAAAGCCAGACTACGGTTTGCAACTGTACATGGGACAAAGATCATACTTTTTGGAAAAATTTCCTCTGGTCTGATGAAACAAAAATAGAACTGTTTGGCCATAATGAGCATTGTTATGTTTGGAGGAAAAAGGGGGAGTCTTGCAAGCCGAAGAACACCATCCCAACCGTGAAGCATGGGGTGGCAGCATCATATTGTGGGGTGCTTTGCTGCAGGAGGGACTGGTGCACTTCACAAAATAGAAGGCATCATGAGGCAGGAAAATTATGTGGATATATTGAAGCAACATCTCAAGACATCAGTCAGGAAGTTAAAGCTTGGTCGAAAATGGGTCTTCCAAATGGACAATGACCCCAAGCATACTTCCAAAGTTGTGGCAAAAATGGCTTAAGGACAACAAAGTCAAGGTATTGGAGTGGCCATCACAAAGCCCTGACCTCAATCCTGTAGAAAATGTGTGGTATAACTGAAAAAGCATGTGCGAGCATGGAGGCCTACAAACCTGACTCAGTCACACCAGCTCTGTCAGGAGGAATGGACCAAAATTCACCCAACTTATTGTGGGAAGCTTGTGGAAGGCTACCCGAAACTTTTGACCCAAGTTGAACAATTTAAAGGCAATGCTACAAATACTAATTGAGTGTATGTAAACTTCTGACCCATGGAATGTGATGAAAGAAATAAAACCTGAAATAAATCATTCTCTCTACTATTATTCTGACATTTCACATTCTTAAAATCAAGTGGTGATCCTAACTGACATAAGACAGGGAATTTACTAGGATTAAATGTCAGGAATTGTGAAGAACTGAGTTTAAATATATTTGGCTAAGGTGTATTTAAATGTAAATACATGTACACTACTGTTCAAAAGTTTGGGTCACTTAGAAATGTCCTTGTTTTTGAAAGAAAAAACACATTTGTTTTGTCCATTAAAATAACATCAAATTGATCAGAAATACACTGTAGACATTGTTAATGTTATAAATGACTATTGTAGCTGGAAACGGCTGATTTTTTTATGGAATATCTACATAGGCGTACAGAGGCCCATTATCAGCAACCATCACTCCTGTGTTCCAATGGCACGTTGTGTTAGCTAATCCAAGTTGATCATTTTAAAAGGCTAATCGATCATTAAAAAAACTGGGCCAGTATTTGCAAAAGGTATGATGACTGTCTCTCTTTTAATAGTATTAATGAATTAATTAATTCATCAGTGTTCGAAGTAAACTGTTCTTGTAAAGTTGAACAGGAGTTCTCAGGGGACATTATGAGACCATCTGTGTTTGACATGTTGATCTTTATGACTTTTAGAGGAGTGGGGAGATTAACCTCATACCTAGCAGCCATTTCAGCATAGATCTCAGCATAATTAGTCCTTTTTATGACATGACATCTCAGCTATCTCGCGACGCAACACACCTCTGAGATGACTGGGTCTCTGATTCCGGCGACTTCTAGGATTCTCTGTGTGTTTGTGTGTGTGTGTGTGTGTGTGTGTGTGTGTGTGTGTGTGTGTGTGTGTGTGTGTGTGTGTGTGTGTGTGTGTGTGTGTGTGTGTGTTGTGTGTGTGTGTGTGTGTGTGTGTGTGTGTGTGTGTGTGTGTCTCCCACATACAGAGAGAGCAACTAGCTCTCACAGTCTCACGTCAGAATTAGAATCATCCATCTTTCTCAAACGTAACATTTTGAAGTTGTTGCAAACGTCAAATTTAAAAGTGTTTAAGGTTAAGTTAAGGCATTAACTCTGCATTTTTAAGGTTGGGATTACGTTTAGGCATTTATTCCAAAATCTTAAGGTTAGGCATTAACTCTGAATGGTTAAGGTAAGAGTTAAGGTTTGGGATAGGCTTAAACAAAATCTCAAAGACAACTTTCTATCACTGGATTTGAACATGCAACATGCAGAATCAGATGCTTACGCCCATCCACCATCCCTGTCCACAATAACCTAGCAAACCGAAACCTACTTGAAGGTAATGGTGCTCACTGTTGCCCCAGTGGACAATTTCCACGTCATCTCCCGACGTCCTCAGACATGCATGGATATACGTCGAATACTGACTTGTATCACGGGTTTCCTGGCTGGGGAGAGACTCCTAGTTCTCCGGAATCTGAGATGACTGGGTCTCTGAGTCTGACTGTCTCCGGCAACCTCTAGGAGTCTCTCCCTGTGTGTGTGTGTGTGTTTGATTATTTTACATTCACAGGCACGCAGGCATGCATGCACGCACGCACGCACACGCACATGCACGCACGCACACGCACAGACACACACACTAAAAAAATGCAATTGCCCATTAGAGATGGATTGACAGCAACACAGAATAAATCTTTGTGGCAGAGAGTTAGAACAGAGTTAGAACCGAAAGATAAATAGAGCAGTTCCTTAGGTAGATCCGTCTCTATTGTTTACCTCAGGGGGAGAGCTTACCGTTTTAGTAATGAGGACAAACCTGAAACACTTTGGTCTACTAATGGGGAATGATTGATCTGTGTTTGATACACAAAACGACCGTAGAAGAACGACAAACTAAAGCATTTTGGATAGGACACACAGCCCCAGCAGCACAACCACAGTAATATTGTCCCCCACAACCCTACTGTATGGGTCTTTCTATTGAAAGTATGAGCCCCACCTGGTGGCTTTAGCCTTGAGATATATTGTGTGTGATTTGTTTCTGTGCTGTGGAATACTGTACAGTATCTGTATCAATGCAGAACATACAGTAACACCGTAACTGATGTGGCCAGAGCTGAAGCACTAACATTTCATTTGATCTTTAACACTGGATCTTCATGTGGCCATCTTTGTATGTCTTTTATTCCCCCAATACCCTCCATTAAGACTTAATTAAAAGCTAAATCATGTTTAATTAGATCAATAAACAAGATGTAAAATCAGGTAGGGAGGCAGGGAAGGAAACCAACTCTCCAGTCTCCATTTCCCAGTTTATCATCAAAGCATTGGCTTGTGCTAATTATGCTAGCAGCACCGAGTCAGACCAGGCCACCAGAGACTGATAACCCAGGACTTCCCAGGGTTAAAATGATTGCACACATTACACATCTCCTTCTTCAACATCTCGTTGGATATACAGTATGATGAAGTGTTATCCTAGATACATGGCTGAAATATGTTGCCGCAGGATACAGGATTAGGTATATTATGATGGTGGAGTGTGTTGTTGTGTTTTTTTATACTGGTACAGCACTATTGCTGATCAATGTAATGCATTATGGGTTATATAAATCATTGTCTGGCACTTACTCTATAGGTCATTAACATGCAAGTCACCAGGGAGAGATGACAGACCAGACTGTCATATAGCACTATAATGTCTGCATGTAAAGCTGAAATATAGTACACTATAGAAATGACAGGGGAAAAGCAGTGTCATACAGTAGGAATATAAGAGATGTTTAGCTCTAGTGACATTGTGTGATGGCTCGAATGATATCCAAAACGCAAACATCCTCAGACCACTGGAGATGCTTCTCAAATATTTAGAGGCAAAGAGAGAGGTTCCTGTTCAAATTTTTAATTGAGCATGCATTTATTCTGCCTGAAAAGGCGTCTTTCTGGGAAAGTGCACACGCAGGCATTTGTAACCTGAGCCCTGTTACCGAGGGCATCTGAAGACTCACAGGCCCTTTGATGTCTTTTGAATGCTGGCATAATGCATGTGTAATTAATAATACATTTGCATATGATGAACTAGGGCACTTAGTCAATGTTCTCGGGATACAAATACCTGAGGAAGACAATAACAACTGAGAACATTAAAAAAAGGGAGTCTCCGCAAAAAAAAACAAATCTATGGCTCACTTTGGAATTACAAATACATTAGCAGCTAATTATGTCCTAATTGCCAATATTTTTGCAGGTGTTTGTACTTAACCAGCGGTAAAGCCCTGGTGGAACGAGCTCATCAGGGTTAGTCTCAGGTGAATCTGTTCTGTGGTCCTCCGTGAATAAGATGGGATAGGATGGACCAGTCATTTACAGTCATATTAGGCCACAATCATTAAGAGAGCTGGTATTCACATTTGAGAGTTGATGATGGAATGAGAGAGTATGATAATGGAACTGTCATTAGTCATTTTACTACTACAACTACTTCTAGACTACTATAACTACTACTACGACTACAACTAACCTACTATGACTACTCGTAATTCAACAACTTTGGTTCTGTCACGGAGTGAACAGTGTGTTTTTGTATTTATTCTATCATTTTGTACTTACCTCTGACTCTCTGGTGTCTGTATTAGAGTGGCCTGGGATCCTAGAATCTGTAAAGCGGAATAAATAGGTTAAGTAACCATTCCTAAAGTTGCTACTGTTGTTTGGGAGACAATTTACATTTATTTCAACCCCAATATCAAGGAGAGTAATGAAGAAGCTTTTGTCAAATATTTTCACTACTATTTAAAACCTCTCTTTCTCTTTCTGAGAGGATGCCAGCCCAATTCCTTCACCTAATCAAACAGAAAAAGTAACCCAACCAGGAGTATGATTAAATATTGACTTTAGGAATTTAAGATAACTTATTTTTCATTGGCTCCACTGACATTTGGCAGAAAGGGGTGCGTCAAACTCACATAATTCCCCTGAGACAGTCCTCTATGGAAGAAAGATCTAAGCAAGAAGAAGCCTGAACTGAACATTGCATGGCAGATGAGAAAATGTACAACGAGCCAGACATCATTCGATTATCTCCCCATTATTTTATTTGTTTTTGGTCTATCATTCCCTACACTATTGTTCGACCTTGAATGAGATGCTGTCAGGCAGCTTTTTAGAACATAAGCGCTGCCGTTTCCATAATCCTATGGGAGTGTTGAGGTGAGAGCTGTGGCCCAGTAGCACGCCAAGTGGCTGGCAGCAGATCAAAAGCAAACGAGGTTCCCGAGCTCATTCCAATTATAACAGCACACACTATCAACTACAAATACAAACAGCACGTAGCCTAAGTGATAGCGCTTGTGGCCTAGAGGACTGCTGCCAGAGAGCAGGCAGCATGCTAATCAGACTACCTCTTGCYATGGGCTATTTAGGGAATAGCCTCTCTCATCCCACCAATTCCCCATGCCAAAGCCAGGGAAAAAGAAAGGATGAAAAAAAGGGAAGAGAATTCCCGTGGTACAAAATCCAAGGACAAAATATTAGAAAATGGATCTTTATCTTTTGCTCTTGGCCAATATCCATAGTAATTACTACACACAAATCACATGAATAAATCCTGAATAAAATATAAAGAGATTTTGTTTAACATGGAGTAGTGGCCTACAACTGAGAGTGGTCTCCGGAAGTTCGATTTTTGCTCTTATGTTGTTAATTTGATGACTGACTTAAGGCGATCCATGACAGACACAAAAGATACATGGGCTAGGTGAAAGTTTAATTTGACAAATGCTTTTGTTGCAGCCTTTTGACTTGCACAACATAGGATACTGTAGGCCTTCATTCTATCCTGTGGTTTGACACTTTGCAAAAATAACCATTTGGACAAAGGGAGCTACTTATTCATTTTTACAGATCAGTAAACAGTTTATTACTATCTAGTTACTCATTCATACTTTTTTCTAAGCATTCTATTCTAGGTGTGCCACACAACGCAGTGATTTATATTTTGTGGTGTTGTTTTGAAAAGGGGGATGGTAGATCAAGAGAGAGATAGGAGGATGTGTGGAGGAGACGAGCTGTTTCTCCAGTAGCACGCTCCCCCGCTTGCACGGACAACCCTTTGGAGCTTGGCGTCTCTCCAGAGCCACGCAGGGGCGGCGGAGTACAGCGGGAGTCTGGACACGAAGCACACATTGTGCACCGCGGGACCCCACCAGCCCCGGCGCGAAGGCACAACTCTCAAGGACATCGTAAACTGGGGCAGAGAACTTCCTAGCTTCCCACTGCTACAGTAGGTGTGTGTGTGAGAGAGAGAGAGAGAGAGAGAGAGAAGAGAGGAGAGAGAGAGAGAGAGAGAGAGAGAGAGAGAGAGAGAGAGAGAGAGAGAGAGAGAGAGAGAGAGAGAGAGATTGAGTGAGTCTCGGTCTCCTGCTGTATTAGTAGTTATACCATTGGTGGTGTCTGGTGTGGAGATGATGACAATAATTTTGCCTTATAGATTATACAAAATATTTCTCATTTCTTATTCTCAACATTCTTGAGACAGTTCTGTGTGTGTGTGTTGTGTGTGTGTGCTTGTGTTTGTGTGGTGTGTGTGTGTGTGTGTGTGTGTGTGTGTGTGTGTGTGTGTGTGTGTGTGTGTGTGTGTGTGTGTGTGTGTGTGTGTGTGTGTTTTACTAGGCTCTGATCTCACAGTCAAATATAATGACAGATTTGTTGTATAATAATAGGCTTATCCCAGGGAGTGGTTTAGCTTGGGATCTCTATCACATATTGTCTCATCTTGTTTATTCATGCTTCTCATGGAGATACATGCCGATCATGTATTTTGCAGACAAAGAAGAATCTTAACTGAAAATGGAGATGACAGCTTCCGGTTTTACCTACTACTTATCCTCTGCATGACTATAGGTTTCCCAACTCAAGAACTTCCATAGACACATGAGTGTTTGCAATGGTGCTTACAAGTGTGTGCATTTCCATGGTTTTAAAAGTTGGATCTCCTCTAGTTCAAAAGTCACGGGGAACCTTCCAGGGCATAGTGTACACCAGTAAAGAAGTCATACACCAAGAACCTCACTGTATGAAGACTTATTTCACTTATTCATTTTAGTGGAGAAAAGGTCTTCAACGGCTTTCTTTACATCATTCCAGGTGGTCTTCATAAGGGAGCTTCGTTAACAATTCTATTCATCCCTGTATGACGAGAACAACGTATTTCATGACATTTCAAAGCGACACTACGGTGAAAAACGATAAACAACATCCAACGTATAGAGGTGCTTTAATTCTACAGGGCCCAGCCCAGCCATGTTCTTTCTCCTCCTCACCCCCTTTCCACCTCCCACCTCCCTCCTCCCCCCTCTCAGGAGCACAGGATGTCAGTGGGTCAACAGCCTCTCTTTCTTCTCATCACAGGGGCTGAAAAACACTGTGTCGAGATGGCGTACCCCCGACCAGACCTGGCCACATCGACCCATGCCACCAACCTCGCCCTCTAATGGAAGTCCTGGGCATCCAGACGCCTCTCCCTGCCTCTGCCTGTCCCTCCGGCCTCGACGGGGGCGTCAAGTAGGGCACTACTCTTCTTCCCAACCAGCAGGCACCCTCTACCCTTCTCAAACTCCATTCTTTCTCCCCAGGCCAGCCTTTTTGGGAACATTACAGGCAGATGTGTTCAGATGAGCATGTTCTAATTTATTACCCAGGTTAATGCTCAGCCAGAGGCCCTGGAGGATCAATGGTTTTATTTCCCTAAAATGCCCGCGTGGCGAGAGGCAGCTCACAGGGCAGTTTTAATACCGCCAGCACCCCAGTGTGTCCCAGTGAGGACTGGGCCGTATTGATCGCACCACAATGAAAGTACGTGCACCTTTTGGGGAAGGATCTATTTGTGTCACCCTGGGCTGAGATGAGGGCTCCGCCGGAGGAGGAGAGAGCCCAGCCAATGGAGGATGCCAAAAACATCAAAACAGCCATGTTTACAGATTACCCAAAGGGAAAGCAAATTACTGCAATTATGCAGGCTGTGGGAATACTGATATCAACATACCTGCTATTTCTCCCAGAGACACAACTTTTATCAGGCTGGAACACAAACAAAAACAGCACACTGTTCATTTGAGTTGATGGCTAAACTGCAACGAACATGGTGTGGTTGGTTTTAACGAAGCAAAGAGCTGCACATCATATGCATAGAAAATCATTAGATGGCCACTAACTCTACCTCAAGTCACGAACACAGTTGATTTACTGGTGAACATCATTAAACGATGACCTGAAAAACACCCTTACATGCTTCCCAGAAAATGTGACAGATATATCATTGTAATATATCTGTTCATACAGAATGCATTTACAGATGATGGCCTTTGTTGTGGGCTGTATGTATGCCATATTTATAACACAGACCGTAATAGTCTAAATCCTCTTCTGTTCCCCCGAGAGACCAGAGAGGATGTTCTCATGTCCAATTATCTAAACTATAGAGGTAAATCACAACTCATGTCAAGTCCACAATATTCGCTCACACACACACACACACACACACACACACACACACACACACACACACACACA
>NC_036871.1:25366081-25421186 GCF_002910315.2 Salvelinus sp. IW2-2015
GTTTTCTATCCAATAGTAATAATAATATGCATATTGTACGAGCAAGAATTGAGTACGAGGCAGTTTAATTTGGGAACGATAAATGTCCAAGTTGAAACAGCACCCCCTGTAGTGTCAAGAGGTTAACCTCTAACGAGTCACCCTCCCGGATCCGGGATCCTCCTCATCAAAAAAGCTGACTAGCATAGCCTAGCCTAACGCGACAGGGATATCATATAATATAATTTCATGAAATCACAAGTCCAATACAGAAAATGAAAGATAAACATCTAACTATTTTTACTTTGGGAAAAAATCGTTCCCAAATTAAACTGCCTCGTACTCTGTTCTAGATCATACAATATGCATATTATTATTACTATTGGATAGAAAACACTCTGAAGTTTCTAAAACTGTTTGAATTATATCTGTGAGTAAAACAGAACTCATTTGGCAGTAAACTTCCAAACAGGAAGTGAAAATTCTGAAAATGGGGCTCTGTGTCAGGGCCTGCCTATTCAACTGGCTTATATTTATGGATCTGTATGCACTTCATACGCCTTCCACTAGATGTCAACAGGCAGTAGAATGTTGAATGGGGTGTCTAGCTTGATGTGAGACCGAATGAGAGCTTTTGGAGTGACAGGTCCGCTCTTTTGTCAGTATTCAACTGCGCACCAGGAAACCTCACATTGTCTTATGAAATGCGTTACGTATACAGGACGAAATGCTCCGGCTCTGATTTTATTGAATACATATGAGAAAAACATAATAAAGTAGGATTTTAAACCGAGTTTGACCAGTTTATTCAACGTTTATTGGGAATTTTGGAATTTTTCGTTCCATGCGCAAAGATTTCTTGGACATCCTCCACATGGCTAACCCTCCACATGGCTAGCCAAAGTTGCTAATTCGACAGAAGAAATGGACATTCTAAAACAAAACAACGATTTATTCTGGAACTAGGATTCCTTGCAGAACATTCTGATGGAAGATCATCAAAAGTAAGAGAATATTTATGATGTTATTTCGTATTTTTGTGGTTTGTAACGAAAAATACATGAAAGATACACTGGTTCTTAATGCAACCGCTGAGAAGGCGGAGAATAGGTGATCGCTGTCTCACAATATTGAATGCTGTATGTTGTACTAAAGTTATTTTAAAAAATCTAACACAGCGGTTGCATTAAGAACCAGTGTATCTTTCATTTGCTGCACAACATGTATTTTTTAGTAAAGTTTATGATGAGTTCTTTGGTTAGATTACGTGACTGTCCAAAATATCTCCGGACAATTTGGTGCATCATGGCTACATATTCACAATGTAAAAGCAGGATTTGTACCTCTAAATATGCACATTTTCGAACAAAACATAAATGTATTGTATAACATGATGTTATAAGACTGTCATCTGATGAAGTTGTTCAAGCTTAGTGATTAATTTTATCTCTATTTGTGGGTTTTGTGAAAGCTACCTTTGCGGTGAATAAATGGCGTTGTGTGTTTGGCTATTGTGGTGAGCTAATATAAATATATATTGTGTTTTCGCTGTAAAACACTTAAAAAATCAGAAATATTGGCTGGATTCAATGTATTTCATAAATGTTTTATGATGAGTATTTATGTATTTCACGTTGCTCTCTGTAATTATTCTGGCTGTTTTGTGTGCTATTTGTGATGGTGGCTGCAATGTAAAACTACGATTTGTAGCTCTAAATATGCACATTTTCAAACAAAACATAAATGTATTGTATAACATGATGTTATAAGACTGTCATCTGATGACGTTTTTCAAAGGTTAGTGATTAATTTTATCTCTATTTGTGGGTTTTGTGGAAAGCTACCTTTGCGGTGGAACACATGGTGAAAACATGGCGTTGTGTGTTTGGCTATTGTGGTGAGCTAATATAAATATATATTGTGTTTTCGCGGAAATGATGGCTGGATTCACAAAAGTTTATCTTTCATGATGGCTGGATTCACAAAATGTTTATCTTTCATTTGCTGTATTGGACTTGTGATTTCATGAAATTATATTATATGATATCCCTGTCGCGTTAGGCTAGGCTATGCTAGTCAGCTTTTTTGATGAGGAGGATCCCGGATCCGGGAATCTACCAGTGTGGAATATCTGTCCTGAATAGAAGAGCACCACCCTCACCTGCTTGAATAGCCAACACCAGGCTGGTTATAAAGCACGCCGTACCATTATGCTGCTGCTACTGAGCATTTCTCCTTCATGTCAACAAAATTGCATTTACAGAAATGCTAAATAATTGGTTTGTCATTCTTCTTTGACTCATTTGGTTGACAATCAAATTGACATTGAAAGGTTGGCAGATTACACTGTACATACATAACCCAAACAGCACTTTCAGGCAAATGTATCAAAGGTTTGTTAAATAAATGTGAATAATAGGCCAATGCATGTTTCTTATCAGTTCTGAAAGACCTTTGTGGCCAAAGATCACAAGTGTTTCACATCCCATGCTATCAGTGAATGTTTAAAATGGACTCTTCTGATTGCATGAATATGGAGTCGCAGTGATTAGGACAACTCTTGCTCGCTTGTGGTCTCAAATGCATGGTTTAACAAATCTGTTAAGTCACCTCAGCAACCTGGAATAGACAGTAGGATCACTGCCATTCTGAGGCAATGACCTCAGAGCCTTATCTCTCTAGAAAGGTTGGACAGTATGAAGGAGAGTGTGAGTCCACAGTTACTCATTCAATGGCTATCCCTTATGATCAGGCTCACATCAAAATCATGCTTCACGCTTTTTGGGGATAAATAATTTGATGTTATGAATTATTTATCGAGACAGAATATCAGGTCTGTAGGGTCCTGGATCAAGGAGGATATCGCAGGATTCAGAGTGCAGTCGCCACCAGGACAAATAAACAAACACACACACAGATTGTAAACAGATGTGTGCATTGTCATTATTGGCTGCTGTCTATGTCCCAGTTCTAGAATGTGCTCCAGTAAGTCGTGCCCACAGTCTGTCTGGGTCTCGGGAAGAGAGAAGAGAGCGAGAGAGAAAACACTGCTGGGATATTCCCTGCTGCTAATATGGCAATCACAGCCGACAGAGTCATGGGCCACTGAAAAATGTCAGATACACATCACACTGGGAATGGAGTCCTCCTATCCTGCTATGAGTGGTTTAAGAATATTGTTACCAGAGATGGTATCGTTTACTTGAAAAAACTATACAATTGTTATTTTTCATTTCAAAATGTTTTGCATGTAAGTAGTCAACTTTTCAAGGAGTTGGACTTTCAAGAAGCAAAGTGTCACCGGCTACATCATAATTTTGAGTGGATTTTCTCTTTAAGTCTTACCATAAAGGTCAAGGGGTTTAGCCTAATATACAATGTTAAGGGATTGGAATTCATTGTCATCGTTAGGATATAACCGTTAGTGTAGATTACCTGAAATGCCTCTCATGTTGACATTTTCTAATTTCACTACGGCCAAAGAATAGTCAGATAGTGAGACTTCAAGTCGAGACTTGTTTTGCTTTCAATCACCCCACACCAAACACAAACACACATCCTTCCTGATTTCCTGAGAGAGCTGAATACACAATGTGGTACACCTCTTGCTGCAGGCAGGTGCAATACAGTACAGTACAAGGTGCAGAAAACATTTATCATGTCATTTATTTGTGTTCAAAACTTCCTTCCTAAATGACTGAAGGGATGGGACTGCCTCGGAGGAGTGTCAAAGAAAGTTGGCTGAAGAGGTCATAGAGACATCACTACCCTGCTCTGCACTTAAATCAAATCAAATCAAATGTTATTTGTCACATACACATGGTTAGTAGATGTTAATGCGAGTGTAGCGAAATGCTTGTGCTTCTAGTTCTGACAATGCAGTAATAACCAATGAGTAATCTAACCTAACAATTCCACAACTACTACCTTATACACACACGTGTAAAGGGATAAAGAATATGTACATAAAGATATATGAATAAGTGATGGTACAGAACGGCATAGGCAAGATGCAGTAGATGGTATCGAGTACAGTATATACATATGAGATGAGTAATGTAGGGTATGTAAACATAAAAGTGGCATAGTTTAAAGTGGCTAGTGATACATGTATTACATAAATATGGCAAGATGCAGTAGATGATATAGAGTACAGTATATACATTATATTAAGTGGCATTGTCTAAAGTGGCTAGTGATACATTTTTGATCAATTCCCATCAATTTCCATTATTAAAGTGAGCTGGAGTTGAGTCAGTATGTTGGCAGCAGCCACTCAATGTTAGTGGTGGCTGTTTAACAGTCTGATGGCCTTGAGATAGAAGCTGTTTTTCAGTCTCTCGGTCCCTGCTTTGATGCACCTGTACTGACCTCGCCTTCTATGATAGCGGGGTGAACAGGCAGTGGCTCGGGTGGTTGTTGTCCTTGATGATCTTTATGGCCTTCCTGTGACATCGGGTGGTGTAGGTGTCCTGGAGGGCAGGTAGTTTGCCCCCAGTGATGCGTTGTGCAGACGTCACTACCCTCTGGAGAGCCTTCCGGTTGTGGGCGGAGCAGTTGCCGTACCAGGCGGTGATACAGCCCGACAGGATGCTCTCGATTGTGCATCTGTAGAAGTTTGTGAGTGCTTTTGGTGACAACCCGAATTTGCTGCGCCTTCTTCACAACGCTGTCTGTGTGGGTGGCCAATTCAGTTTGTCCGTGATGTGTACGCCAAGAAACTTAAAACTTACTACCCTCTCCACTACTGTCCCGTCGATGTGGATAGGGGGGTGCTCCCTCTGCTGTTTCCTGAAGTCCACAATCATCTCCTTTGTTTTGTTGACGTTGAGTGTGAGGTTATTTTCCTGACACCACACTCCGAGGGCCCTCACCTCCTCCCTGTAGGCCGTCTCGTCGTTGTTGGTAATCAAGCCTACCACTGTAGTGTCGTCCGCAACTTGATGATTGAGTTGGAGGCGTGCATGCCCACGCAGTCGTGGGTGAACAGGGAGTACAGGAGAGGGCTCAGAACGCACCCTTGTGGGGCCCCAGTGTTGAGGATCAGCGGGGTGGAGATGTTGTTACCTACCCTCACCACCTGGGGGCGGTCCATCAGGAAGTCCAGCACCCAGTTGCACAGGGCGGGGTCGAGACCCAGGGTCTCGAGCTTAATGCAGAGTTTGGAGGGTACTATGGTGTTAAATGCTGAGCTGTAGTCGATGAACAGCATTCTCACATAGGTATTCCTCTTGTCCAGATGGGTTAGGGCAGTGTGCAGTGTGGTTGCGATTGCGTCGTCTGTGGACCTATTGGGGCGGTAAGCAAATTGGRGTGGGTCTAGGGTGTCAGGTAGGGTGGAGGTGATATGGTCCTTGACTAGTCTCTCAAAGCACTTCATGATGACGGAAGTGAGTGCTACGGGGCGGTAGTCGTTTAGCTCAGTTACCTTAGCTTTCTTGGGAACAGGAACAATGGTGGCCCTCTTGAAGCATGTGGGAACAGCAGACTGGGATAAGGATTGATTGAATATGTCTGTAAACACACCAGCCAGCTGGTCTGCGCATGCTCTGAGGATGCGGCTGGGGATGCCGTCTGGGCCTGCAGCCCTGCGAGGGTTAACACGTTTAAATGTTTTACTCACGTCGGCTGCAGTGAAGGAGAGCCTTCTGAGTCTGGCCCTTGGTCTATGTTCTATCATTAACTTTCTTTGTTAAAATACACTTCAAATGTTGTTGCTTTCAGACTCCTTGTATGGTGTTTGTGCTCCAGGCCTGTTTAATAATCCAACCTTATCACCTCTCCTGGGCTCCTTTGAGAAGCTGACAACATTTGGCCCCTGCCCTTAGTTTAGCATTGAGCCTCGGTAAACATGTTTTGTTGTGGGAGACAGCCACGTAATTGGTACTTGGCTGTTATCAGTAGCTCGATGAACTTCAATCTCTTTTTTATATGTGTTTTTTTTAAATAGTATTTTTTCTTAAATGTGTTCTTGTAATTGTGAGAAATAAGTCCTTTGGCTGAATGCATAAGGTTATCCTTGTATAAAAAATAWATATAATTCACAGTTTTGAATTTATAGCACATTGCAAAAAAAACTAACTTTGTTCTTGTTAATAGGTGCGGCAGGTAGCCTAGTGGTTAGAGTGTTGGGCCAGTAACCGAAAGGTTGATCGATTGAATCCCCGGGCTGACAAGGTAAACATCTGTCGTTCTGCCCCTGAACAGGGCAGTTATCCCACTGTTCCTAGGCCGTCATTGTAAATAAGAAGTTGTTCTTAACTTGCCTAGTTAAATGAAGGTTTAAAATTATATATATATTTTTTTGTCTTTCACAATTAACACATTTTATAACTGTGCTGAGCTAAAGAAAAGTAAATGAGGCCTACAGTATATCAACAGGGTTGTCAACCTAAGACCTATCATTATCATTCCTCAAATCCCACATTAGCCCCCGGAGAGAATATTATAAAAAAGCCCAGGTACGATCCATTTGTTCCCCGGTACCTAATTGCTGAGCTGCTGACTACATCTCCTCTCCTCTCCACTTCTCTCTGGTTCTAAATATAGGCAATGTTGAACGACGACAAGCTAGGTGCTGCTTCCCTGGCATTTAGTGTGATCATGGCAACGGCAGGCAGGCAGTAAGGCAGGTAAGCAGACAGGCAGACGGGGAGAGAGGCAGACATGGAGACAGAGAGACAGGCAGGAAGGCACGCAGTTAGGCAGGCAGTAAGAGGCAGATCCGGGATGCAGTAGTGTGGCTACAGTAGAGTTTGGCTACAGTGCTGAGGCCTTGTGTTTAATTAGGCCTATTCCCTTGTGCCGCTCCACTGATCTCCACTGAGCAGAGAGAGAGAGGGAGTGAGAGAGAGATGGGTATGTGGGCGAGAGAGGGGGGGAGGAGGGGAAGGAGGGGAGAGAAAATGGAGAGAGGAAGAGAGTGAGAAAGATGAGCAAAGGCATCAGTATGCTGAAGCCAGGAAAGCTTACACACACAGACAGACATACAGACACTACTAAGGTACAAGCACATAGGGCACCGCAATCTTAAATTCACACACATGCGTACACACATGCATACACACAAGCATTATGTGCATATACAGAGAAACACATTTGACAGATGGAGCATCTGACGATGCTCTGCCAGTGATGCTTTGCGAGGAATTAGCTGACATTATTGCATTATTACAACTATGACATGATTACATTGGGGCAATGTGCTGTCCTCGCACCCCTCTGATCATTCTCTGTCCTCATATACACCCCACCATTCAAATGCTGCATCTGTGTGTGTTTGATATGGAAAAGTTTTGCCATCGTTTGAACGCATTACGAATCTCCCCCTCTCCACTGAATTATTCATACAGCATGCTCCTGCTTAGAGAGATGCTCTATAAAATGTATTATTAATCGAGAAATAAAACATGTACACACTTAAAAGACTGTTTGTGATGTCACACTTACACGTTGTCTCCGTGCTGCTGTGCTGTTTGTTGCTACCTGCCAAACTTTACGTTTGCTACTTTAATAACTGTTTAATCAAAACTCTGCGTTTAACACATTTACCAACGTCTTCATTGTTTCCTTGCTCAACTTTTTWCATTCAACTTTTTCACCCCGAATGCTTTATCTGGACATGGTTCTACGGGAATTCCACCAGCTAAAAAAGCTATGTAGTAACATTAATGCAATGCCATCAAATTGCAGTCGCTGTACTCATACTATACAGGAGAACTATTGCCTTATGGTGAGGATAGCTGAGTTGCAAGCCCAGCTTCAGATGCAATCATTAGGCAAGGGCAATTTAAGTGTAGGAAAGGATGAAACAGCGTCTGTGTCACCAGTAAGTACAGATAGGAATATAAATCCACCCGCACAGTCCCCGCAGCCAGACAATTTTCTCAAGGTTTCTGGAAAGAAATGCTGTCGGCATGCTCAACTGGTGTCGCTCTTTCAGCCGACAGAAACTTTTAGCCACTTCTTCCCATTAAGCAACGAATCAGAGGCCTTCTTTGGTCTCTCCTCCACCGGTTACGGGGTCTGAGTCGCCGAAGCCTCCCACCATTAGCGCTGACAAATTGAAAACCCTAGTCTTTGCCGACTCCACTATCCGCAATATTAGACTTAAAAAGAATCATCCAGCAATCATACATTGTTTACCAGGGGGCAGGGCTACCGAAGTAAAGGCTCATCTGAAGATTGTGCTGGCTGAGACTAAAACTGGGGAGTGTAGATGGTATAAGGATATTTTTATCCATGTTGGCACCAACGATGTTTGGATGAAACATTCAGAGGTCAACAAGCGCGACATATCTTCAGCGTGTAATTTAGCTAGAAAGATGAGTTAGCATCGAGTAATTGTCTCAGGCCCCCTCCTAGTTAGAGGGAGTGATGAGCTCTACAGCAGACTCGCAAAACTCAATCACTGTTGGAAAACTGTTTTCTGCCCCTCCCAAATTATAGAATTTGTAGATAACTGGCCCTCTTTCTGGGACCCCCACAAACAGGACCAAGTCTGGCCAGCTGAGTGATGGACTCCATCCAAGCTGGAGGGGTGCTCTCATCTTATCTATCAACATAGACAGGGCTCTAATTCCTCAAGCTCCACAAAGAGATAGGGTGCAGGCCAGGCAGCAGGCTGTTAGCCAGCCTGTCAGCTTAGTGTAGTCTGCCACTAGCACAGTCAGTGTATTCAGCTCAGCTTTCCCCATTGAGACTGCTTCTGTGCCTCAATCTAGGTTGGGCAAAACTAAACATGGCAGTGTTCGATTTAGCAATCTCACTGGAATAAAGGCCTCCTCCATTCCTGTCATTATTGAAAGAGTTTGTGATAATATCTCACATTTCAAAATAGGGCTACTTAATGTTAGATCCCTCACTTCCAAGGCAGTCATAGTCAATGAACGATTCACTGATCATAACCTTGATGTGATTGGCCTGGCTGAAACATGGCTCAAGCCTGATGAATTTACTATGTTAAATGAGGCCTCTCCTCCTTGTTACTGTCACGGATCCCTCCGGAACTGTCATTACACACACCTGGTCCCTATTCCCAATTGAATAGTAATTGTATAAGTGTGCCCTATGTTCACCATTGTCTTGATTATAGTTCCCATGTCCGTTGGTTGTGTGAGTACCTATGTGTCGGTGCAGCTGTTATGCTGCGTGTTTTATATATTGTGTATTACGGGTATCGTGTCGTTCAACGAGGTTTACCCTCGCTCTTTTGTTTGGGTACAGCCCAGTGTTTTGTATACGTGTTTGTTTTGGGTGTTTTAAAACYCCTTATTGTGCATTCCTGCACCTGTCTCCAAATCATTTATACCAGCGCGACAGATACACTAGTGACCATATCCCCCACGCATCCCTCAAAGGTGGAGGTGTTGCTAACATTTACAACAACAAATTTCAATGTACCAAAAAAAAGGCTGCATTTTTGTCTTTTGCGCTTCTAGTCATGAAACCTATGCAGCCTTGTTTACAGCTCCCTGGTTTATAGAAAATACCAGAGCCCTGAAGCAAGCTTCAATAAAATTGGAACAGAAATGGCGCTCCACCAAACTGCAAGTCTTTCGACTAGTTATAAAGACAGTACCGTGCAATATCAAAAAGCCCTCACTGCTGCTCGATCAGCCTACTTTTCCAACCTAATTGAGGAGAATAAAAACAATCCCCCCCAAAAAAATGTATACTGTCTCAAAGTTAACTAAAACGCATCATTCCTCAAGAGAGGATGGCTTTCACTTAAGCAGTGATGAATTCATGAACTTCTTCGACAAAACGATCATGGTCATTAAAAAGCTAATTACAGACTTCTCTTTGAATGTGCGTACAGTGGCTTGTGAAAGTATTCACCCCCCTTGGCATTTTTCATATTTTGTTGCCTTGCAATTTGGAATTAAAATAGATATTTTGGGGGTTTGTGTCATTTGATTTACATAGCATGCCTACCACTTTGAAGATGCAAAATATGTTTAATTGTGAAATAAGCAAGAAATAAGACAATAAAACTGAAAACGTGAGCGTGAGCGTGCATAACTATTCACCCCCCTAAAGTCAATACTTTATGGGGGTGCCACCTTGTGCAGCAATTACAGCTGCAAGTCTCTTGGGGTATGTCTCATTGGGATATGTCTTGGTACATCTAGCCACTGAGATTTTTGCGCATTCTTCAAGGCAAAACTGCTGCAGAACCTTCAAGTTGGATGGGTTCCGCTGGTGTACAGCGATCTTTAAGTCATACCACAGATTTTCAATTGGATTGAGGTCTGGGATTTGACTAGGTCATTCCAAGACATTTAAGTGTTTCCCCTTAAAACCCACTCAAGTGTTGCTTTAGCAGTATGCTTAGGGTCATTGTCCTGCTGGAAGGTGAACCTCCTTTTCATCTCTGTAAAGCCCAGATCTGTGGAGTGTACGACTTAAAGTGGTCCTATGGACAGATACTCCAATCTCCACTGTGGAGCTTTGCAGCTCCTTCAGGGTTATCTTTGGTCTCTTTGTTGCCTCTCTGATTAATGCCCTCCTTGCCTCGTACATGAGTTTTGGTGGGCGGCCCTCACTTGGCAGGTTTGTTGTGGTGCCATATTCTTTAAATTGTTTAATAATAGATTTAATGGTGCTCTGTGGGATGTTCAAAGTTTCTGATATTTTTTTATAACCCAACCCTGATCTGTACTTCTCCACAACTTTGTCCCTGACCTGTTTAGAAATCCCCTTTGTCTTCATGGTGTCGCTTGCTTGGTGGTGCTCCTTGTTTCGTGATGTTGCAGACTCTGGGGCCTTTCAGAACAGGTGCATATATACTAAGATCATGTGACAGATCATGTGACACTTAGATTGCACATAGGTGGACTTTATTTAACTAATTATCTGACTTCTGACGGAAATAGGTTGCACCAGATCTTATTTCGGGGCTTCATAGTAAAGGGGGTGAATACATACACACACACCACTTTTCGTTTTACATTTTTTTAGTATTTATTGAAGCAAGTTATTTTTTTCATTTCACTTCACCAATTTGGACTATTTTGTGTATGTCCATTACATGAAATCCAAAGAAAAATCCATAAAAATTACAGGTTGTAATCCAACAAAATAGGAAAAATGCCAAGGGGGATGAATACTTTTGCAATGCACTGTATTTCTCCAAAGCTCAGTCTGCGCAGAACTGCCAGGATCTAGGATTAACCTCTCTGGGATATTCGGGACGCAAGCGTCCCACCTCAACAACAGCCAGTGAAATTGCAGGGCGCCAAATTCAAAACAACAGAAATCCCATGATTAAAATTTCTCAAACATACAAGTATTTTACACCATTTTAAAGATAAACTTGTTGTAAATCCAGCCACAGTGTCCGATTTCAAAAAGGCTTTACGACGAAAGCACACCAAACGATTATGTTAGGTCAGTACCTAGTCACAGAAAAACACAGCCATTTTTCCAGCCAAAGAGAGGAGTCACAAAAAACAGAAATAGAGATAAAATTAATCACTAACCTTTGATGATCTTCATCAGATGTCACTCATAGGACTTCATGTTACACAATACATGTATGTTTTGTTCGATAAAGTTCATATTTATATCCAAAAGTCTTAGTTTACATTGGCGCGTTATGTTCAGTAGTTCCAAAACATCCGGTGATTTTGCAGAGCCACATCAATTTACAGAAATACTCAGATCCACTTCTCCTTAATGCAACCACAGTGTCAGATTTCAAAAAAGCTTACGGAAAAAGCACACCATGCAATAATCTGAGTACAGCGCTCAGACAACAAAACAAGCCATACAGATATCCGCCATGTTGTGGAGTCAACAGAAGTCAGAAATAGCATTATAAATATTCACTTACCTTTGATGACCTTCATCAGAATGCACTCCCAGGAATCCCAGTTCCACAATAAATGTTTGATTTGCGATAAAGTTCATAATTTATGTCCAAATACCTCCTTTTTGTTTGCGTGTTTAGTACACAATCCAAAATCACGAGGCGCGGGCAGGTCCAAGTGAAAGTTCCGATGAAAAGTCATATTACAGTTGTTGTAGAAACATGTCAAACGAAGGATAGAATCAATCTTTAGGATTTTTTAACATAAATCTTTCAATAATGTTTCAACCGGAGGATTCCTTTGTCTGTAGAAATGCCGATGGAACGCAGCTAACACTCACGTGAGAGTGGTGTGATCAGCTCATGCCACTCTGACAGACCCCTGACTCAATCAGCTCCCATTCCCCCCTCCTTCACAGTAGAAGTATCAAACAAGAGTTCTAAAGACTGTTGACATCTAGTGGAAGCCTTAGGAAGTGCAATATGACCAAATTTCCACTGTATCTTGGATAGGCTTCCACCCCTCTGTCTGGTTCCTCTCTAGGTTTCTTCCTAGGTTCCTGCCTTTCTAGGGAGTTTTTCCTAGCCAACGTACTTCTACATCTGCATTGCTTGACACCATACCCCAGCACATTGATCACATTTGGCATTGAGCTAGTTCCATTCCACCTGCATAGGAGTGGATGGAATTCAATATGAATATATGCAAAGTATATATAGCATATACACTGCTCAAAAAAATAAAGGGAACACTTAACAAACACAATGTAACTCCAAGTCAAACACTTCTGTGAAATCAAACTGTCCACTTAGGAAGCAACACTGATTGACAATAAATTTCACATGCTGTTGTGCAAATGGAATAGACAACAGGTGGAAAATTATAGGCAATTAGCAAGACACCCCCAATAAAGGAGTGGTTCTGCAGGTGGTGACCACAGACCACTTCTCAGTCCTATGCTTCCTGGCTGATGTTTTGGTCACTTTGAATGCTGCCGGTGCGTTCACTCTAGTGGTAGCATGAGACGGAGTCTACAACCCACACAAGTGGCTCAGGTAGTGCAGCTCATCCAGGATGGCACATCAATGCGAGCTGTGGCAAGAAGGTTTGCTGTGTCTGTCAGCGTAGTGTCCAGAGCATGGAGGCGCTACCAGGAGACAGGCCAGTACATCAGGAGATGTGGAGGAGGCCGTAGGAGGGCAACAACCCAGCAGCAGGACTGCTACTTCCGCCTTTGTGCAAGGAGGAGCAGGAGGAGCACTGCCAGAGCCCTGCCAAAATGACCTCCAGCAGCCACAAATGTCCATGTGTCTGCTCAAACGGTCAGAAACAGACTCCATGAGGGTGGTATGAGGGCCCGACGTCCACAGGTGGGGGTTGTTGCTTACAGCCCAACACCGTGCATGACGTTTGGCTTTGCCAGAGAACACCAAGATTGGCAAATTCGCCACTGGCGCCCTGTGCTCTTCACAGATGAAAAGCAGGTTCACACTGAGCACATGTGACAGACGTGACAGAGTCTGGAGACGCCGTGGAGAACGTTCTGCTGCCTGCAACATCCTCCAGCATGACCGGTTTTGCGGTGGGTCAGTCATGGTGGTGGTGGCATTTCTTTGGGGGGCCGCACAGCCCTCCATGTGCTCGCCAGAGGTAGCCTGACTGCCATTAGGTACCGAGATGAGATCCTCAGACCCCTTGTGAGACCATATGCTGGTGCGGGTTGGCCCTGGGTTCCTCCTAATGCAAGACAATGCTAGACCTCATGTGGCTGGGATGTGTGCAGCAGTTCCTGCAAGAGGAAGGCATTGATGCTATGGACTGGCACGCGCCGTTCCCCAGACCTGAATCCAATTGAGCACATCTGGATATCATGTCTCGCTCCATCCACCAACGCCACGTTGCACCACAGACTGTCCAGGGTTGGCGGATGCTTTATCCAGGTCTGGGAGGGAATCCCTCAGGAGACCATCCGCCACCTCATCAGGAGCATGCCCAGGCGTTGTAGGGAGGTCATACAGGCACGTGGAGGCCACACACACTACTGAGGCCTCATTTTGACTTGTTTTAAGGACATTACATCAAAGTTGGATCAGCCTGTAGTGTGGTTTTCCACTTTAATTTTGAGTGTGACTCAAATCCAGACCTCCATGGGTTGATAAATTTGATTTCCATTGATATTTTTGTGTGATTTTTCAGGCACATTCAACTATGTAAAGAAAAAAGTATTTAATAAGAATATTTCATTCATTCAGATCTAGGATGTGTTATTTTAGTGTTCCCTTTATTTTTTTGAGCAGTGTATATTGGTGCTTATGTAAAACTACACTGCTGCGGTTCCCATAAGGATGTGTGTTTCCCATAGGATGCTGTGGGCATAGAGTACCTGCCAAAAGTTTGGACACACCTACTCATTCAAGGGTTTTTCTTTATTTGTTTATTTTTTACATTGTAGAATAATAGCGAAGACATAAAAACTATGAAATAACACATATGGAATCATGTAGTAACCAAAAAATAAATCAAAATATATTTTATGTTTGAGATTCTTAAAATTAGCCACCCTTTGCCTTGATGACAGCTTTGCACACTCTTGCTTTTCAGTATTGAAGGAGTTCCCACATATGCTGGGCACTTGTTGGCTGCTTTTCTTTCACTCTGCAGTCCAACTCATCCCAAACAATCTCAATTGGGTTGAGGTCAGGTGATTGTGGAGACAAGGTCATCTGATACAGCACTCCATCACTCTCCTTGGCCAAATGGCCCTTACACAGCCTGGAGGTGTGTTTTGGGTCATTGTCCTGTTGAAAAACAATTGATTGTCCCACTAAGCGCAAACCAGATGGGATGGCGTATTGCTGCATAATGCTGTGGTAGCCATGCTGGTTAAGTGTGCCTTGAATTCTAAATATACAGTATCACTTACAGCGTCACCAGCAAAGCACCATCACACCTCCTCCTCCATGCTTCACGGTGGGAAACACACATCTGGAGATCATCCGTTCCCCTACTCTGTGTCTTATAAAGACACGGTGGTTGGAACCACAAATCTCAAATTTGAACCAAAGAACAGATTTCCACAGGTCTAATGTCCATTGCTCGTGTTTCTTGACCCACGAAAATCTCTTCTTCTTATTGGTGTCCTTCAGTAGTGGTTTCTTTGCAGCAATTCGACCATGAAGGCCTGATTCACGCAGTCTCCTCTGAACAGTTGATATTGAGATGTGTCTGTTACTTGAACTCTGTAAAGCATTTATTTGGATGCAGTTAATTGTAATGAACTTATCCTCCGCAGCAGAGGTAACTCTGGTTCTTACTTTTCTGTAGCGGTTCTCATGAGAGCAAGTTTCCTCATAGCTCTTGATGGTTTTTGCGACTGCATTTGAAGAAACTTTCAAAGCTCTTGATATTTTACGCATTGACTGACCTTCATGTCTTAAAGTAATGATGGATTGTTGTTTCTCTTTGCATATTTGAGCTGTTATTGCCATGAAATGGACTTGGTCTTTTACCTTCATGTCTTAAAGTATCTTAAAGTCAATTCTCTTTGCTTATTCGAGCTGTTCTTGCCATAACATGGACTTGGTCTTTTACCAAATAGGGCTATCTTCTGTATACCACCCATACCTTGTCACAACACAACTGATTGGCTCAAATGCATTTATGAAGGAAAGAAATTCCACAAATTAACTTTTAACAAGGCACACCTGTTAATTGAAATGCATTCCAGGTGACTACCTCATGAAGCTGGGTGAGAGAATATCCAAGCGTGTGCAAAGCTGTCATCATGGCAATGGGTGGCTACTTTGAAGAATCTACAATATAAAATATAAAATATATTTTGATATTTTGAATACTTTTATTGTTACTACATGATTCCATATGTGTTATTTCATGGTTTTATGTCTTCACTATTATTCTACAATGTAGAAAACAGTAAAAAAAATAAAGAAAACCCCTTGAATGAGTAGGTGTTTCCAAACTTTTGGCAGGTACTGTATGTCCACAGCATACTATGGTAAACAGTCATCCTTACGAGAACTGCAGCAGTGTAGTTTTACATAAGCAAACACACCAATACTTATGCATATATTCATATTGAATTCCATCCACTCCTATGCAGGTGGAATGGAACTAACTAGAAAATAGTATAAATAAAGAAAAACCCAGGAATGAGTAGGTGTGTCCAAACTTTTGGCTGGTACTGTAAATCTGGAGAATCTCATTTCATGATGAAAAAAATGTGCATGTACTGTGCTGTACTACACACAATACGCACATACTTACGCACACTCACACATATGCTTGCAGGCAGACGCAAACAAACACACACACACATCCACACTAGCATGCTCGCAACCAGATACAGACACGCACATATAAAGGAGAAAACAGAGTGCTAGTCAGACTGGTTAGATGTTAGCAGCCTTGTCTCTGCACTACAGGAGTCAATCAAAGAAATGCAGCAGCTCTGACAGGAGAATCATTTTAGTGTTGAGTATGGAGGTAAAATAGTGACTTAAGTGTACATTGAGGCTCTGAGATAAGAGTTACTCTCTATCCCTTCAGGGCACAATTCCCATTCACTTGTATTAAACATTAGCTGATCAGAGCAATCTTCCACAATATCCCCCCTGTCATATTTTCTCTATTCTTTTTGTTTGAGGGCTGAAAAGGTTTTTGAGTGTCAGACTGCCAGACAGACTGTCACCTACCAAACTGTGCAAGAGGGAATGGGCAGGCAACCATATATCAACTGTCTGATTTCCACACACTCACACACTGAAAAGTAGGTGTTTATTGTCAACCTTGAATCATTGTTCACTTCCATGTTAAAGAGATGTTTTACATATACTGAACAAAAATATAAACACCACATGTAAAGTGTTGGTCGAATGTTTCATGAGCTAGAATTAAAGATCAAAGAGATTTCTCACACGTACAAAAAGCTTATTTCTCACAAATTTTGTGCACCAAATTTTTACATCCCTGTTAGTGAGCATGTATCCTTTGCCAATATAATCAATCCACCTGACAGGTGTGACATATCAAGAAGCTGATTAACCTGTCTTGCCCCTGGGTTCCGCTAGCGGAACCCCCCCCACATTCCACTGAAAAGGCAGCGCGCGAAATTAAAAATATATTTTTTTGAAATATTTAACTTTCACACATTAACAAGTCCAGTACAGCAAATGAAAGATAAACATCTTGTGAATCCAGCCAACATGTCCGATTTTTTAAATGTTTTACAGCGAAAACAGCACGTATATTTATGTTAGCTCACCACCAAATACAAAAAAGCACAGACATTTCTTTCACAGCACAGGTAGCTTGCACAAAACCGACCAAATAGAGATAGAATTAGTCACTAACCAAGAAACAACTTCATCAGATGACAGTCTTATAACATGTTATACAATAAATCTATGTTTTGTTCGAAAAATTTGCATATTTCAGGTATAAATCATAGTTTTACATTGCAGCTACAATCAGAAATAGCACCGAAGCAGCTAGAACAATTACAGAGACCAACGTGAAATACCTAAATACTCATCATAAAACATTTATGAAAAATACATGGTGTACAGCAAATGAAAGACAAACATCTTGTGAATCCAGCCAATATTTCAGATTTTTTAAGTGTTTTACAGCGAAAACACAATATAGCATTATATTAGCTTATTACAATAGCCAACCACACAACCGCATTCATTCAACGCAAAGGTAGCGATAGAGAAAAAAACAGCAAAAGATATACATTTATTCACTAACCTTCACAATCTTCATCAGATGACAGTTCTATAACATCATATTACACAATACATATATGGTTTGTTCGAAAATGTGCATATTTAGAGCTAAAATCCGTGGTTATACATTGTGAAAACGTAGCAACTTTTTCCCAGAATCTCCGGATATATTTCTGACACTCACCTAATCTGACCAAATAACTCATCATAAACTTTACTAAAAATACATGTTGGATAGCAAATGAAAGATACACTAGTTCTTAATGCAATCGCCGTGTTAGAATTCTAAAAATAACTTTAGTACGACATACAGCTTACGTTATAGCGAGACAGCGCCTGCAATGAGGGCGGAAAATAATACAAAAAATGTTCCACAGAAATACGAAATAACATCATAAATGGTTCCTACTTTTGCTGAGCTTCCATCAGAATCTTGTACAAGGGGTCCTTTGTCCAGAACAATCGTTGTTTGGTTTTAGAATGTCCTCTTATCCTGTCGAATTAGCAACCAAAGCTAGCCAAGTGGCGCGAAGCTGTCCATCGTCACCAAACGCAGAGAACGGAAAAAGCCAAAACTCCCGATAAACTTTCAATAATCTGATAAAACTATATTGAAAAAAAATACTTTACGATGATATTATCACATTTATCAAATAAAATCAAAGCCGAAGATATTAGCCGTCTATAACGAAAGCTTTTCAGAAGACAATGCTGATGTCCTTGCCGCGCCTTGCTGAACAAAGGAAATTTGGGGTCATGTCATTCCAAGAGCTCTCGTTTGACCTCAGATCAAGCTATACACCCCATTTCACCTCTCACTGCCTGTTGACATCTAGTGGAAGGCGTATGAAGTGCATGTATATCCATAGATTTCAAGCAAATGAATAGGAAGGCCCTGGAACAGAGCCTCGATTTCAGATTTTTCACTTCCTAACAGGAAGTTTGCTGCAAAATGAGTTCTGTTTTACTCACAGATATAATTCAAACGGTTTTAGAAACGTGAGAGTGTTTTCTATCCAATAGTAATAATAATATGCATATTGTACGAGCAAGAATTGAGTACGAGGCAGTTTAATTTGGGAACGATTCTTTACAAAGTGAAAACAGCGCCCCCCTATCCCAAAGAAGTTTTAATCAGGATGGTCATTACACAGATGCACCTTGTGCTGTGGACAATAAAAGGATCTATGCATTCTACAATGTGTAGTTTTGTCACACAACACAATGCCACATATGTCTCAAGTTTAGAGGGAGCGTGCAATTGGCATGCTGACTGCAAGAATTTCCACTAGAGCTGTTGCCAGATAATTTAATGTCAATTTCTCTACCATAAGCCACCTCCAATGTTGTTTAGGAGAATTTGCCAGTAGGTCCAACCAGCATTACAACCGCAGACCACTTGTAACTATGTCAGCCCAGAATCTCCACATCCAGCTTTTTCACCTGCGGGATCGTCTGAGACCGGCCACCCGGACAGCTGATGAAACTGTGGGTTTGCACAACCAAAGAATTTCTGCACAAACTGTCAGAAACCGTCTCAGGGAAGCTCATCTGCATGCTCGTCATCCTCGCCAGGGTCTTGATCTGACAGCAGTTCATCATCGTAACCGACCTCAGTGGGCAAATGCTCACCTTCAATGGCCACCGGCATGCTAGAGAAGTGTGCTCTTCGCGGATTAATCCCGATTTCAACTGTACCGTTCAGATGGCAGACAGCCTGTATGGCGTTGTGTGGGCGAGCGGTTTGCTGATGTCAACGTTGTTAAAAGAGTGCCCCATGGTGGCGGTGGGATTACGGT
The DNA here is from genome assembly GCF_002910315.2 of Salvelinus sp. IW2-2015. Lineage (NCBI taxonomy): Eukaryota > Metazoa > Chordata > Actinopteri > Salmoniformes > Salmonidae > Salvelinus > Salvelinus sp. IW2-2015. Next base: position 25,385,420 of record NC_036871.1, read on the forward strand.
ATGGGCAAGCTTAAGCTACGGACAGCGAACACAATTGCATTTTATCTTTGGCAATTTGAATACATAGAGATAACGTGATGAGATCCTGAGGCCCATTGACACGCCATTCTTCCACTGCCATCACTTCATGTTTCAGCATGATATTGCACATCCACATGTTGCAAGGATCTGTACACAATTCCTGGAAGCTGAAAATGCCCCTGTTCTTCCATGACTTGCATACTCACCAGACATGTCACCCATTGAGCAGGTTCGGGATGTTATGGTTCGACTTGTCTTCCAGTTCCCGCCAATATACAGCTACTTCTCACAGCCATTGAAGAGGAGTGGGAAAATATTCCACAGGCCACAATCAACAGCCTGATCAAATCTATGCGAAGGAGATGTGTTGTGGTGCGTGAGGCAAATGGTGGTCAAACAAGATACTGACTGGTTTTCTGATCCACACGCCTATCTTTTAAAAAGAAGATATCTGTGACTAACAGATGCAGATCTGTATTCCCAGTCATATGACATCCATAGTTTAGGGCCTATTGAATTTATTTAAATTGACTGAACTGTATATGAACTGTAACTCAGTAAAATGTGAATGTTGTGTTTATATTTTTGTTCAGTGTAAATAACCTCTTTGCAGTTCCATATTCAAACACAGAATGAATGGAGAGGATAGATCCTTGAGTGAATGAATGAGCCAATTTACCAAGAAGGGCATGATACAGTGTATATGGACAATCCATTGCCATCACAATTGTTTTTTTATTGAAATCACTTTCACCACAGCATCAAGCCTGGCTCTGATCAATGTGGAGTTTGCAGCCCAGGTCAGTGGTTGTTCAGATGAACAGCAGCTAAAAACTACACCACATAGTGTTCAGATTTGTTGGTTACATGTACACGAGTGCCGTATATATGATAAATAGATTGCTTGCCGCTCGCTGTCAATAAGTGCATCCTATGAAGTATATTATCTGCTCTCAGATCAGTTCTTCCCCAAAGGTTTTGAGAAGAGGATTCTGTGATAGACAGTCTCATCATGCTCAAGCACACTGCTAATAGGGAGATTTAGGTGGTAGGTGTCACGTTGGTATAAAGGGATCGGGAGACAGGCACAGGAATGCGTAATAGGGTTTTTTATTTACCCAAATTATAGCGTGCCATGTAAAGACACGAGGACGTAGACCAAACAAACACGTATACAAAACACAGGGTTGAGACCCAAACAAAAGAGCGAGAAGTACCTCGAATAAATACACAAGTGCACAATGATACCACACAGGACGTGACCCGTAATCATCTGTGCAATACACACGGCACAAAAGCCAAAACACACAGCATAGATACTCACACGACCAACGGACATTGGAACAATAATCAACAGCCCAATGGTGAAACAATGGGCACATTTAGGAAAATACAATCAGTGAGGTTCATAGGAGCATGTCAAATTGTGTCAAATAAAAGCGAAGAGTCTATATTTTTGAGAAATTAAGGGATATATAAATGTTTCAATCATTTTCAATCCTACAAATCAGTAATGAGCAAAGGCTGAATTGGAACCAGGTGTGCGTAATGACAGTTCAGTGCCTAGAGGCCGGTGACGTAGACCTCCACAACTGGTGCACGGAAYGAGCAACAGTACTGGGAGGGATCCGTGACCATAGGATGAACCAGGATGTGTTGGTGTAAGGATTGCCATGGTATCAGAACATTAAAATGTGAAGCATCGCAGTTGATTTATGGAGCTAATGTATTTTGAAGGACCTAATTGCTCCATTATCATTTCCTGTTGACTATAGAGGTTTAAGATTATCTGGGAACAGAATGTCACCCCTGTCAATCATTCTTCCAGCAACCAACATTCCCAACCGACGCTCCTTCCCCTAGCTCTATGTCTTGTCCCTCACAGTCCCTCACAGAAAATCAGAGAGCGTTACTGGCAGTGGTTGCACAGCCGCAGGAGGACAAACAGTGATTAACACGATAGGAAGTTTATTTGATGCTGTGCCTTCGACTGGAAAAGGTTTCCAAGGAACACATTTCCGCAGGTCATTTTCCTGTAAAAGGACCCATGAGCACCAACATGTGAGGTTCATAGGAGCATGTCAAATTGTGTGTCAAATAAAAGTTAAGAGTCTATATTTTTGAGAAATTAAGGGATATATAAACGTTTCAATCATTTTCAAACCTACAAATCAGTGATGAGCAAAGGTTGAAAAAGTCTTAAAAGATTAAAAGATATTGTATTAGAAATACATCATAACACAATCATGTTGAAGTAAAGACCCCTGCCAACTAATATCAACACTTATATTTAGTTTTGGAGAAAATGTTCTGCTTTCTGTAAATTTAAAGGTCCCACACAGTCATCCTATTTTCAAGTAAAAATAGCTTTGTAATGACCAAAACATCATCCTTAATATTTTGATGCTATATAATGGTGAGAATTGAAGAAATTGTACCTTTCCTCTCGTCTCTAACTATCAGGAAGCATGAAAGAACATACTGAGTGGGTGGGGAGCTTATATTCATGAGCTTGCCTTGACTGACAGCTCTTTGAAACACCCTCATGGTCATTGCCAGGTAACAAGGTAAACAATGGGCCACATGTCATTCCGAGCCTAAATAGTATGCCTCAAACCATTTTCTCTGCAAAATGCTCTAATGGTCAACAGAGCTTGTCATGGACTGTTGGAGATCAGACAAACTTAAGCATTTCTATTGTTTAGTAACTAATTACAGATTACAGATCACTGACACTTCTTCACAAGAATTAGTAAAGCCTGAGTCACCTTAGAAGCTTAGAAATGGGAATGTACATGAAAACAGTGTACAATAAGTTTACTGGTGCCTCTGCACTAGCATTATACATGACTATGCTCAGAATTGCATATATTGATCAGACATTTATTTGATAATTTAAAATAGGCCAGCATAGCCAAAATATTGATAAAATTAAATAAAAAATGTTATTTGTCACACACGCCGAATACAACAGGTAGACCTTATATTGAAATGCTTATTTACAAGCCCTTAACCAACAATGCAGAATTTTGAAAAAGTAGGTAAGAATATATTAGATTAAAAAAAACTATTATTAACTAAAGTATAAAAAAAACACAAGAAAATAACAATAACGAGATGATATATAGGGGGTACCAGGACCGAGTCAGCTTGCGGGGGTACAGGTTAGTTGAGATAATTGAGCTAATATGTACATGCAGGTAGGGGTAACGTGACCATGCATAGATAATTAACAGCGAGTACCACAGTGGAGGCTGCTGAGGTATAATAATGGCTAGAACGGAGCAATGGAATGGGAAACCATTCCAACGATTCCGCTTCAGCCATTACCATGAGCCTGTCCTCTCCAATTAAGGTGCCACCAACCTCCTCTGGAGTACCAGCAGCGTACAAAAGGTGGTCAACATGAACACTCATGAGAAATAGAGATGAGAAAGAATGGTGAGACATCATTTGACATAAAAAGTGTGCAGGACCCCAATGATTTGTACAATTTGGAACACTCATCTCCCGTTCGAATGCTTGAAATAAACATTACAAAGTAACAACATTTGATATCATATCACATGAAACGTAATTACTTAGGCTAACTACAGAAAATGATAGGGAGGGAGTGGGAGAGGATGTTGACCCATGTACCCTGTTTCAATCAAGCAGGCTTCAGTCACCCACTTGGCTTCAGTCACACCCAAGATTGAAGCGGGAGACAAATCCAGCTATGGCCCCCTCCTTGTCAGGCCTCTCACACTGGGCAGACAGGGGTCCTGGGATGGAAAGCTCACGCTGCTTCCCCACATACAGTGCTGGATCAAGGTTGACCTCGTTGAAGAGGAGATCCAGGAGCCTTCTACTTAGCCTTCTACTTATACTTAATGTCTTTAAAAAGCGAAAGGTTTGTTTAATAGGTAGTGAATTTAATAAACTTTTATTGAGTGTTTTGAGTTATGATGCTATCAATTCGTTGATGTAGTGATCTACTCATTCTACAAGTGTTTTTTAATGTTTTTTAAAGTACTCAATTTGAAATATGCAATATTTGATCGTGCACTTTTTTAGGAAATGTTCAGTGTTTTTGTGTGCCTGAAATGCTCAACTGATGCAGAATTGAAATAAATAACTATGACTTACAGTATGTTGGGTCTGTCTTCACAGGCTTCACAGCATATCCCCCCTTCTTTGCTTTGGTAAAAGCTCCTGCGGTGGTTTCCTGGGAATCTGTGCAGAGAGTAGATGTTGAATTTTCTAAAACGTATATCATTTCAGCTTGATGATAGCAGAAAAACAAAAGGAGATGGAAAGTCAAATAATAACTTTGCTCAAAATGTGTACTGGACACCCGTCACATTATCTTTATTTTCAGTGCAACTCGTTCATCCTAAATGAAAAGCAGCTACTGCTGTCGGATGCTTTCATTCATCAGAAAATAGTGTAAAGTTACATTTACACTGCCATCCAGTCACAATGCAGTGTGCTTTTTCCAGCCACATAACAGATTAAAGTTTAACAGTATCAAAGCCAAAGCAAGGCGTAGGCACACATGTGATGATGGTTTTAAGGCGGTACTTATTGAAATTAGTTAAGGAAAGCCCACTCCAGAGCGCTCAGGACCTCAGACTGGGGGGAAGATTCACCTTCCAACAGGACAACAACCCTAACCACACAGCCAAGACAGCGCAGGAGTGGCTTCGGGACAAATCTCTGAATGTCCTTTAGTGGCCCAGCCAGTACCCGGACTTGAAAACAATCTAACATCTTTGGAGAGTCTTGAAAATAGCTGTGCAGCGACACTATCCATCCAACCTGACGAAGGTGGAGAGGATCTTCAGAGAAGAATGGGAGAAACTCCCCAAATGCAGGTGTACCAAGCTTGTAGCGTCATACCCAAGAAGACCTGAGGCTGTAATTGCTGCCGAAGGTGCTTCAAAAAAGTACTGAGTAAAGGGTCTGAATACTTATGTAAACGTGATATTTGTCATTATGGGGTATTGTGTGTAGATTGATTGAAGGCGAGAAAAAAATAACAATTTAATCCATTTTAGAATAAGACTTTTAGAAAAAGTAAACTGTTCTGAATACTTTCCTAATGCACTGCAGTTAAGCAATACGACTCAAGGAGGTGTGGTATATGGCCAATATATCTCGGCTAAGGGATGTTCTTACGCACGACTTAATGCGGTGTGCCTGGAGACAGCCCTTAGCTGTGGTATATTGGCCATATACCAGAAACCCCCGTGGTGCCTTATTGCTATTATAAACTGGTTACCAACATCATTAGACCAGTAAAAATACATGGTTTGTCATACCCGTGTTATACGGTCTGGTATACCACGGCTGTCAGCCAATCAGCATTCAGGGCTCGAACCACCCAGTTTTTAATAAAGGTTAGCGCACGGAAAAGTGTAGTGCATAAGGGAAGAACCAAAATACCTTGATATAGGGAAGGCGCATGCAAGCAGATGACGAAATTTGGTTAGGATGGAATAAATGATATTGCAAAACCTGTAAAACAGTGAATGTAAACCAGGAAAAAATTACCCTCCCATGTGCCCCCCCCCAAAAAAACACATAACCCCCAACCCCAAAACATTTTTGGACAATCCTCACCTATTTTGGACCACCTCTCCTACCAGTAAATTGAGATCTGTCCTTAAATGATTTCCTTTGTAGCTGTCACGTTTCTGACCTTATTTCCTTTGTTTTGTCTTTATTTAGTTGGTCAAGGCGTGAGTTGGGGTGGGCAGTCTATGTTTGTATTTCTATGTTTTCTATTTATCTTTTTGGCCTGATATGGTTTTCAATCAGAGACAGGTGTTTTGCGTTGTCTCTGATTGGGAACCATATTTAGGTAGCCTGTTTTGTATTGTGGGTTGTGGGTTATTGTCTATGTTATGTTGCATGTTAGCACAGTGTTTATTATAGTGGTCACGTTCGTCTTATTCGTTTTGTTGTTTTTTGTTTAAGTGTTCTTCATTAAATATAGAAGAATGTATTCAAACCACGCTGCGCTTTGGTCCGCTTCTTACGACGATCGTGACAGTAGCCTAATACACTGCCTGGCTTCCGAGTCATATTGGGAGGACCTCACACCATGTCATTGCGAGACTCCAAGTTTACTTCGATACGATAATATTTTCACATAAAGGCGCTTCCACATCCATTTCTTGCATAATACATTTTACCGACACAAAAAGCTCCCTCCATATGGAACAAACAAATTATCTGTCGGCATTTAAAAAACTGTTCTATAACTTCCAGTTTCCATCATAGCTGTCATGATTTTGTTTTATACCTCATGACTTTACTCACATAAAAACTATGAATGGAAACGTGGTTTCTGTCTCCAATAAGCCCTGTTCTGGATCCACTGTTGAGTTCATTGACTGCAATGTAACCAGAAATAATTCCTGGAGTGTTTCGCTTCCTCTTCCGTCTTTGGTTTGGGTCAAGGCATAGACACATACATCAATGTGTTTTGTTTGTCTTTATAATTCTGATAATGGACGACACTGGCTCTGTGAGGATGAAAGAGATCATCGAATTTATTCCACATGAGTGGATTCATCCTTGACTGTGCTGAAGTTTGAATGATAATACAGCCATAAAGTATAAATATGTTTCCATAATAAAAACAAGTTTACAACTTTCAGCTTTCAAATATCAGTGGGGCAATTCCACGATAACGGAATTTGGCTAAGACTTCTCACTTAAAATGTATGCCAAACAAAAAACATTGATTTCAAAGTTTAACAAACCATACAACTTTATGCACAAGGACTACTTTTAGCAATTTACACTGAAAATTGTACAAAAACACATTTACTGGAAGATCTGTGCAGATGCAAAATTTGGTAACATAATTTTTGTCAAATCTCCCTCCGTTTTTTGTGTCGACGTTTTCTAAAAACTCTGTTAAATATCTTCTCCGATTTAAGATTCAAGATGTCTGCAGAAAGAATGGTTAGGATGTCAATTAGAATGTCAGCTAAGACATTACTTATTGACTTTGAAAAAATATATTTTGGTTATTGAACTACAGTAAGCAAAGTGGATTTACATCTGGTAACGGAATTGCGGTAATGGAATTTCGTCATGGGTCTCTGATCTGAAATACATATAAATGCATAATTATGGATATGAATGTCATTCTCTTCATGGTTATGTATCCTAAATGGGTAAACAAATGTATAAATATGCAATATCTCCCTTTACATATTTGGGTATTATTCTACACACTGGCTATTATTTTAATGAGCTCTGCCCCCAAATCATACCCAATCAAAGACGCTTATGTTTCAAAAGTTTGGACATCAACCTTCAGCACAGTAGAGCTCAGTACAGTGAAGTACACTACAGTACATTAGAGTTCAGTACAATAAAGTATAGTATAGTTCAGTACAGTAGTGTTCAGTACAGTAAAGGTCAGTACATTACAGTACAGTAGAGTAGATTATAGTTCAGTACTGTACAGTAGAGTTCAGTACAGTACACTAAAGACAAGTATAGTTCAGTACAGGACTGTAGTGTACAGTATAGTACAGTAAAGTAGAGTGTAGTTCAGTACAGTGCAGCAGAGTTTAGTACAGTAGAGCACATTAGAGTTCAGTACAGACACAGCAAGGGTTCAAACTGTAAAACCCAGTTCCTGCATTTGAATATAAAACTAGATTTTTATCAAACAAAACTATACTACATTTTATCTCTGAGACCATCAGGGAGACAAATCAGAGCAAGAATACTGAATGGAAGTACATTATTTACCTTCAGAGGTGAATGTATCAAACCAGTTGCAGTGATAAGTTTTTGTTATTGTGCACTATCCTCAAGCAATAGCATGGTATTTTTTCACTGTAATAACTACTGTAAATTGGACAGTGCAGTTAGATTAACAAGAATTTAAGCTTTCTGCCCATATAAGACATGTCTATGTCCTGGGAAATGTTCTTGTTACTTACAACGTCATGCTAATCACATTAGTGCACGTTAGCTCAACCGATCCCGTAGAGGTTAAGGAACTCTCTGTACTTTGCTCCGTACTTTCCTCCGTTCATCTTTCCGTCAGTCCTGACTAGTCTCCCAGTTCCTGCCGCTGAAAAACATCCCCACAGAATGATGCTGCCACCACCATGCTTCACCGTAGGGATGGTGCCAGGATCACTCCAGATGTGACGCTTGGCATTCAGGCCAAAGAGTTCAATCTTGGTTTCATCAGACCAGATAATCTTGTTTCTCATGGTATGAGAGACCTTTAGGTGCCTTTTGGCAAACTCCAAGCAGGCTTTCATGTGCCTTTTATTGAGGAGTGGCTTCTGTCTGTCCACTCTACCATAAAGGCCTGATTTGTGGAGTGCTGCAGAGATGGTTGTCTTTCTGGAAGGTTCTCCCATCTCCACAGAGAAACTCTGGAGCTCTGTCAGAGTGACCATCGGGTTCTTGGTCACCTCCCACACAAAGGCCCTTCTCCCCGATTGCTCAGGTTGGCCGGGTGGCAAGCTCTAGGAAGAGTCTTGTTGGTTCCAAACATCTTCCATTTAAGAGAGAAGGAGGCCACAGCGTCCTTGGGGACCTACAATGCTGCAGAAACTTTTTGCTACCCTTCCTCAGATCTGTGCCTCGACACAATCCTGTGTCGAGCTCTATGGACAATTCCTTCTACCTCATGGCTTATTTTTTGCTCTGACATACATTGCTAATTGTGGGCCTTTCCAAATCCTGTCCAATCATTTGAATTGACCACAGGTGGACTTCAATCAAGTTGTAGAAACATGTCAAGGATGATCAATGGAAACAGGATGCACCTGAGTTCAATTTCGAGTCTCATAACAAAGGGTCTGAATACTTATGTAAATGTTATACGTTTTTTACTTTGTCATTATGGGGTATTGTGTGTAGATTGATAAGGTAACAAAACAATTTAACTTCTTTGGGACTGGAGGGCAGTATTGAGTAGCTTGGATAATAAGGTGCCCAGAGTAAACTGCCTGCTACTCAGGCCCAAAAGCTAGAATATGCATATAATTAGTATAGAGATTTGGATAGAAAACACTCTGAAGTTTCTAAAACTGTTTGAATGATGTCTGTGAATATAACAGAACGCAAAACCCTGATAAAAAATCCAACCAGGAAGTGGGAAATCTGAGGTTTATAGTTTTTCAAGTCATTGCCTATCGAATATACGGTGTCTATGGGGTCATGTTGCACTTTCTAAGGCTTCCACTAGATGTCAACAGTCTTTAGAACCTTGTTTGAGGCTTCTACTGTGAAGGGGAGAGAATGAGAGCTGTTTCAACCAGATGTCTGGCAGAGTGCCATGAGCTCAGTCTCGCGCGCACCCGTGAGAGTTAATTGCGTTCCATTGCATTTTTAAAGACAAAGGAATACTCTGGTTGAAACAGTATTGAAGATTTATGTTAAAAACATCCTAAAGATTGATTCTATACATCGTTTGACATGTTTCTACAAACTGTAATATGACTTTTCGTCTGAACTTTCGCCTGGACTTGCCCGCGTCTCCTGAGTTTGGATTTGTGAACTAAACGCGCAAACAAAAAGGAGGTATTTGGACATAAATGATGGACTTTATCGAACAAAACAAACATTTATTGTGGAACTGGGATTYCTGGGAGTGCATTCTGATGAAGATCATCAAAGGTAAGGGAATATTTATAATGCTATTTCTGACTTTTGTGACACCTTTCCTTCTTTGGAAAATGGCTGTATGTTTTTATGTGACTTGGCGCTTACCAAACATAATCGCAAGGTGTGCTTTCACCGTAAAGCGTTTTTGAAATCTGACACAGCGGTTGCATTAACCTTTCTGCGCACAGATCCCGATTACGGGATCATTTCCCTAAACAACCGCTGAATTGCAGGGCACCAAATTCAAAAATATTACAAAAAATATTTATAATCATGCAATCACAAGTGAAATATACCAAAACACAGCTTAGCTTGTTGTTAATCCACCTATCGTGTCAGATTTAGAAAATATGCTTTACAGAGAAAGAAATCCAAGCTTTTGTGAGTGTATTAATCAATGCTACAACAGCTAGCCCCAAATTAGCATGGTCAAGAAAGTCAGAAAAGCAATCAAATTAATCGCTTACCTTTGATAATCTTCGGATGTTTGCACTCACGAGACTCCCAGTTACACAATAAATGTTAAATATTACTTTATTATAAATATTACTTTTATAACCAAAAAAACGCCATTTGGGTTGCGCGTTATGTTGAGAAAACTACAGCCTCGTTCCATTCAACGGAAATTCCAAAAAGTATCCGTAATGGTCATAGAAACATGTCAAATGTTTTTTTATAATCAATCCTCAGGTTGTTTTTAACAAACATAATAGATAATATTTCAACCGGACCGTAACCTATTCAATAAGAGAGAAAAGGAAAATGGAGAGCTCCCCTCTCGCGCGCAGGAACTATTCAGAGGACACCTGACTACTTTTGAAATTCTCGCTCATTTTTCAAAATAAAAGCCTGAAACTATGTCTAAAGCCTGGTCACAGCCGGAGGAAGCCATTGGAAAAGGAATCTGGTTGATACCCCTTTAAATGGAAGAAAGACTGGCCAGGAAACACAGATAAAAAAAAAAATATCACTTCCGGGTTATATTTTCTCAGGTTTTTGCCTGCAGAATCAGTTTTGTTATACTCACAGACAATATTTTGACCGTTTTGGAAACTTTGGAGTGTTTTCTATCCTAATCTGTAAATTATATGCATATTCTATGATCTGGACCTGAGAAATAGTTTGTTTACCTTGGGAACGTTATTTAAAAATATATACAGTGGGGAGAACAAGTATTTGATACACTGCCGATTTTGCAGGTTTTCCTACTTACAAAGCATGTAGAGGTCTGTCATTTTTATCATAGGTACACTTCAACTGTGAGAGACGGAATCCTAAAAACAAAATCCAGAAAAATTCACATTGTATGATTTTTAAGTAATTAATTTGCATTTTATTGCATGACATAAGTATTTGATCACCTACCAACCAAGTAAGAATTCCGCTCTCACAGACCTGTTAGTTTTTCTTTAAGAAGCCCTCCTGTTCTCCACTCATTACCTGTATTAACTGCACCTGTTTGAACTCGTTACCTGTATAAAAGACACCTGTCCACACACTCAATCAAACAGACTCCAACCTCTCCACAATGGCCAAGACCAGAGAGCTGTGTAAGGACATCAGGGATAAATTGTAGACCTGTACAAGGCTGGGATGGGCTACAGGACAATAGGCAAGCAGCTTGGTGAGAAGGCAACAACTGTTGCACAATTATTAGAAAATGGAAGAAGTTCAAGATGACGGTCAATCACCCCTCGGTCTGGGGCTCCATGCAAGATCTCACCTCGTGGGGCATCAATGATCATGAGGAATGTGAGGGATCAGCCCAGAAACTACACGGCAGGACCTGGTCAATGACCTGAAGAGAGCTGGGACCACAGTCTCAAAGAAACCATTAGTAACACACTACGCCGTCATGGATTAAAATCCTGCAGCGCACGCAAGGTCCCCTGCTCAAGCCAGCGCATGTCCAGGCCCGTCTGAAGTTTGCCAATGACCATCTGGATGATCCAGAGGAGGAATGGAGAAGGTCATGTGGTCTGATGAGACAAAAATAGAGCTTTTTGCTCTAAACTCCACTCGCCGTGTTTGGAGGAATAGAAGGATGAGTACAACCCCAAGAACACCATCCCAACCGTGAAGCATGGAGGTGGAAACATCATTCTTTGGGGATGCTTTCTGCAAAGGGGACAGGACGACTGCACCGTATTGAGGGGAGGATGGATGGGGCCATGTATCGCGAGATCTTGACCAACAACCTCCTTCCCTCAGTAAGAGGCATTGAAGATGGGTCGTGGCTGTGTCTTCCAGCATGACAACGACCCGAAACACACAGCCAGGGCAACTAAGGAGTGGCTCCGTAAGAAGCATCTCAAGGTCCTGGAGTGGCCTAGCCAGTCTCCAGACCTGAACCCAATAGAAAAATCTTTGGAGGGAGCCGAAAGTCCGTATTGCCCAGCGACAGCCCCAAAACCTGAAGGATCTGGAGAAGGTCTGTATGGAGGAGTGGGCCAAAATCCCTGCTGCAGTGTGTGCAAACCTGGTCAAGAACTACAGGAAACGTATGATCTCTGTAATTGCAAACTAAGGTTTCTGTACCAAATATTCAGTTCTGCTTTTCTGATGTATCAAATACTTATGTCATGCAATAAAATGCAAATTAATTACTTAAAAATCATACAATGTGATTTTCTGGATTTTTGTTTTAGATTCCTTCTCTCACAGTTGAAGTGTACCTATGATAAAAATTACAGACCTCTACATGCTTTGTAAGTAGGAAAACCTGCAAAATCGTCAGTGTATCAAATACTTGTTCTCCCCACTGTATATATAATCTGACCCCTAGTGTCAAGAAGTTTTAACCTCTCTTGGATATGTTGGATGGTAGCGTCCCACCTGGCCAACATCCAGTGAAAATGCAGAGTGCCAAATTCAAATAAATTACTAGAAAAATTAAACTTTCATGAAATCACACATTCAATATACCAAATTTAAGCTACACTTGTTGTGAATCCAGCCAACGTGTCAGATTTCAAAAATGCTTTACGGCGAAGCAAACGATGCTATTATCTGAGGATGGCACCCCAGCTAACAATCACAGACCATCATATTTCAGCACTCCCGGCGCGACACAAAACACAGAAATAAAGATATAAGTCATGCCTTACCTTTGATGAGCTTCTTCTGTTGGCACTCCAATATGTCCCATAAACATCACAAATGGTCCTTTTGTTCGATTAATTCCGTCGATATATATCCAAAATGTCCATTTATTTGGCGCGTTTGATCCAGAAAAACACCGGTTCCAACTGGCACAACGTGACTACAAAATATCTCAAAAGTTACCTGTAAGCTTTGTCCAAACATTTCAAACTACTTTTGTAATACAACTTTAGCTATTTTTCTACGTAAATAATCGATAAAATTGAAGACGGGAAGATCTGTGTTCAATACCGGAGGAAAGAAATGTGTAGCATGCTTTCTGGTCACGCGCCTCTAACAAACAGTACACTTCACTGGAGCCTCATTCTGAACATGGCTACTTCTTCATTTCTCAAAGGAAAAACCTCAACCAATTTCTAAAGAATGCTGACATCCAGTGGAAGCGATAGGAACTGCAGGAAGGTCCCTTAGAAATCTGGATTCCCAATGAAAATTCATTGAAAAGAGAGTGACCTCAAAATAAAAAGATCTGAATGGTTTGTCCTCGGAGTTTTGCCTGCCAAATAATTTCTGTTATAGTCACAGACATCATTCAAACAGTTTTAGAAACTTCAGAGTGTTTTCTATCCAATACTAATGATAATATACATATATTACCAACTGGGACTGAGTAGCAGGCAGTTTACTGTGGGCACGCTTTTCATCCAAACGTGAAAATGCTGCCCCCTATTTAATCAGCCCTTTCCCAGTCTCCAAGATCCTTAGTCCTTCTGCTGTTCGTCTTCTGTTGCCACGCACCCTCCGTATACATCCCACTTTTCATGTATCAAGGATTAAACCTCTGTCTCACAACCCTCTGTCTCCTCTTTCCAGTCACCATAGTGACCATAGTAGTCATATTTATTATTTAACGCAACAGTTTTTGTGACAAAACTATGCAATGGAAACACATTGAACTTCAGATTTTTATTCGGTACATGAAAACTACGTTGACACACAGTGATTTTTATCCACAACAAGTCCGTTTGGTGGAAACACCACTAGCGGTAAAAAGCACATATTTTATATTGCGTGTTTTTGAAAATGTGCATGAAAATCTGTCGCCAATTGGATGGAAAGCTAGCTAGTGTCAGCCTTTCGGTAGAAGAGGGATGGCTGCCAGTCTCTGTTTGCCCGGTGGCATCAAAGTTCATTAGAATACTGTGGATGGCTGGAGAAATTAGGAGAGATGGCAATGAATAAACAAACAGAACATGATGATTAGCGGTGCAGAGCAAAAAGGACACTGAGGTTGAGGGGAGGGTTCAGACAGAAAAAGATTTCAAACAAAATGTTTCTCTGCTATTGTTGGTGATGTTGAAATGTACTAGGTATCCAATTAATTTGCATAAATGACATGTCTGATGCTGTTGTGTTATGTCTGCTTGCACAGGAATGGTCATATTGACTGATGGTCACGTGGCTTAGCTAAATGCATGTATTCTACTTGTAAAGTGCACTTCATAAGCTACAGTGTCAAATAATAATTACATAGAACAATCTTATAATCATCTGAAAAACACACCAATTTTACATAATGTTACAGAGGCCATTTGTTAGAACGTTAGGTGCTAGCCCCATTGCACCACTGTAATCTCCCTGACAAGTAACAACCATCCGTTCTGTGTCATATTCATGGGGCCAATCTGGCTACTTACATAATTACCACATGACATGTCTTCTTGCTTGCCCAGCCACCGCTAAGGGAGGGAGGGAGGGAGAGGAAGGGAGATCTCTGACACTCACAGTCTGTCAGTAGAGACAAAGTTTAGGAGATCAACTCCATGTTAAGTCATAATGTTGTTTAATAGGGATGATGGGAGAGAGAGAGAGAGAGAGAAGAGAGAGAGAGAGGAGAGAGAGAGAGAGAGAGAGGCAGTAATGAAATGGAGTGCGTTAACAAAGCTGCAAGTGTCGACACTAGACTACAGCAGTCCATTTTATCTACTTTTTTGTCTTGTTGAAATGCGACAATCGCTATGACTGTGTGTGTGTGTGTGTGTTGTGTGTGTGTGTGTGTGTGTTGTGTGTGTGTGGTGTGTGGTGTGTGTGTGTTGTGTGTGTGTGTGTGTGTGTGTGGTGGTGTGTGTGTGTGTGTGTGTGTGTGTGTGTTTGTGTGTGTGGTGTTGTGTGTGTGCATTACGGTATTGTGTATGGAGGGGTGGGGGCTTGAAAATACAGTGCAGCGGATATGCTCTGGACACGTCTGGGTCGGTTCCACACTCAGATTAAAAGCAAATTGTTTCTCAACAATCCCTTCATATTCAATTAAAGGGCTGCTCAGCAATGCGTGGCAACTATACTGAGACCCAATTATTCACCCCAATTTTCCCGGAACAATGTTCTAGAACAACCCCCCTCGAACCCTCCCACACCCCCTAGTTCTTGGGTGTCAGGCTAGGTCTCTGAACTATTTGGTTTGTCTGTACTGAAGTGCTTTTCCACAATGCCCCAGATCCATCATCACAGGGCCATTGAGGCACATTGTGCTCATCCATTAAGTGTATCTACTGTATGGTGAATGCTCACAAAGGGGCAGCTTGAAGAGGGTCAGTCAGTGGTGCGTGGGCCACCGCCACCATAAATCTGGTTCGGGCCTGCACTGAACCTCCCTTGTGCTTGGATAATGGCGCTCTAATCGCTCGTACCACTTCATGGGTGGGACAAGGGGGTGTGGAGAGCATTACTCATTTGTTTCCGAGCCCAGTCCAATGAGCCCGAATGAATAACCCCCTCTTTTTGTCTTTTCCTATCTGAAAGTGTTTCAGTCAGCTAGAACAGAAGCACAAACTGGCCAACTATTTTAACTAAAGACACTTTGCTTGTCAAGACATTGATATTAATCTACGTCCATATTCCACCCACTGCAGGCCAGCGATAATATCCATATGAATAATATATGGATACTCACAGAGCTCTGTGAGGGATGGTCAACCCTGCTTTTGCCTGCTCCAGCGTTGTATCCAAAATGCCACACCGGGCTCTCGTCAAAAGTATTGCAACGGAGAATAGGGTGCCATTTCGGACCAGTCCCTGGCCGGATTAGAATGGATCTCATTGTTCCTTGAAGCTGAAGTGAAGCAGAACCTTCCTCCTCACATCCCTGCCTCTCCTGTTGTCTAACAGCTGGAGCTTTAGCAGCAGCCCAGAGACCTGCAATTTTAATGCCTCCATAAAGCAGAGATGATCTTCCTGGCAGTAAATTCATATCATAAATAAATAAAGTCCTCCTAGTCATTACAGGCTAGTAATTGGTTCCTGTATGACTGTGGTGGGACCTGGTTGTTTACAGTGTGTATTAAACCTAGAGCAACATTTTAGAGTGCACTGCACATTGTACTCCAATGTAGCAGATGTCATACATTTTAGACATTTAGTTCCAATGTATCATATCCTCCTATGGCAAGTGTACTGTGTCCTTCTTCCATAGTAATAAAGGTAAAGCACACATTAGGATTTGAATTATCGGAGTACAATTGTCTGGCACATGTCTGGCAATGTGAGAAGACACAAGGTCGTCCATCATTATCAATACACATGTCCACAGGATCAATACATCACCATCACAACAAAATAGACAAAACACAGAAACATTACAGAGATAAACCACAAATAAAACCCTGCTTTGAGCTCCTTGTTTACAGGTTTAGCGTTGACTATCCATCTATGTTGCCTGTTGTTGAACATTGTTTTAAGTTGAATGTTTTTAACCAGTAGGACCTTTGTATGCAGAGACATTTCCTATGCAGCATTGCCATGCAGGTACTTTTGTTTCACTAATATGCCTGCCGGGGCCATCGGGATGGCCAATTGCCCAGTGTTTTGCGATATGGCCTGAATTACTGCAAGGGGCTATGCATAGAATGCCTAATCCAAGCCAATTAATTTACATAGCTAGACTCTCACCTGCCTACAGATTTCTCCCTCACACAGAACCCTCTTATAGTGAATCGTGGGCAGATCCAGTTCACTCAGAACCTCTCTCAACGGAGTCATAAGGGGCGTATTCATTACGCAAATTCTGTTGCAAAACGTTTCTTAAACGGAAGTAAACAGAATGAAACAGGGAGGGACCTACCTGAATTTGTCCAATAGTCTTCCGTTTTGCAACTGTTTGGAATAACGATTACACCCCAGGTTTTATCTCACATATGGATCCCTACACACATCACTTGGTTGGTTGGTGGTTGGTTGGTTCCCCATGCACAGCCAATGGAGCCACACGATTCCTGGCCAGTGACCATGCCAACTAGACCACAAAGAGGAGTGTGTACTGTAGTATACCTCACTGTTGTCTCCTGATGCTTAGGGATGCCAGAACTGTGGGATTGAGGAGACCAGTGCCAGAAATAAGGAGATGAGTTTCAAAAGACCCCCCCACCCCACCTCTCTGCATCCGTATGGTTGAGGAGTCCACCGAGACTGGACCAAGTCAAGTGTTTATGAGCCATCTATTCATCCTGCCAAATAATGAAATACTGTTTTAGACTGTAATGGATAGACAGACAATGAAGCCCGGAGTACCTTATGGAGGCCTCTTTTTATCAATCCTTTAACAGATCATGAGCACGTGCACATTATCATTATCTTTTTTAAACACATTTTCTGTTTGACACGATTTCTCAAGAACACGATTTTTTTGACAGATCAAAACATGCTCCATTATGCCACTGTTCCATGACTATGTAATTACTCCCAATTATTATAATTTACAAATGCAGTATAAGTATCTGACAGACAGTGAAGTATCTGACAGACAGTAATATTATACATTCATTATGTATAATAATAATTCACATAATGTGTAAACATGGACGCCGTCCTAAATAAAGGTGTGCTCAATGATCAACAACGATTAAGTTTAGGTGTAATTACAGGGTACAGTGAAAATCTTAAGGGGCGGGATGTTCCCCAATGCTAGAAGGGTGTCCTGAGTGAAAAAGTTGCTAAATATATTTTATTGAAATCTTTTCACTCTCAAGTTGAAAGAACATGAGTGGGACTAGTGGCTTTAAACACATGCTTTTCATAAAGGCAACATTAGATAAAAACTAGGTAGGCTATTCAAAATTTCATACCACCCTGTTGATGAAGAATAGGCAGCACAGTATAGTACAGTACAAGTACAGAATATAATTTTTTCATCATCGCTAACAATGTATTGATATTTGATTTGATATGGGCCTCACCTTCCACCTGCACTGCTGACACAAAATGTCTGATGTGGTGTGACCTGTAGCTGCTCTGTGACTGATTAGGCTGGCAACTGTCTGACACCAGCATCACCATAATTAGCCACTGTAGAATGAGGAGCCAAGGAAACGGGAACACGGTTTCATCTTCACCATCCAAACCCACAGCTATACAATGAAACTAATCAACCATGTGTGTCAGGAAGTAGATAACAGACACTGAGTGGGAGAGAGAGATGGAGGGAGAGGGTGAGCGTGAGAAATAGAACGAGAGAGACAGGAGAGTCAGGGGTTCGTATGTCATTATAAGGTGAGATTGATTGCGGCGTCGTGCCAATGATGGTGTTGAATTAGCATCAAGGAACATCATGGGTAAGTAGACTGAGCCATCACCGTCATCACCATCACAACCACCAACACCATGGCTTTACACCGCTGGGGCTTCAGTGTGGCCAGATTCAGTCCTGCTGGATTCTCAATCACATTTCTACTAATGCAGAAATGGATAGTTGTTTTTAGGCTATACATCCACCTCAAAGCCATCACCATCCATTAAATGTGGAATTCTATAATGTGAATGGATATTTGCGAAATAGGGCCGAGATATTGATTATGTTGACTATTTACGATGGGCCTAACCTGGCCAAGCTCTCCCCGAACCCGGACAACATTGGGCCAATTGTGCGCAGCCCTTTGGGACTCCCGATTACAGCCGGTTGTGATACAGCCTACTTCTATTACCCATAGAAATGAATTGAAGAAAACATTCATTAATGTAAAAACACAGTCCCCCAAACAATCTTAAAGAATAATGTTTTGAAGTGTCTGGCCTATATCTAGGAGATATAAAAATGCTCAGGAAATGTTTTTGTTTTTTGGACACGTATTTGGCACAAAACTACCTCCATACTTCTTTTCATTTTTTTTACCGGTACCGGGTTACCTTCAGACGGGTCCTGAACACCATTGTGTTTGTGAGTCTCCCCTTTCCATATTAGCTACAGATGTTTTAGTGAGTTTTCCAGGATGTCTCCTGGTCTGATAAACAGCGCTGTAGCTCTGCCACTTTCGACCGCAGATGCGGAAGGCTGACATAGGCAGATGCGGCTCAGACCTCTTGACTTTTTCCATATTTTGTTATGTTACAGCTTTATTCTAAAATGGATTAAATAAATAAAAATCCTCATCAATCTACACACAATACCCCATAATGACAGCGAAAATWGTTTTTTTGACCTTTAGCAAATGTATTACAAATTAAAATCAAATTAGACCCGTTACTAGTACTTTGTTGAAGTACCTTTGGCAGCGATTATTGTCATAGACTGTTTCTCTGCCTCCACACGGCAAGTGAATGCCAAGTCTAGTTCCAAAAGGCTCCATAACAGCTTCTACCCCCAAGCCATAAGACTGCGCATGAACATATCAAATTGCCGCCTGGACTATTTACATTGACCCCCCCCCCCCTCCCCCCTTTGTTTTTACACTGCTGCTACTCGCTGTTTATTATCTATGCATAGTCACTTTACCGCTACCTATATGTACAATTTACCTTGACTACCTGTACCCCCGCACATTGACTCGGTACCTCCTGTACATAGCCTCATTGCTGTTATTTTATTGTGTTACTTTTTATTTTATTTTGGACTTACTTTATTTAGTAAATATTTTCTTACCTCTATTTCTTTGAACTGCATTGTTGGTTAAGGGCTTGTAAGTAAGCATTTCACGCTAAGGTCTACACCTCTTGTATTCGGCGCATGTGACAAATAAAATTGGATTTGATTGTAAACATACACATCATATATTTTTCAGGCATAATGTAACATTTCAAGGAAGTGGTAGTCCATTTTGGATTGAGGCAGGAATGAATTCTGCATGATATGTGAGCGTTCAAGTTAATTTTACATTGAAGCATATTTTATCAACAGACTTGAGATGGTGGTGTGTATAGCTAGTAAACTGGTATCTTCATTTAGATAAGAGACCACTGTGATGCCTGATGTATTATATAAAAACATTGTTCTATTAAGATGAAGGAAAACACATTGTAATGTTTTTGAAATGTTAGTACGTTAATCAAGTGTGGAACAATAAACTTGATTTTAATTTAACCGTCATATTGTAGTTTTCCTTGAAATATACAGTAACAGTCAAAAGTTTGGACACACCTCATTCCAGTGTATTTTTTACTTTTACTGTTTTCTACATTGTAGAATAGTAGTGAAGACATCAAAACTATGAAATACACATGGAATCATGTAGTTACCAAAAAAGTGTTAAACAAATCAAAATATATTTGAGATTTAAGAGTCTTCAAAGTAGCCACCCTTTGCCTCGATGACAGCTTGGCACACTCTTGGCATCTCTCAACCAGCTTCATGAGGTAGTCACCCGGAATGCATTTCAATGAACAGGTATGCCTTGTTCAAATTTTTGTGGAAGTTATTTCCTTCTTAATGCGTTTGAGCCAATCAGCTGTGTTGTGACTAGGTAAGGGTGGGTATACAGAAGATAGCCCTATTTGGTAAAAGACCAAGTCCATATTATGGCAAGAACAGCTCAAATAAGCAAAGAGAAATGACAGTCCATCACTACTTTAAGACATAAAGGTCAGTCAATCTGAAAAATGTAAAGAACTTTGAAAGTTTATCCAAGTGCAGTCGCAAAAACCATCAAGCGCTATGATGAAACTGGCTCTCATGAGGACCGCCACAGGAAAGAAAGATCCAGAGTTACATATACTGCAGAGGATAAGTTCATTATACAAAGATGGCACCGACAGATATGGCAGCTCTGCTTCTAGCTCCTAAGCGACTTTGCAGTATATTGTTTTTTTGTGTTATTTCTTACATTATTAGCCTAGAAATTTTAGGGTGTTATTATATACAGCCGGAAATAACGTTTGGATATCAGAGCGGTGGTAACTCCCCAGCATTACGACCAGGAATACGACTTTCCAAATTGGATCCTTTGTTTGTACCCCCCAGGGCAATTTAACCCTTGTGTTGTCTTAAGGGACAAACATGTCCCGCCACCATGTTTAACAGCAGAGAAAACCCCCTAAATAAATAAAAATGTAACTTGAAATTTGATTACTTTTCCTACAGTGACCCCAACATTAGAAAAAGTTAAACATCGCCTTTGTTCATATTTCCATGAAAGCTGTATACCACCAGGGTACAAATATTGTTTTAGGGTCATTTTTGACACGGCAGTTATACAATTATTTACACACAACAAAAACCACAAAGACACAAACAAACACACACACACACACCACACACACACACACACACGAGAAATGTAGATTATGTGTGCTACTGATTGAACTCAGACAAAACTGAAACTTTCTTGTGCATGTGCAGCATCTCCCCTCCACAACCCAACACATGACTCAAGTTCACAGATAAAATAAAAACAATTTCAGACAAAAATAAACAAAATTTCTGACAAAATAAACATTTCTTGAAAGCATTGTTTACTAATGGGGAATGCAGTCAGAGACCATAAAGGTGCTGCAGATGACAGTCCCCCCAGTTCTCTCTTTGCTGAAGCCATGAGTGCACGTTTCAGTGCCCAACAAAAAAACATGTAGATGTCCAGGAGGAACAAGAGTACAATGATTTAGAAGAAGAGGAGGTATCTGAAGAAGAAGAAGGGGAAGAATACAACCCAGAGCACGATGCATCATCTTCAGATGAAGAAGAAAACCCCAAGCTGAAAGAGAGACATTTTTGTCAAAGAACAGCAAAATAAGAGTCTCACCATATGAGACTCACCACCTGGATTGGGTCTTATGTATCAACATTTGAATTTATGTTTTTTTTTACATTGAGTAAAAACAGAGTCTCTGAGCTACAAAATGGTATATCATACACTGTATTTGAGGAAAGAACGGGAAAGTAATTCTGCTTTGAAAGTTGATAAACTTGTAAACTCACTTTTGAGAAAACTGTCTTTCAATGTTTTGGTACTACTATTGGAGAGTCCTTCTTTGTC
Source organism: Salvelinus sp. IW2-2015 (assembly GCF_002910315.2). NCBI lineage: Eukaryota > Metazoa > Chordata > Actinopteri > Salmoniformes > Salmonidae > Salvelinus > Salvelinus sp. IW2-2015. Next base: position 25,407,412 of record NC_036871.1, read on the forward strand.
TACACCCATTCAGCATTGTTCACACCCTCTTAAGCCTTAGCCCCACCCATCTCTTTAAGGGTTGATCCGTGCGTTCTGTACTAACTGGCCAGCTACTTCCAGACATCTAAGAGAGAGAGAACAGCTCACTGAACATTACTCGCCCTAGCCGAGCTGGTTAGGCTGTTACAGTGTGTTATTCAGAGCGTTGGTGACTGCAACTGTGCTGTCCGATTGTCTGTTCGTAAATTCAGAGCATTTCACATTCAGAGCGCACACTGGACACTCTGGCCAATGAGTAGGGTTGTTCTGAAAGCTCTGACCACACAACGACAGTCAAGCACCCAAGCTAACTGGCTAACATTGGCTAGCTACTTCCAGACACATAATGAGAGAACACCCCACTCTGACCATTTTACTCTCCCTAACAGAGCTGGTTAGGCTGTTTTTATGTTATCCAGAGCGTTGGTGACTGTAACAGTGCTGCTGGCAACAATTTCATGATGCTTTGTTGCCGACGTTTACTGACACTGGACATATCCAACAGGTGTTGAGCATTCAAAAATGCATCAGTTATTCTGCGCTCTGGCACACAAAGATGAGAGTCTTTTGTTAAAACCTCTCTAGGGACGCTAGCGTCCCACCTGGCCAACATCCGGTAAAATTGCAGAGCGCCAAATTTAAAATACAGGAATACACATAATAATCATTCATAAAATATAAAAGTGTTATACATCGGCTTAAAGATTAACTTCTTGTTAATCCAGCCGCTGTGTCAGATTTCAAAAAGGCTTTACGGCGAAAGCAGACCATGCGATTATCTGAGAACAGCGCCCCGTGTAAAAAAGCATACAAACATTTACCAGCCAAGTAGAGGAGTCACTAAAGTCAGAAATAGCGATAAAATTAATCACTTACCTTTGATGATCTTCATATGGTTGCAATCACAAGACTCCCAGTTACACAGTAAATGTTTGTTTTGTTCGATAAAGTCCCTCTTTATGTCCCAAAAACTCTGTTTTGTTGGCGCGTTTTGTTCAGTAATCCAATGGCTCCAAGGCGGTCACAACAGGCAGACAAAAACATACTAAAAGTACTGGTAAAGTACGTCAAAACATGTCAGACGATGTTYATAATTAATCCTCAGGTTGTTTATTGTCTTTATAATCAATAATATTTCAACCGGACAATACAGTTTTCAATAGAAAGGAAAAATAACAAACTGGCCCGTCGAATCAGGTCTGCAAAGTTCCTCTGTCCTCTGACCAAAATTTACATTTAAGTCATTTAGCAGACGCTCTTATCCAGAGCGACTTACAAATTGGTGCATTCACCTTATGATATCCAGTGGAACAACCACTTTACAATAGTGCATCTAACTCTTTTAAGGGGGGGTTAGAAGGATTACTTTATCCTATCCTAGGTATTCCTTAAAGCTGTTTACTCATCGTTTTTCAAAATGAAAGCCTGAAACCATGTCTAAAGACTGTTGACATCTAGTGGAAGCCATAGGAACTGCAATCTGATTCCAAACCCATTAGATTCTCTATAGGCATTGAGTTGAAAAACAGCCACATGAAAATAATTTCACTTCCTGATGGATGTTTCTCAGGTTTTTGCCTACCATATCAGTTCTGTTATACTCACAGACATTATTTTAACAGTTTTGGAAACTTTAGAGTGTTTTTTTATCCAATCTACCAATTATATGCATATTCTAGCTTCTGGGCCTGAGTAACAGGCAGTTTACTTTGGGCACGCTTTTCATCCGGAAGTGAAAATACTGCCCCCTACCCAACAGAGGTTAAGAAATGTAGCAAGATAGCTAGCTAGGTAAACAATGAATCCCAACGTGTGACGTAATGTTAGTTAGCGAACCAGCCAGCTAAGGTTAGCGAGCTAGCTAACAGTACACTAACTTGAATTAGAGTGGAGTCTTTTGTTAAGACATGTAGCTAGCTAGCTAGCTAAACAACTCATGACATTACTACCCTGCATGAATCTGCAGGTAGCTAACCAACCAGGTTCTATGGCTATAACTAGTCAAGCAAATGTGTCTGAGATATATGAAGAATAAGATTGTACACATAACAGCCAGCTAATGTTAGCTAGCTAACAGTACACTTGAAATGAAACCACTTTCTGTCAAATTTAGAAACGTGTAATATCTGAAAATATAGCTAGCTAGACTATCTTATTAGTATACATCATGTTTGTATGCGTCGCCTGACTGATGCCATGCACAATGTAATCCAGACTGGTGCTTTCTCCATCTCCTTAGCTATCATACTCGAATTCCACTGATTTCAAAACTCGGTCCTCCAGAAAGTGGAGAGCATACATATAACTTTTGCTAGCGAGCCAGCCAGCTAACATTAGCTAGCTAACAGTACACATTAACTTTACATTAGGTTTATGTAATTTTGCTGCACAGTAAAAAAAGTTAAGCCGCATTTGACACAATTACCTGAACATACTGACCAGCTCCAATAGACAGCCACGTGCTATATGGCAGACCAATCCAAACTCATCTCTCGGCATGTCCAGCCCACTCATTACCTCAGCCAGTCATGGCTAGCGGGAAGGTTTCCCCCTTTTTCTGTGGCTAAATCAACTATGCTCGTAATTTAACCATTTTATTCGTATTTACAGCTGGCATACAAGTTTGATATTAAGGCACATGAAAGTTCACATGTTCGAGAAGGCATTTCTGCCCCAAAACACATTTTGATAAAAAAAATATTTTACGTTCAAACAGCTCTCCTGTGAAGTCGTAACTTGCAACATACGCCTAGTTTCCTGAATTGGGTCACATTTGACAACCAGGGCAGGATGGCAGTGCAAAATGTCATAAGGATGACCCCAAGGCCGACAAGACATGAAGTTGCCCATGCTCAGGACATCGTCTCAACATTCTACATGTTCATCACACCAGCCATCGAAATAATCATCCTGAAGATGACAAATTTGGAGGGTTTATGTAAATATGGAGACAACTGGAAAAGGTTGGATGAGATTGACCTGCGTGCCTACATAGGGCTGCTAATCTTAGCAGGTGTGTATAGGTCCCGAGGCGAGGCTACGTGTAGTCTCTAGGATGCAGAGTGGAAGGGTGATTTTCCGTGCCACAATGCCACTGAAAGTCTTTCATACTTTCTCAAGAATGCTACAATTTGATAACCGTGAGTCAAGACCTGCAAGACGTGTGAGAGACAAACTGGTGGCCATAAGAGAGGTCTGGGAGAAGTGGGTGGAGTGTCTGCCTTATCTCTACAACCCTGTGCCTGAAGTAACAGTGGATGAGCAACTAGTTCCATTCAGGGGTCAATTTTTATTTTCAAAATGGATCATGTTTTCTGTAATGGAAGTGATTTTCACTGTACATGTTATTATGTATTGCTGTAATATCATTGATTTATGTGATTGTTTTCTGTCTTCTTTTGTCAAAAGGTTGCTGTTCTTCCCGGCAGAATATGCTCAGCAAGCCAGCAAAGTATGGCATCAAGATATAGGTGGCTTGTGATGCACAATCCAGCTACACTTGGAAGATGCAAGTCTACACAAGGAAGCTGACCAGTGGAGGCCCGGAGAAGAACTTGATGTGACTTGATGTGACAGATGAACTGAGGGGGCACAATGTCACATGTGACAATTTCTTCACCTCTTATGAACTCAGCCAGCAGCTCCTGAAGAGGAAGATCACCATGGTTGGCATAGTTAGAAAGAACAAGCCTGAACTCCCCCCTGCACTCCTCGTAACAAGGGGGAGAGAGGCCTTCTCATCAAAGTTTGCCTTCACCCCCACCACCACTCTAGTTTCTTACCTCCCAAAGAGGAACAAGAATGTGGTCCTCCTGAGCACACTGCACAAAATGGCTGAGATCAGTAATCGTGAGGACAGGAAGCTAACCATCATTTTGGATTACAACCACAACAAAGGAGGCGTGGACAACCTGGACAATGTGATTGGAACTTACAGTTGCAGGAGGATGACTGCCCGCTGGCCCCTGGTCTCTTCCATAACATCATTGATGTGTCCTCATACAATGTCTTCGTGCTATGGAACAAGATCAACACTACCTTGATGCCTGATAAGTGGAACAAGAGGAGGGTGTTCCTGGAGCAGCTGGGAAAGGCACTTGTAACCCCACACATTCAAAGAAGGGTATTGCCAAGGATGCAAGTCCTATATACACATGTACTGTAGTTATTACCACACATGAGATTCCCACATTGTAGCCTGTACAGTGAATATATTCACTGATCATGTACTCTTCCTTGGCAAATAAAGGTGCGGTTCAGGTATGAATCTCTGAGACAATCTTTTTCAGTCATATCAAACTCCAATATTTGAATGATGCTGTGTCTGCATGTATGTATTACAATTATACACTTCAACAGTGTTTACCACTCCTGTACCTGGGACATCAATGATTACACATTGTAACTATGAAATAGACTAGAAACATGATTGATTTGTAATTCATATATACAGAAAAGAAACTATGCATATCTAACTCCCTTCATCTGCATTAAGCTGAGGACACAGGATAGTATTTCAATGAGATACTTAATTTCAACCAGTGGAGAATGTGAAACGCTTTATTGAAAGAAGTTCATTATCCAGGTGTTATAAATACATATATGCATTATAATTATAATTATGATAATTGTAATATTATAAATACAAGTTCAATCTATACTTCAATGCACATATGGTGTGCATTATAAAACGAGGAAGAAAGACTAGGTGGGGAGAGAGGTGTAGAAGACAGAAAGGGAAAGAGGTAAAAACAGCGGCAGACAGCACATGATTCATGAATTACAGTGCTACCCTAATATTCTCTCAGTTCATCACAATTGCGGTGTCTCCTAACCAGCCTTGGGCCCCCAGTTGGCCCGAAGGTTATCTTAAGAGCGGGTGGCAATGACTGGACAAAAGTGACAAATGGATAGAGAGAGACCATGATTAAGCCTTGTTTTTTTTATTCTAACACGGTCAGTCATCTTAAATCAGGAGGTGAAATGCAAAACTGACCTTGGATCATTAACTCTGGGACTACTACATCTCTGTATGTATTTCAATCTAAAGCATCTCTTTAATAATACTTCCTGTTGACCCGACCAAGTGACATCTCACCTATGATCATGCTGTGCCCTCTGTGTCAGCCAATTCAGATGTGGGAGGGGTTGACCAAAACAGCTGATATAACCTAGAGGATTTAGGGAGAAGGGGGAGAGGGAAGAAGAGAGACTGTTATTGTGTGTGTGTGGTCTCACCTGGTGTCCACACTAAGTGGCTACAGAGTACTTTATGCTGAAAAACAGACACACAAGGACAAACAATAGAAGATCATGTCAATAGAATGTCAATAGAATGTCAATAGAAGATACTGTATGTGACGCAGACACCTATCGGAGTGTACATGTCCATTTAAATATAGATGCTATGCGTTTCACCACTTGGTTATTGCAAGGCTAAACCCCAGGGAAATCATGACTTGGCAGCAACAGATAGTCCAGTAGAAATTGTCTGTGTTTATGCGGTGTAAATCTGAAAATAAGCAGCTGACATCTTAAGGGTTTTTTAATTAATGCATGTGAGACAGGTTCCATATACAACAAGACAGGCAAAGATGGAGAAAAAGAACACAGAACAGTTGAATTACCTCTGGTTATGGACACTTTTGCCAGCAATAAAGCTAACCACGGCCTGTTCCTCGGACAGTGAACATCTGGCAATATCTAYATTTTCSACCYCTTGRTCAGCTYGCTCTCTGAAAGTAAAGAAAACAGCTTATTTTTTTAAGATAGGAAAACAATAACTGAGATATGACCGTTCCCCCCCAAAAATCTAAATATACACATTGCAAAATATTTGGCAAAATACACAGACATGCCTATATTTCCCCCATGGGAAAAAATGGGAAACTGCAGAGTTCCAATATTATTTTTGTTGTTTACATTTTGTTGTTAAAATTTTAACTATAAAACAACGTGAGCAGGTCTCATTGCCAACAATAGCGAAGCAGGCATTGTGACGTTGAACAATAAGCTGGGAATAGAACGTTCTGAAGGCGAGTTGGTGCCACGGGGCTCAATAGAACTAATAGGAGCTGGCAGGGTGAAAAATGCACTAAAATAAGGCCTGTTTTTCGCGATTACTTCAAAACGACGGCAAGCAGCTGGGAAATATGGTCATATTATAAAACTGGGCTCCACGGCGGATGTAGAAAGTTAACATCCACACCTCGATGGTGTCAACTGTGCTTATGTCTGCGTAATAAAAAAGTAGGTAAAAAATGTAAACTTCTGACTATTTCTGGTCTAGCAATTGATGACAAACAAGCTCGCTGCCCAGACTTACATAATTACAAAGAGGAGATTCTCCTGATTAAAATGCTACCCGTGTAACAGTTTTGCTTCCGTCCCTCCCCTCACCCTTACCTGGGCTCGAACCAGGGACCCAATGCAATCATAGACAACAGCCACCCTTGAAGCATCGTTACCCATCGCTCCACAAAAGCTGCGGCCCTTGCAGAGCAAGGGGAACAACTACTTCAATGTCTCAGAGCGAGTGATGTCACAGATTGAAACTTTATTAGTGCGCACCCCGCTAACTAGCTAGCCATTTCACACCGGTTACACCCGACTAGAAAAAAATCTAAATATACACATTGCAAGATATTTGGCGAAATAGACAGACATGCCTATATTTCCCTCATAGGAAACAATGGGAATACCGCAGAGTTCCAATATTATTTTTGTAACAGAATTGTTGTAACAGTTTCGCTTCCGTCCCTCCCTTCACCCCTACCTGGGCTCAACCCAGGGACCCTCTGCACACATAGACAACAGCCACCCTCCAAGCATCATTACCCATCGCTCCACAAAAGCCTACTATCTACACGGATTTCAGAGCACTCTCGTCTGAGTGTACCAGAGCGCAGAATAATTACTTTACGAGCATTCAACACCCGTTGAATATGGCCGGTGTCAGTAAACGTTGGAACAAAAGCTTGATTAAATTATTCCCATCAGCACATTTACAGTCACCAACACTCACCAAGTAGCTAGCCAACATTAGATTGGGTGCTTGACTGCCGTCGTAAGGCCAGAATGCTCAAATCAACCCCAGAGTGCACTCCGAGAGCGAAACCGTCTGAATTTACAAACTGACAATTTTTCTCGGAATGGAAACATCATAATATCAATCAATTTAATTAAGCCAAATTTCCTAAAATCAATCCCATATACTATGTTATTACAAAAAGGTTTGAAAGTCTCTGGTAATGCCAATATGGAATACTATCAAATGCTTCTCGCAGTAACAGAAGAAATGGTTGAGAATTAAATGACATGCCACAGAATGCTGCAGMAGCACACAGGGTGTGCCGCAGTATGATGCAACTTTTAAAGGAGGAACCACTGTATTACTTGCTTATTTTTAGACTCTGGATAATAAAGTAGACAAGCTCAGGGTTGAGGATCTTCTTCCAGAGAGACATCAGGGATTGTAACATACTCTGTTTCGCTGAAACATGGCTCTCTCGGGATATATTGTTGCTGTCCATTCAGCCATCTGGGTTCTCAGTATAGGAATAAAGAACTCTCCGGGAAGAAGAAAGGCATGGGTGTATGTTTCATGATTAACCACTCACCGCAGGTCCAGTTTGGTGAAGAACTGAGCCCCGCGGAGCTGCTTTATGGCTGACGACACCAACAGGAGAGGGTACTGATGCTTCATGGTGATGTTATTGAGTCCTCGGTAATCGATACATGGGCGTAGTCCTCCCTCCTTGGCCACAAAGAAGTAACCAGCTGACCCAGGGGATGTGAATGTGCGGATGAAACCCTGTTGAGCGCCTCTTGAATGTAATCCTCCATGGCCTGGGTCTCAGCCACAGACAGAGGGTAGATGCATCTGCACGGAGGTGTAGCACCGGAAAACCGGCACAGTCCCAGGGGTGATGAGGAGGGAGACAAGTAGCGCGGCTCTTGGAGAATACCTCCTTAATTAAGGTCTTGGTATTCCTCCGGGATGTTGGGCTGGGGGGCAACAGTAGGACTCTCAACCGACGTGGAATGACCGGGGACAAGGAAGCAGGTCTGCTGGCATTCAGGTGACCAGTCTGATTTTCATCCTCGACCATGATATGATAGGGTTATGGCGTTGGAGCCAAGGGAGGCCAAGGATGATTTTGTGACCTGGTGCACTTGTGATGAAGAAAGAGATGCTCTCCTGGGGATTGGACTCCACGTGAGGGTGAGTGGTTGAGTGATGTGTGTGATGGTCCCAGATCCTTATGGCCGACAGTCAAGTCCTTGAACCGGAAAAGGAGAGGAGAGTGGATAGATGGTAATGTTGAGGGAGGAGGCAAGGGTCTGATCCATAAAGTTTCACGCGGCACCGGAATCCACTAAAGCTGTAGACACAGTGCATGAGGGACAGTCAGCCAGAGTGATGGACATCAAAAAGAGTCTAGCAGGAAGAGCTGAATCTGGAATACTCACTCCTGGTCCAGGGGATGGAACATCACGTGACCATCCCTCTGCTTTAGTGGATCACAGATTATGAAGGACCGGACAACGCTGGAGCTTGTGCCCTCCATGCCCACAATACAGACATAGCCCCAGCTGTATCCGTCTGCATCGTTCTGCCGCGGAAAGGCGTGTGATCCCTACCTCCATGGGTTCAGGCTCTGATCCTGAGTACTCGCCGAAGGAGGGAGAGAAGCAATAAGAATGCCGATGCTCCTGGAGAAGGTTATCCAGGTGGATGGCCATCGCAATGAGTACGTCCAGGTCGAGGTTCCGTCTGGACCTCCTCGCGCAGAGCTCTTCTGTGTAGGGTGTGAAGCGCCGGCTCATTCCATCTCCTGGAAGCTGCTACTGTCCGGAAGGTGAGCGCATACTCAGCAGCCGTCTGATTCCCCCGTAGCTGAAGGATATCCTCACCTCCCTCTGCCCTCCGCGTGATGATCGAAAATGCATTTAAACAGAGCCATGAACCCCTCATAAGAATCTAGCTTCTCCTCTCCTCTCTCCCAGACGGCGGTAGCTGCCCGCCCAGTCAGCAGAGAACTAAACGTGGCAACCTTAGACCTTTCAGTGGTGGGTTTCACACCAGCTCACAACTGGTGTGAAAAATAGAGGGAGCACTGAAGGAGGAAGCAACGGTATTTGGATGGTGTATCGTCGTATTTATCCGGAAGGGATAGTCGGGCATTGGTGACTTGAGTGAGTTGCTGAATGGGCCGTTGCGCTGGATCGTTGGGTAGACTGGCTCTAGAGTATCCTCCGATGCTGGACTGCAACGTCTCTCGAGGGTGTTCGAGATGCTGCAGACTACGGAGAACCTCATCCATGGCCATCCCTAGTTGAGCCAGCTGGTCATGGTGTTAATGTAGAAAGTACCCTTGTTCGTCGACCGTCTAAGAGATTTCCGACTTTCCTGCTGCTTCCATAGTTTGAGTTGGTATTCTGTAATAAAGGAGTTGTGAGTCGGGAAGCATGTGAAACATTTAATAAAACAACAAAATCAGTAACAAGACAACTCCATAAGGCTACACGCCAGTAAACAAGAACATTACCAACTGGTGAGAAAACATAAGGGAGTGACATATATAAGGGAGGAAATAATGAAGATAATAAAGTCTAGGTGTGAATCATAATGATTAACAGGTGCGCGTAATGATGAGTGGCAGGTGTGCGTAATGATGAATCCCAGGACCGGTGGTCAGTATTCYGGCGACGTCGTACGCTCAAGGGGAGGAGAAGGAGAAGATGTGACATCAATGGTGGCCCCCTGGAGGTCAGGGCCCCTAAGCCAATGCTCTGTGTGCCCTGTCGGTAATGTAGTTATGTTTAGGCCTACAACAAAGTTTAGATAGCTGGCTAGACTACCTTACCTAGCAATCCAAAAAATATTAGCTGAGTGACTGACATAACAAGTGGAAAATTGCTGATGCGCTACTAAATTGCAACTTGTGTATTCTACTTTTCCAACTCTCAACAATAAGTTGAGACCCTAAATCAGTTCCTAAAAACTTTTGTTGGTTAGGGGCCACTTACCGGCCGCGGGGCCCTATGCACAGCGTGTAGTCTGCGTATAGGAAGAGGCGTCTCTGTCTGTCTGTGCGTCAATGTGTCATTGGCTGGGTGTCTGTCCATCTTTGGTATCACCTCAGCCATTCCTCGTTCCTATATTTACACCATATAAAGGCAATTCAGTTTATACTTTGGAGCTGAGTTTGACCATTCAACTGACCATTCAACATTCAAGTCCAATAGGGGGTGCTAATATCTGTCCTGTTTCACACATGTACACGTGTGTAATTTGTACATTTGTGTGGTGTGAAATGAAAAAGTATTTTTACATATCCCACTCCCCCTGAGACACACTCACAGAATGGGGTCACAGCCAGGTATTAGCCATTGTAGACAACAACCCTGGAGAAATTTGGGTCTGCTCAAGGGCAGATTGACAGATTTTCAAAATAGCAACCTTTCGGTTACTGGCTCAACACAAACCTCTTGGCTATTATACTGTAATTCACAACTTGTCATGAACACCAGTGGAGGCTCCTCAGAGGAGGAAGGGGAGGACCATCCTCAGTGAATATCATAAAAATAAATTATTAGTTTTAGATAAAAATATACAAAATATACTCACGTCACCAGATAATTGATTAAAACACACTTTTTTGCAATGAAGGTCTACAGTAGCCTCAACAGCATTCTGAAGGGTGTCACCATTGTGTAGCCGGAGGACAACTAGCTTCCGTCCTCCTCTGGGTACATTGACTTCAATACAAAACCTAGGAGGCTCATGGTTCTAATCCCCTTCCGTAGATTTACACAGTAACTATAACAACTTCCGCATAGCTCTTGCAGCATGAACTGACATGTTGTCCACCCAATCAAAGGATCAGAGAATGACTGAAAGCACAGATACAGGTAGCTAGCACTGCAGTGTATAACATGTGGTGATTAGTTGACTTATAGAGAGAAAGACAATAGTTGAACAGTTTTGAACAAATTAATTTCTTCCATAATACCATGGTTGAATGAAACCCGGACAGTTCTTTGGACTGCGGTGGTGAGTTTTGTTCCTGTGTCGCTGTTAGCTGGTAACTCTAACCCCACAGTGATCCATAATAATGGCTAACTACAATAAAGCCATCAGACAGGAAAGCTCACCCACTGGCCACTTTTTCTATCCATAGCTATAGACACTAATACAAGCATCCCATTGTATAATCAGCAGCACATTGATCCATGGCCATCTAGCCTTTAGCAAATGTATTAGCCTTCCAGCACAAAAACTCACACTTAAAAGGACAAGACTTTAACAAACATTTGAAAAACACTTTTCTCTTTGAGAGAGAGAGAGAGAGAGAGAGAGAGAGAGAGAGAGAGAGAGAGAGAGCTGCTGTCTCTTATACACATCTAGATGTGTATAAGAGACAGGGTCAGGACCCCTAAGCCAATGCTCTGTGTGCCCTGTCGGTAATGTAGTTATGTTTAGGCCTACAACAAAGTTTAGATAGCTGGCTAGACTACCTTACCTAGCTAGTCAGGAGTGTCCCCCCTTGAACGGGGGGGATTAAACCGCGCTGCTTCCATCTTGGGAATCTCGACGACACACGAAGAGAGGTTGAAAAAGGCAGTAATAGGGTGGCAACAAGTTCAGCAATAGTTGTTTAAAAAGAAAGGGTCCAGATAGTTTATTAGCCCGGAGCTGATTTGTAAGGGTCCAGATCTTGCGCTCTTGTAGAACCTGCTACTATGGGGAAGAGAAATGGGAACCTGGGCGAAGCAAGGTGAGGGCAGCTGTGTCGACCGGGGTAGGGTCAGGCCGGTGGAAAGCATTGCGCCCCCGTAAAAAATGCTTATTGATAATTCTAACATTAGTGATTTGTCAGGTGGTGACAGTGGTCTTCCTATCCTTCAGTGCAGTTGGAAGCTGGCGAGGAGGTCATCTCTCATGACTTTATACATGCCCAGAACTTTTTGATTTTTGCACGAAGCAAATTCTGCTGAAAAGAAGCATAGCCTTGGCTTCAGACCGTGTAAATTGGAGCCCCTGAAGTGCATATCCGGGGCTTCATGCTAACTGCCAGAACGCCATAGGATGTTTTTCTGTGGTTAGGGCAGTCAGGTCTAGACAGAGAACCGCAAGGGTTATGCTTTCCTGGTTTCTAAATCGATGGGGCGCATAGCTAGTTCAAGATGGTGAGGAAGGCAATTAAAAATAATCCAGGCACCCTCTACTGACGGGATGAGATCAATATATCCTTCAGTGATACCTCGGCCAGGTCGATTAGAAGCCTGCTTCGCTGAAGTTGTTTCAGGAGGCGTTTGACAGTGATGAGGAGGTCGTTTGACCGCTGACCCAGTACGATGCAGGCAATGAGGGCGGCAGTGATCGCTGAGATCTGGGTTGAAAACCAGCAGTAGGTGTATTTCGAGGGCAAGTTTGGTTTAGGATGGATAATCTAGGTGAGGGTACCCGTGTTTACGGATTGGAGGATGGTACCTGGTAGGTCATTGATAATTTGTGTGAGATGAGGGGCATCAAGCTTAGATTGTAGGATGGCTGGGGTGTTACAGCATGTTTCAAATTTAGCGTCGCCTAGCAGCACGAGCTCTGAACGATTAATGGGGGCATATCAGTTCACATATGGTGTCCGGCACAGCTGGGGGCAGAGGGTGGTCTATAGCAGGCAGCAACGGGACGAGGACTGTTTTTTAGAGAGGTTGATTTTTTAATAGTAAAGTTCAAATTGTTTGGGAACCAACCTGATTTAGAAAACAGAACTCGCAGGCAATCTTTGCAGTGAGAATGCAACACGCCCTGCCTTTGGCGTTCTCATTCTTGTCTGAATCTTGAGTTGGGGATGGAAAATGTCAACAATTTTGTGGTTCTTTCTACCAGGATCAGACACGGCTAAAACATCCGGGTTCGCAGAGTGTGCTAAAGCAGTGAACAAACAAACTTAGGGAGGAGCTTCTAAATGGTCTAACATGCATGAAACCAAGGCTATTACGGTTACAGACAGTCATAAAACAAAGAGAGCGCCTGGGAATAGGAGGTGAGCAGCACTTGCAAGGGCCTGGATTAATTCTCTACATCACCCGAGGAAAGAGGAGAGTAGATAAGGGTACGGCTAAAGCTATGAGTTGGTCGTCTAGAGCCGTCTAGTAACAGAGAGTAAAAGGATGGTTTCATGGGGGCGATAAAAATAGCTATCAAAAGGAAAGTATGTAAACAGACAACAGGTATTGGTAGGATGTGAACACAGTTGGAGGCTAACCTAGGTATTGAAGTGATGATGAGAGATGATATTGTCTCTAGAACATCAGTTGAAAACCAGGTGTTCATCGCATATGTGACGGTGGTGGGAACGAAAGGCTTGGATTGGTGTTAGTGAGCAGGGTGCTAGAGGCCTTATTCAGTGAAATAAGCATAAACACTAACCAGAACAGCAAATAGACAAGGCATATTTCATTAAGGAAGAGGCATGCTTAACGATGAGTGATCAATAAGGGTCCAGTGAGTGAGAGGTTGGTTGGTGGCACGGCGATCCAGACACTGGCCGGGTAGATGGCTATCGGTAAGCAAGATAGCTAGGATGGGGTCTATTTTTTTAGTATCACCTTGTGCGTTGCCGTCGCGTAAGATCTAGTGGGTTCCGTGCTGGAAGATGCGCGATCAAAATCCAGATTGGCAAAATAGATATTCAGTGACCCAAAGAAAAAAACTTGTCCGATATACTTATTCAGTAGCAGCT
>NC_036871.1:25423044-25486370 GCF_002910315.2 Salvelinus sp. IW2-2015
GATAAGACAGCTAACGATTAGCGGGCCCCAGATGAGCGTTCAGGTAACGTCGCGACGGAGGTGCCAGTTGGATAACTCCCTCGGGCAGATAACGTCGGCAGTCAGTCGTGAAGGCCCGGTGGGGCTCCGTATCTGCAGCAAAAAAAATAAAAAAATATATACAAAAACGGGTCCGGATAGGTGACTGTAGCCCAGGAATGGCTGATGGAACTCCTCAGCTGGCTAGCTCCGGAATTATTTAAGTTTGCTCCGGGATCGACGTAAGCCAATAGTCACACGGTTTGCAGCTAGCTAGCTGCGAAATCAAGGTGCAAATGTCCAGAGCCTGCGGCTGAAATCCGGTGATGAAGTAGAAAAAAATCCGGTGATGTGGTAGAGAAAAAGCAGTCCTATATGCTCTGGGTTGATATCGCGCTTGCAGACTGACAGGTATTGGCCCGAGCTGAAGCTGGCTGGTGTCCGAGTTAAGGGTGAAGACCGCAGCAGTGGCTAACTGACTACTAGCTAGTAGCTAGTTATCTGGCTAGCTTCTGATTGKGGTTACGGTTCTAAAGTATWWAAAAAATTAGCAGATCCGTACCACATTGGGTGAGGCGGAATGTATATTCAGTTCCTAAATGGAAAGTGAAATTAAAATATATACGAAATGCATACGAAAAATACGAGGACTATTTACGCGGGACAAGACGGGACAAGACAAACACACGTCCGACTGCTACGCCATCTTGGATTCGAGAAGTATGCAAATATGCATCTGGGTCTTAATCTTCATTATTAACCTGATCTTCATTCAGTTACTTTTACTTGGCAATCTTGTCCTTTTTAGGCCACAAACAGGATGAAAGCCTATTTTCTATATTTTCCAGAGAGAAAAAAAAATGTAAAGCAAGAGTGTCAGAAAAAGACCTGATCCACTGTCTGCATGAAATCCTCTATGCATGTATGTGTATGTATGTGTCCTATGATTACATGTCCTGTTTGAAACATATCAACTCGCAGCAGGGATGAGAAATAGTCCTATTCGGTCTCGGCAGAAAGTGACATTGAATGTTCAGATAGCTACACACAGCCGGAAATCACAGTCTCAAGCTGATATGCATCATATGAAAGAAATATAATTAATCGTTTTCATCTCAGTGCACACCATTTTGTGACCACGGTGACACGCTTGTACTCCATTCCATGACCACGGTGACACAGTTGTGGATTATTATAATACTCCATTGGGTTAGCATTCACAGCTATTGGTCCCGTGACTAATAATTAGCACTGTAACAAACCAATAGGACAATGCTGAAATGAGTGACACCTCATATGAATTAGTAGATACACAGTAATTAAAACATCTGTCTATCTTCTTATTCGTATCTTCTTATTCTGTCTATCTTCTTATTCTCTCTATTATTCCATGGACTAGCATCCTCAGCTGTTTTCACACAGCTACCCATCTTTTGATGAATAGTATTAACAATGAAGAATCACAACAGGGTTATGCTAAGGCTCGGGCTATGTGATTGATGCCTCAAATGGGTAGATACAGAGACAAATTAAATATGTAACGCTCCGGGTTAGATATGAACGGTGAGCTGTAACACACTTGCTTATTCATTGGATGGCGGCATGGCGTGGGATGTGCCCCGAAAGAAGTACACTCTGCTTGCAGGGCTTGGATTTTATGTTGAAAGTTCTTTCTAGGTCCACCAAAGGTCACAGGCTGCATAGTTTAGCAGCTGGTTTGCATCTGACTCCTTCTGTATTCTGCACACCCCGTGACAGTCCACATTCTGAGCCTGGGACCCACGACACTGTGACCATGGCTGTGACATTCATTCATCCATCCAGACAGAGATAGAGGCAAAGCCAGAGAAAGGGTACCTCTTCTACACCCGAGCTAGGATAGTCCAGGGTAGCTCTCGCTCCCTAATTACAGCTGAGATAGAATGGCTCTTTCTCTCTATCTCATTACAGCTGAGCTAGAATGGGTCTCTCTCTCTCTCTCTCTCTCTCTCTCTCTCTTCTCTTCTTCTCTTCTTCTCCTCTCTCTCTCTCTCTCTCTCTCTCCTCTCTCTCTCTACTCTCTCTCTCTCTCTTCTCTCTCTCTCTCTCTCTCTCTCTCTCTCTCTCTCCTCTCTCTCTCTCTCTTTCTCTCTCTCCTCTCTCTCATTACAGCTGAGCTAGGATGGTCAAGGGTTTTTGAAAATGTTGTTGTATTGGATTAAACAGGGGACCCCTTGGGTGTTGGGGACATTAGTAATAGACCCATCCAATCCACCAAAATGATGGTCTTTGGAGAATAGGTTGGAATGAGTGCTTGCAGTATTTCCCTGTGTATTTGGAGCTAGTGCTTGGCCCAATTAACTTAACTTAAATACAAATCCCTTGACATGTAACTAGGTAGATATTGTGTCCTAATGTGCGAAGACAACACAGTGAATAGTGTTGGCAGATCTTTACTGTCACATTCATAAATGAAAAATAGCTAATATTACATGAAGCCAGATTTTAGTAGGTACCTTAGCTAAAAATAGTAGCAAATAAACAACTATATTTATAGATTATTGTGCATTTCTTAACCGGTTTGTCCTTTTCATTTCAACACAACACTTCATATATTTAACACATCACTGTCATTAACATGAATTGCTGTAGCAAATAATTATCAATTCAATGTCAGATAAGATGTGGAAATTAAATATTCCTTCATATACATTTATTTTGCTTCTGCATTTTTGGCACATCATAACACAATCAAATGCAGAAAATACATTACCCATTTATGTTCCTTTTATTGCGTTACCCATAGCGGTTCCCTATTTCTGGAAATTATAATTCCATGAACACTTTGATACTACTGTAACTCTTACATTATATGCCACTCACTCCAACTCCAATATCATCATATATGAAATAACCAGAGTGATATCCTATTTGTTGTTTGGTCAATTGGATCTGAGTCCAGCTTTAGCTTGACTACAAGACGTGGCTCAGTTATAATGCTCCCATGGCTGTACCCATATACTACAGTATGTTGGAGGGAGTGCCTGTGAAAGCAGTGAAGGAGCAGCCTTCACATGTCTCTGGCTCTCTGACTGAGATTGCCCTGCATTCCTCTGGGGATAATCCTTGACCTTGTTGTGAAATTGAAGTGCAGCGTCAGAATACAAATTATTCTCTCCCTCCCTTCCTCCCTCTCTCCCTGCCTCCGATGGGGGTAAAAAAAAAAGAAACAGGACTTAAGTAATGCTCTGATTTGAACCCATCTATTGGAGCAATCTGTACATTAAGCCGGTGGACGGAGGAGGAGGAGTGCTAGTAGATGAGAGTAGCGATGGAGAAGACATCCTGAACGGTTTCCTGTACTGGCACCTATACAGCACAGCACTGAAAGGTGGATACTGTAATCTGGTTGTCTAAAGAACATTTGGGTGTGGGTTGAACCATGTACCTTTACTACGTTTGGGTGTGGGTTGAACCATGTACCTTTACTACGTTTGGGTTGGTTTGTTGACATGTACCTTTACGTTTTGGGTGGTGGTTGAACCATTACTTTTACTATGTTGGGTGTGGGTTGAACCATGTACCTTTATACGTTGGTTGTGGGTTGAACCATGTACTTTTACTACGTTTGGTTGGGTTGAACCATGTACCTTTACTACGTTTGGTGTGGTTGAACCATGTACCTTTACACGTTTGGGTGTGGGTTGAACCATGTACCTTTACTATGTTGGGTGTGGGTTGAACCATGTACCTTTATATGTTTGGTGTGGGTTGAACCACTGTACCTTTACTAGTTGGGTGTGGGTTGAACCATGTACCTTTATTATGTTTGGGGTGTGGGTTGAACATGTTTGTCACGTTCTGACCTTAGTTCTTTTGTTTTTCTTTGTTTTAGTATGGTCAGGGCGTGAGTTGGGTGGGTTATCTATGTTTTGTTTTCTATGTTGGAATTTTTCGTTTGGCTGATATGGTTCTCATCAGAGGCAGGTGATCGTCGTCTGTCTCTGATTGGGAAACCATATTTGGGAGCTTGTTTTCTATTGTGTTTGTTCACACGGAACTGTTTCAACGGAAAGTGTCAGAGCTGGAGGCGCTACCAGGAGACAGGCCAGTACATCAGGAGACGTGGAGGAGGCCGTAGGAGGGTCAACACCAGCAGCAGGACCGCTACCTCCGCCTCTTGTGCAAGGAGGTGCACTGCCAGCGCCCTGCAAATGACCTCCAGCAGGCCACAAATGTTCATGTGTCTGCTCAACGGTCAGAAACAGACTCCATGAGGTCATGCACATTTGTGGCCTGCTGGAGGGCATTTTGCAGGCTCTGGCAGTGCACCTCCTTGCACAAAGGCGGAGGTAGCGGTCCTGCTTGCTGGTTGTTGCCTCCTACGGCCTCTCCACGTCTCCTGATGTACTGGCTGCTCCTGGTAGCGCTCCATGCTCTGGACCTACGCTGACAGACACAGCAAACCTTTTTGCCACAGTCGCATTGATGTGCCATCCTGGATGAGCTGCACTACTGAGCCACTTGTGTGGTTGTAGACTCCGTCTCATGCTACCACTAGAGTGAGAGCACCGCCAGCATTCAAAGTGACCAAACATCACAGGAAGCATAGGACTGAGAAGTTGTCTGTGTCACCACCTGCAGAATCACTCCTTTTTTGGGTGTCTTGCTAATTGCCTATAATTTCCACTTTTGTCTATTCCATTTGCAAAAGCATTGAAATTTATTGTCAATCAGTGTTGCTTCCTAAGTGGACAGTTTGATTTCACAGAAGTGTGATTGACTTGGAGTTACATTGTGTTGTTTAAGTGTTCCCTTTATTTTTTTGAGCAGTGTAGTTGGGAAGAGATTTTCGATGAACCAATTCCATGCCACATAGTTTAGGAACTGATACACAAAACGACGCCGGATACGAAACTTCGAGTTTTTAAATTACTATACCAAATTCTTGCAACCAATAAAATGTTATATACACTACATGACCAAAAGTATGTGGACACCTGCTCGTCGAACATCTCATTCCAATATCATGGGCATTGTAGTTGTTCCCCTTTGATGCTATAACAGCCTCCACTCTTCTGGGAAGGCTTCCCGCTAGATGTTAGAACATTGCTGTGGAGACTTGCTTCCATTCAGCCACAAGAGCATTAGTGAGGTCGGGCAATGATGTTGGGTGATTAGGTCTGGCTCACAGTCGGCATTCCAATTCATCCCAAAGTTGTTCGATGGGGTTGAGGCCAGGGCTCTGTGCAGGCAAGTCAAGTTCTTCCACACCGATCTCGACAAACTATTTCTGTATGGACCTCACTTTGTGCACGGGGGCATTGTCATGCTGGAACAGGAAAGTGCCTTCCCCAAAATGTTGCCACAAAGTTGGAAGCACAGAATTGTCTAGAATGTCATTATATTCTGTAGCGTTAAGATTTTCCTTCACTGGAACTAAGGAGCCTTAACCAATCCATGAAAAACAGCCCCAGACCGTTATTCCTCCTCCACCAAACTTTACAATTGGCACTATGCATTCGGCCAAGTAGCATTGTCCTGGCATCTGTCTAATTAGGATGAACTCACGAGGCGTGTACAATCCACCTGTTTGGCTGAGCACAACTGCCTCCCTGAACTACAATTTGCAGTGGGGCTGAGCACAACCGGCTCCCTGAACTACAATTTTCAGTGGGGCTGAGCACAACTGGCTACCCGAACTACAATTCCCAGGGGCTGAGCACAACCGGCTCCCTGAACTACAATTCCCAGTGGGGCTGAGCACAAGTGGCTCCCTTAACTATGATTCCCAGTAAGGCTGACCACAACCGGCTCCCTGAACTGCAAATGTACACCTTTTGTATATAAATAACCATAACAGTCATGGGAGCCTGGAACCGGACAACTACATCCAACAAGAGTAGAAGACAGAGGGATATACTAGCTAGAACCTTCTTATTGTGTCACATCTGCTCCTGCCACGCGCTCTAGTGCTCATCCGGTGTCTCCTTGATCTGCCGCCACTCCCCCAGTACTCTCTCCCTCTCCCTCTCTGTGTGTGTGTGTGTGTGTGTGTGTGTGTCTGTGTGTGTGTGTGTGATTGTGTGGGCGGAGACAGGTGTGCTGAAGTCAGAGCAGATCCCCACCAGCTGCAACCTGTTCCATAATCAAGACCTCTACAAATACTCAGTCCTGCCTCTTCCACACTGCCAGATTGTAATCTCTGCCTAGTCAGTCCATGTTTCTAGCTGTTTGGTCCTATTGTTGTCCCTTGTCTGACGCTGTTTTTCTCTCCGCTACAGTTCTGCCCGCTCTGACTCTGGTCACTGTCTCCAGTCTGACTTCTCGTCAGTTCTGTTACTCTGTCCTGGATTCCCCACTCAGCGCTCCCTTGGATTCCCCTCCGGACCTGATTACCCTGTCCCCACACCTCTCGCTCCAGCCTCAGCCTCCGCACCTGGTTCCCAGCAACTCGCCCGAGCTTCCCCTGGCCTGCACTCAATCTTCCCCCCATGTTTCAATAAATACCTTGGTTACCTCATCCCAGTCTCCTTGTCTGAGTCTGCTCTTGGGTTCACCTGTTCCATTTCGTGTGACCCATTGTGGATCTGGTAGGACAGAAAAGCATGGCCAATTGTTCCCCCCCATGTGTTCATCAGGTTATACTGTAGTTGACAGGGTGACATGTTGTGTGGACTAAAACAGAATAAAACACGGTGTATCTKTCCCGACTCCCACCGAAGGTGGCTCCCCTGCCTGTTCAGGTGGCGCTCGGCAGTCGTCGTCGCCGGTCTACTAGCTGCCACCGATCCCCTTTTCCTTTTCTGTTTGTTTTGTCTTATTGGTTGCAACTGTCTCTTATTTTGTTTTTGATTCAGTACTATTCAAGCCGGTTAGGCCCTCCTGTTTTTGTGCGGGCTTGTTTTCTGTTAGTCAGGTTGTGCGTGTAGTGTTCCTGTCCGTTTGTGCCCTGTGTTGGGTTGGACAATTTTGTTTTATTTCGCCTGTTGTTTTGGGCATTAGCTTTGGAAACATAATAAATTCCGGTTTCCCCAGTATCCTCTGCTCTCTGCGTTTGACTCCGCACCCACCACTCCAGACATTGTGACAGTATCACAAAGCATGATCAAAATCATTAGCCAGCTACAGTAATTTTGAGAAATAGTTTTGTAGATTTTTGGGGTCATAATAACCAATTATCTACCTTTTAAGTAGCTAGCT
Source organism: Salvelinus sp. IW2-2015 (assembly GCF_002910315.2). Lineage (NCBI taxonomy): Eukaryota > Metazoa > Chordata > Actinopteri > Salmoniformes > Salmonidae > Salvelinus > Salvelinus sp. IW2-2015. The sequence goes on from NC_036871.1 coordinate 25,430,245, forward strand.
ATAGTTAGCTGGTAACGTGCTAGCTAGTTAGCTCCCATGCCAATACCAAGACTTTCTAAACTAATCTAGCTCGGAAATACTAAGTTATTTCAGAATGAAAGTTAACTGGCTAGCGCATATCATGCTTTAAGACATTATGCTAGCTAGCTATCTCCAGGTAGATAATGTGATAACTTATTGCATCTGCATGCTACTAGTTGCATTCTCCCTGGTGCACTTGCTCATTCCTGAGCTGGCTGCTCGTTCTAAATAGTATAATCGAATCTGTTCAAAACAGTGGCAGCATGTGCAGCAGTGGTCATTCAGKTTTTGACATGCAAAAGTGAAATGGGTGTATTTATGCTGTTGTTCAAAGGCACAGATTGCTTTATTTCTCTTCTCAAAGAAACTACCGTTAGTTCCAAAACTTGGCATCATATTTCTGTCATACTGCTTTGTTGACAACTCTAACCACCTCGCGACCCGGGTATTCAGACAATCAGTGGCCGCCACTGTGACTGATGTGTCTGTGATAGCAGCATCCAGATATGTTATGTGCATGATAGCTAGAGCAGTAGTTAGTGTGACACCCTTTCATCTCTCTGTCCTCCTCCTCACATTTTTTTCTTCTCACCCCTACTTCCCAAAGTCCCTTGTGACCAGTATATATGCATATCCCCTGAAGGCAGAGCCCTGCTGGGCTGAGTGTCCTTCCTCTCACTAGGTCAGCTAGCTCCTCTCTGGAGTGTTGTACACTCCAGAACCAGGCAGATAACAGCTGGCTGTAGCTGATCGATATGTGCTTGATGACCTTTTGACCTTGGTGAGGAGGACATAAGAGATTCTGAATATCTGTTTAATGCCCTTTGAATATTGACCAGAAAACTAAAGTACACTCATGCATCTCTACTCGTATTTACTGTAAACAAACATTTACAACAAACTGAAAAGAAATTAAGCGTGAAATACATATTCCTCCTCTTGATAGAAAAAGGTACAATCAAATGTTGGTCAATAGCTACTTTTCTTGTAAAAGTGGTTGTTATTCATAAGAAACAATGCTGAGTTTGAGGATTCAAGAAATAAAGAGACGATCGTTAGCTCCAAAATTAGCATTTTATTCGGATTGTTGGGGTCAGATGTATCATTTGTATTCCAGTACATACGATTATCCACAAAGCTTCAGACAAAAACCTTTCCCAGTCTTAAAGCTGATTCAGTAATTAGTGCCAACGGTGGGTACCACAACACCCCACCCACACCCTTTTTTTGGTACAAATTCAAACAGTTGTGCTGACAAGATAGCAATTTTTTCATTTTTTTTGTTCAGTTGTTTCTTCATTTTATACAAAATACTTTCTTAACTTATCTTCTACACATGTAATGTCACCTGGTTTTWATTTTTTTGCTTTGTAAATACATTTTGTAAATAACATTTTTTTATCATTTTTGTTATTGTGAAAAGATAAAAACATGCAAAACCTTTAATTTGTAGTCCAAATTATACATTTACAAGTTCAGAACTTTTTGCACTGCTTCATAGACTACATCAAAAGAAAAAAAAAGAAAAATATTATGTACACATTTTCTTTACAGTGAAGAAAAAGTTGAAAGTACCAGATGATGACCAAGGCAAATGAAGTGTACATGGATTAGAAGAAGATAAACAGTTGCTGTTTTTGTAAAGTACTACACCACTTCAGAAAAAAGAAAAAAAATGTATTCCGCTACAAAAGTATCATTTATGACTCCCTTTATTTGCAACCAGCTGCATAAGTTATATGTTTTAGTGAAAAAAGTCAAAAATTCTAGCATACTGTACAGTGCTGTTCTCAGTTGTTTCTCCCCATCCAAGTTAACAAAGGATCCTTCATCATCTCTTCCTCTTGGTAATTCAATTAAATAATCATTGTTCAACAAACAGCAGTATTGTGTAACCAAAAAAAGCATGTAGAAGCATACCATAGTTTAACATACTTTATGTTTTGAAATCACTCCAAAAGTCAGTACCATTAAAGCCTTGAACATAAAACTAATCATTCAGATCCCCAAAAAATGTACAAAAAGGCACATTATATCCCAGTGCTTCTGTACTGTGAAATTCAAGTGTAACTGAGCGCTCTCAATATCAACGATCCAAACAGTGACAGTTCACCAATGTTCCCTCCCCTTCTCCAAAACTGGACCACATTTCAGCGTATGCCTAAGCCTTCAACAAGCATATGTATGCGTAGACTACAACAATAAGCCTAGGTTGGTTGTTTTTTGAAAATATTTTGAAATTATGCTGTAATTTTTTGTACTTTTCTGTCATTGTTCCTGTCACCACTCGGTCAGGGGAATATCGGTAATCAGAACCTGTCCACGTCCATCGAGAGGAAAACAAAATATATTTTCTACTTTCCTGGGTTCACCATTCTTTGTCATCTTGTTTTTTGTAGGTCTTGTCTCCTAGTCGTCGCTCCCTCCGTACATGTCTGCCAGTTTTCTGAAGCGAGGGCCCCAGTCGTTGAGGTAATCGTAGTCCTGGTCCCCTCCGCTGCTGGAGGAGTTGAGGGAGCTTAGGGAGCCGGCTGTGGAACCACTGCCCTCGTAGTCGAACACCAGCAGGGAGTCGTAGGGCGGGGCTGTGGGGTCGTTGTCTGCTGCCTTAAGTCCCTGGATGGACAGGAGGAAATAAAAAAACACGGTTAGATGAGTGAGGAGATTAAGGCCAGCCAGTCCACCATGACAGACCCAGTCCCTGTCTGACTACCACTACAAGATGCCATTCACATTCACAGACATGTTCTTATCCCCCACTTCCACTTACACAGGCTAATATTAGACACATTTCCTTTGTTTTCCTCCCTTCTACATGATCAGAAAATCAGGTCCGGTTCTAACTGTCCGTCTGCAGCACAGCATTTTGGCTGTGATTCCCCCTGATGTTTCTGGCATTCAGGATTATCTAGAACTTGATCAAATGCTGAGATTGAGCATGACCAAATGCCTCAGCTCACTGGAAGGCTGCCACTGATGAGCTGGCCCTCCATCCTCAACCCTCCTTCACTCCCCTCTCCACAGGCGCTGCCTGAGGGGCTTGGAGCGCTGAGAGGAGGAGATCACTGTAGTGGCACTGACAATATGGCAGCTTTCGCCACCACATTCTGGACCATGATGTAGTACTACATACCCCCTCCATTTCATGTGTTTAAGTTTTGCCGGACTGGGGAACGGTGAAGAAGTGCAGAGCAGTGTGTGTGTGTGTGCGTGTGCGTGTGTACAGTATATGTATCTGTTCCAGTGCGTGTGTTCCAGAAGGTAGGGTGGGATTGGAGGGGGTTTCCATTTTGAAGACTGTACTTAACATTCCCAGAAACTCTCATTGCCGCGTGAGATGTCCTTATGGGTTGCTATTGTTTCATAGCCCATTCCTGGTTGGATTGCTTATCTATCATTGGAGATGTGCTCTGGCCATGAACTGCATTGGGCTCAGGCCTGAATCCAATCTCTTATCACTGCCACTGAAATCTAACAATTAATAACCGAATTAAGAGAAACCGAGCACCACACAGAATCACGACCGAGCCACTAGACTCATTAGAAACATGTCAGATATGTATTGGAGCTCTTCCATTTTGTTGTGACAACACCACTACCACTTTCTCTCGCGCTCTCTGTCTCTCGCGCTCTCTGTCTCTAGCGCTCTCTCTCAAATAAAGGATAGATTGAAACAAAGTGCCTCAACGCTTAGTGATTATTTTCCACTTGTTAGCCTTCGCTAAATGTTTGCTCAGGGCTGTGGCGCTGATCATTTGGTGGGAAATATGACAGAGGGATCGTTCATTACAATTACTGCCATCACTGGTCCGGTGGATAGAGCCCCATTCGGCATAACCACCACCCCACTGGCAGTGTGACAAAGTAAGCCAATCACAAAGCTTCATCCTCCTAATTCCACTAAGATTGAATCATCCACTGTGTGAGAGAGACAATAGTCCATTTTAAGAAAACATTGTGCTGTCCTGTCTTTCCTTGTCTGCCCTGACTTTCTCTTCTGTTCCACTGCTCACAATACAGGTCTCTCATTGAATTGAATAACATCCTATTCAGAGATTTCAGAGAATGACTGCCTCGCCTGGTTCACCAACTACTTCTCAGACAGAGTTCAGTGTGTCAAATCGGAGGGCCTGTTGTCCGGACCTCTGGCAGTCTCGGCCGACTCTTTTCTCTGTATACATCATGATGTCACTCTTGCTGCTGGTGATTCTCTGATCTACCACTACGCAGACGACACCATTCTGTATACTTCTGGCCCTTCTTTGGACATTGTGTTAACTTCACTAGGGTAGGGGGCAGCATTTGGAATTTTGGATGAAAAGCGTGCCCAAAGTAAACTGCCTGCTACTCAGGCCCAGAAGCTTATAATAAGCATATAATTTGGTTTGGATAGAAAACACTCTAAAGTTTCCATAACTGTTAAAATAATGTCTGTGAGTATAACAGAAGTGATATGGCAGGCGAAAACCTGAGGAAAATCCATCCAGGAAGTGCTTTTATTTTGAAATGCCTGTTTTTCCATTGAAAGCCTTTCCACCAAACAAAGACTTAGGACCCAGTTCATAATCTCTATGACCTCCTCTACATGTGGCCAGTCTTTAGGCATTGTTTCAGGCTTTTACTCTGAAAAATGAGGGAGATACAGAACTTTCAATGAGAGGACAGTGGAAATGTCCAGACATGAGTCCAGCGCGTGATCGGGAGCGCGCCTTTCTTGTTTCTCCTTTTCTATTGACGAAGCTTTTGTCCGGTTGAAATATTATTGATTATTTATGACAAAAACAACCTGAGGATTGATTTTAAACATCGTTTGACATGTTTCTACAAACCTTTATGGTACTTTTTAGATTTTTCGTCTGTCTGTTCTGACCGCTCTTTGTTCCAATGGAGTGCTGAACAAAACGCACCAACAAAATTGAGGTTTTTGGACATAAAGAGGGACATTATCGAACATAACAAACATTTATTGTGTAACATGGAGTCTTCGGAGTGCAACCATATGAAGATGATCAAAGGTAAGTGATACATTTTATCGCTATTTCTGACTTTTGTTACTCCTCTTCTTGGCTGCTAACTGTTTGTAATGATTTGTCTGCTGGGCGCTGTTCTCAGATAATCGCATGGTTTGCTTTCGCTGTAAAGCCTTTTTGAAATCTGACACAGTGGTTGGATTAACTTCTTTGGTATAGGAGGCAGCATTTTCACTTTTGGATGAATTTCGTGCTCATAGTGAACTGCCTCCTACTCTTTCCCACATGCTAATATATGCATATTATTATTACTATTGGATTGAAAACACTCTGAAGTTTCTAAAACTGTTTGAATGATGTATGTGAGTATAACATAACTCATATGGCAGGCAAAAACCTGAGAAGAAATCCAAACAGGTAGTGAAAATTCTGAGAGTGGTCGTTGTTAAAGTCATCGCCTATTCAATTCCCTGTAATATATGGATCTGTTTGCAGGTCATACGCCTTCCACTAGATGTCAACAGTCAGTAGAACGTGGAATGAAGCTTATGCTGTGTTGTGGGACCGGATGGCAGTGGTCTGGCAGATTGCCAGTTCTTGGTCATGCGCTTTCCTCATTATATCGTCTTGCGTTCCATTACTTATAGAGACTGAAAAGAATTCTCCGGTTGGAACCTTATTGGATATAAATGATAACAACATCCTGAAGATTGATTCTCTACTAAGTTTGACCAGTTTATTCGACCTGGAAAATAACTTTTTTAAGTTTTCGTCCGACGTTTGCCTGCAGCTGCGCGAGCGTTTGGACACGTGTACTACACATGCTAGCAAAATTAGCTAATTGGACATAAATAATGGACATTATCGAACAAAACAACGATTTATTGTGGAACTAGGGTTCCTGGCACTGCATTCTGATGAAGATAATCAAAGGTAAGGGAATATTTATGATGTCATTTCGTATTTCTGTTGACTCCAACATGGCGGAGAAATGTTGTTATATCTGAGCGCCGTCTCAGATTATTGCATGGTGTGCTTTTTACGTAAAGTTTTTTTTWAATCTGACACAGCGGTTGCATTAGGAACAAGTGTATCTTTCATCAAAGTTTATGATGAGTATTTCTGTTATTTGACATTACTCCCGCTACATTTTTTCTGGATTTTGGCCAAGTGGGACGCTATCGTCCCACCTATTCTAGAGAAGTTAACAAGACGTTTATCTTTAAAATGGTGTATAACATTTGTATCTTTTATGTATGTTTATTATGAGAATTTCTGTTTTGTTGAGTTTCACTCTCTGCAATTTCACCGGATGTTGTTTGAGACAGTGGATTATAGAACAAAAAGCGCTAACAAAACTGAAGTTTTTGGATATAAACATGGACTTTATCGAACAAAACAAACATTTACTGAGTAAATGGGAGTCTTGTGAGTGCAAACATATGAAGGTCATCAAAGGCAAGAGATTAATTTTATCACTATTTCTTACTTGTGTAACTCCTCTACTTGGCTTGTTACTGTTTGTAATGATTTGTCTGCTGGGCGCTGTTCTCAGATAATCGCATGGTATGCTTTTGCCGTAAAGCCTTTTTTAAATCTGACACCGTGGTTGGATAAACAATAAGTTTATCTTTAAACCCATGTATAACACTTGTATGTTTCATGAATTTTTATAATGAGTATTTCTACTCTGGACGGTTCTGACTTAGAATATGTGGACAACTACAAATACCTAGGTGCCTGGTTAGACTGTAAATTCTCATTCCAGACGCACATTAAGCATCTCCAATCCAAAATTAAATCTAGAATTGTCTTCCTATTTCGCAACAAAGCATCCTTCACTCATGCTGCCAAACATACCCTCGTAAAACTGACTATCCTACCGATCCTTGACTTCGGCGATGTCATTTACAAAATATCCTCCAACACTCTACTCAGCAATTTGGATGCAGTCTATCACAGTGCCATCCGTTTTGTCACCAAAGCCCCATATACTACCCACCACTGCGACCTGTATGCTCTCATTGGCTGTCCCTCGCTTCATATTCGTCGCCAAACCCACTGGCTCCAGGTCAACTATAAGTCTTGGCTAGGTAAAGCCCCACCTTATCCCAGCTCACTGGTCACCATAGCAGCAGCCACCCATAGCACGCGCTCCAGCAGGTATATTTCACTGGTCATCCCCAAAGCCAATTCCTCCTTCGGCCACCTTTCCTTCCAGTTCTCTGCTGCCAATGACTGGAACGAACTGCATGAGCTGGAGGCTCATACCTCCCTCACTACCTTTAAGCACCAGCTGTCAGAGCAGCTCACAGATCACTGCACCTGTACATAGCCCATCTGTAAATAGCCCATCCAACTACCTCATCCCCATACTGTTATTTATTTATAAATTTTGCTCCTTTGCACCCCAGTATCTCTACTTGCACACTCATCTTCTGCACATCTGTCACTCCAGTGTTTAATTGCTATATTGTAATTATTTCACCACTATGGCGTATTTATTGCCTTACCTCCCTTATCCTACCTCATTTGCACACACTGTAAATATACTTTTTCTATTGTTTTATTGACTTTGTTTGTTTATTCCATGTGTAACTCTGTGTGGTTGTTTGTGTTGCACTGCTTTGCTTTATCTTGTCCAGGTCGCAGTTGTAAATGAGAACTTGTTCTCAACTAGCCTACCTGGTTAAATAAAGGTGAAATAAAAATTTGCAATAGCAAATTTCTCTGTTAATTTCACCAGTTGAAATGTTGAATGGAAAAACTTTCCTCTCCGATAACATCTAAATCTTAAATCTAAAACTGTGTGAACTTTTCATCCAGCACCTGTTGCCAACAAAAGGTTATGTGTATGGTGAGGCTGATTTCCCAGACATTACCTCCCTGAACAGACTAAAAGCTGAATAATAGACTATTGTTGGCCACTCCGAGAGGCTAAATTCTTAGGAGGATTTGAGACCTATGCTTCACTTTTAACTCCCCCTTTTTGAATTAACTGCCAAAGGCTCTGTAGGCATGGGGTTGTGTGCACACTCCAGAGTTTGAGCCCAGACCCGTAACCCCACCCTCACCCCCCTCCAAACCCTCTCCCTGGGCAGCCAGGTCAGATTCCAACCCCAATGACAACAAGGCATAAACTAGCTGCCAGCAGGGTGTAGTGGATAGAATCTACCATGACCGCCTGTGTGTGTGTGTTATGGGAAACAGGCTGACATGTACTGCCTGTAATGTGGATGTCTGGGTCAGGATGCTCCGGCCCACAACATCTTCCTGTCCTTGTATAGAAAGAATACATTAAACAGCAGACTTTTCTCTGCTCCAACAAGTTGCTCAGTTTTGCAACTTTTTTTTGCTCACTGGGCAAAACACTGAAACTCACTCTATATAAATTGAGCTGACAGGAGCATTAAGTGTATTCAGGACTTTTCTGAGAGAGCGAGAGAGCGAAGGAGGGGGAATGGGAGAGATATAGCGTGAGTAGGGGAAGCTGAGCTGAAAGGGCAAGTTCTAATCTAAAAACATGGGAATAGGCCAAAAACTGGGAGAAGGAGACAACTCACTTTGTAATACTGTGAAAGTATTGTCTGTTGGAGCTGGTGAAGAATACATGACTGTCTTTTCATTATAAATTCCCCCGCTGGACTCAATGGTGGCCTGAGGCAAGCGAGGCCATGTTGAACAGAACAGGGTGCCTCTATGGAAAGCCAATGTGCTTCTCTTTCTCATCACACTAGATATATACAGAGCGATGTCTAAAGCTAACTCCATCCCATGCTACACGGCTAAGAGAAAAATAAAATGATCTACAAGTGAACTCTTTGAATACTCATAACATGTGTGGATTTAGCTCATTTAAATTGGACACATAAATAGTGAAGATTTATCAATGAAAAAAAAAAGTGAGGTTTCCATCAACCTTTTTATGCAAGTAAAGAACATGACGGATAAAAAACGTAATGACAGGCCTTTCCAAATGTAAACAAAACAATGCTAGACAAGGTGGGATCATTTTGTGTAGGTAAAATTAATTCATGCGAGAAATGTCGGTGGAAACTTTTTTATGCGCAAATATTGGTCATGTTATGTGGTCCTCCCACTACGACTTGTTGGAAAACCAACAAGTCAGGCTACAGATTAAATAAGTTATGAGGAACTTCACAGGGTGGTGAAAGTGCAACGTGATGAGCTTGATGCTCCTTTCCATTTTTTTTTTAGGGTGACATGATAATCGATGCTTGGCTGAAGTTTGACAAATACAAATATCTCATCATGTAGGCTATACATGGACTCTATCTGCACTCTATCTGCGCTGTTGGCTATAGCGCACGTGCCAATACCAGAGTGGGCACACTATATAATGCAACATTTTTTGTGAGAAAACCATCAGCAGAGTTAAAATGCAATGGCAACCCATTTCACTTGTATTTTTTATTCGGTACATGGGAATTTGACCAGAAAATGTATTTTTATGTGCACTACGTCATCACGCACAGCCATTTATCTGCAACAAGTCAATTTGATGGAAACACATCTCTGGTGAGAGAATGCAAGTTGTTTTTATGCGGATTTTAGAATATTTGCATGAAAATCTATTGCCAATTAGATCGTAACCTAGCTATATTCATGTAATTTTAAATTCAAAAGGGAAAGTTTATTCATGAAATTCATTAACCTTTCATGTTTGTATTTGTATTTATTATGGATCCCCATTAGCTGCTGCCAAGGAAGCAGCTACTCTTCCTGGGGTCCAGCAAAATTAAGGCATGTGTCTGCTTTTGTTTCAATCAATACTTCCATGAGTACAGGGGAAGAGCTTGCTAATTTAACCTCAACGAAATTCAAAAGTGAAGCCTGCACCATCTACCTCTGTTTTCCTTTATTTCAAAGCATTCGCTTCATTTCACTATATTGACAATTGAATGAAATCATTCTCTAAATCCTCCTGATCTTGCCATTGACAATGGACTTTGAGAGGGAGGCAATTTCCTCTCCCTGTTGCATTACTCTAGATGTTGTTTTTTTACCTCATTGATGAAGTCTCCGATGTCCCCTGGGTGTGGGGCTGCTGACCTTATAGGGTACTGGGGCTCAGGGTGCAGCGGCCTCTCGTCCATACGCCGTATCCCCACGGGTTTGATGGCATCAGGCTCTATCGTGTCGGGCTGCTGGAGCTGGCTCAAGTCGTAATCCTGGAGGGGAGGGGAGAGGCAGATGGGAGTCAGCAAGGAGCCAGAGATAAGTGTATATCCTCACAGAGCTGGGGAGAGGAGCTTGGCATGGGCAGAACCCCCCCAACCGGMCCCAGACTCGGATCCATACACACCACAAGAGGTTGGTGGCACCTTAATTGGGGAGGACAGGCTCATGGTAATGGCTGGAGTGGAATCAGTGGAATGGTATCAAATACATCAAACATATGGTTTATATGTGTTTTATGCCATTCCATTTACTCCATTCCAGCCATAATCATGAGCGACCTTGTAACATTAGAGCAAAAGAAACCTATCAATGGGTGGACTTTAGACTGTTTGTAAACATCACTTAGACAGTTAGCTGCTTTTAACCATATCCAGCGTCAGGGTCAAGGCTAAGAAACAGAGCATCAGTCAACAAGCCAGTTGCAATAGAGAGGTGTTCTTCTGGAAGGGTGCACAGGAAACTGTTCTGCTGTAATCAAGCCCTAGGCACGGAATAGCGGATATGCATAAGCCATTAATTATCCTATTAACATTGCCACGGCAACCTGACTGGCTTGTTTGGTTTGTGCAGTGTCGAGAGAGAGCGAGAGTGAGAGAGTTGTGATGTGGATGAGAAGACAGCAGTGAGGAGCTGGACTGATATGCTATCAGAGAAGATATGATGGAGAGAATGCCATGGGAAAATAGCTGTGTGTTTAATAAGCGTGTATGATGGATTGTCCCTCAGCAGATTTTCGGTAATCCATCCATCTCTAATATCCCCCTTCAAAATTGTCCCTGCTTACTTGCACATATAACTATGCACATTTACACGCTCGCACGCACACACACACACACACATACACACACACGCAAACAAACACACACACATGCGAACATTTGCATGATTAAAGATGGTCCATATAAACACATACAGTGTCTTCAGAAAGTATTCACGCCCCTTGACTWTTTCAGCATTTTGTTGTGTTACAGCCTGGATTTAAAATGGATTAAATTGAGATTTTTTTTACTGGCCTACACACAATACCCCATAACGTCAAATGACAAATTAATAAAAAATGAAAAGCTGAAATGTCTTGAGTTAATAAGTTTTCAATCCCTTTGTTATGGCAAACCTAAATAAGTTCTAGAGTAAATATTTGCTTAACAAGTATGGTAGAAAATTACAAGATTATGTTATAATACTGTTATTGCATCGAATACGGTTTCTCATTACTCTCATCTGTGTCTGTGTGGACTGAGATGGGGTAGCAAGGGATTTATGATAGCTTGGTAATAAAACCTACAGCCTGCATTCCATAGAATGAGTTGGTGTTTGTGTACTATGAGGTAGCAGGGAAGAGATGGCTCTGGTATGGATAGCTGATGAGAAGAACCTCGTCTTGGAGGCCAAACCCTGGTTTCTATACAATGAGAACAGTCTTCACAGCAGATACTATCTGATGTGAATTATTCATTTATTTTATACAAATCCTAACCTTTTCACCCATTCCAGATATCTGTTGTTTGTCACGTATTCAGGAGGATGTGTCTTAACTATAAAATGCAGTGGCACAGTTCTGCTCACTGGGCTCTCAACGGTCAACTACGGGTGTCAGGGACAGAAAATCACATTACTGGCATAATTAACCTCTTGAGAATACAGGGGGTAATATTTTCGCATAGCATAATTTGCTCTACAGATTAAACTGCTCTTATTCAATCATTGCTCTACTATATGCATATGAATCATACCATTGGAAAGAAGACAATCTCAGTTTCTAAATCCGTTTCAATTTTGTCTCTGAGTATACAGAAGTCATTCAACAGCACTTTCCATGACCAAGAACATAAAATCAAGATTGTGTCTATGGTGGCTTCAAAGCTCTGCCTATATATGGTCGTGCCCCCTATGACCAGAAACACACCTCGTTCTCCTTCCTCTGGTTGTCAAGATGACGTCAGAGGAGAATTCTTTGTTTATCTGGGACTGACGTGAAATATATTCTTTGGCGTGTGACCGACAACTTCCGGTTTACTGAATCGCTCGAATTTGAGCTGCGTTGGTGTACTGTTTTGCTGGCGTTATGTATGCAAACTATCTCCGTGTCGAATTTTGTTTGATACATGTGACCATATTCATCGTAATGTATGTTTTTCAATATTAGTTTAATCAGATATTTGAATTTTTCGGGAGTTTTTCGGTGTACCGTTGTCGGATTGTATTTACGTTTGAGAAATTCGTGCCACTCGGCCGGTACCTGTGCTACAATGCAGTGGGAAAAGAACATTCTGAACGGAACCAACGACTCATCTTGACAAAGGACACTTTGATCAACATTCTGATGAAAGATCAGCCATAGTAAGACCCAATTTACGATTTTATATCATATCTGTTGTGCATGTGAACTGGACGTGGGCGCCTAGCGAATCTGCCTGGTAAAAATATCGTGTCCTCCGCTAACGTGGTTAGCTAATAAGATTTACATATTCTGTCTTCCCTGTAAACATTTTAAAAATCTGAAATGGTGGCTTATTTCACAAGACCTGTATCTTTCATCTGGTGTCTTGGACTGTGATTTAATGATATTTAGATGCTACAAGTTACTTGTGACGCTATGCTATCTGTGCTAATCAGTGGGGTGAGTTGGGGGGTGCTACCGGATCAGGGTTGCTGACTCGTGAGAAGTTAATCAATATTAAAGTATGATTGTTTGAAGAAATCACAACGTCTCTCTCACTTGGTTAGATTTCCACCACACAAGTCACTTAATAAGTTGCATGGACTCACTCTGTGTGAAATAATAGTGTTTACTTTAATTTTTGAATGACTACCGTATCTCTGTACTCCACATATACAATTATCTGTAAGGTCTCTCAGTCCAGCAGTGAATTTCAAACACAGATTCAACCACAAAGACCAGGAAGATTTTCCAATGCCTCGCAAAGAAGAGAACCTATTGGTAGATGGGTCAAAAATAAAAGTTATTACACTTTGGATGGTGTATCAATACACCCAGTCACTACAAAGATACAGGTGTCCTTCCTAACTCAGTTGCCGGAGAGAAAGGAATCCGCTCTGGGATTTCACCATGAGGCCAATGGTGACTAAAACAGTTTCATGACTAACCACGAGAATCCAAATAGGTCAGATCAGGTTTGCAATGACTAACTTCAATCAGACCCCCTTTCACCCATAGAGGGGGTAGGATAGAACTAGTCGGGATTGACACTCACGCCCTGTTGTAAATCAAGGGAGAAGATCCAGGCCTGTGCTCTCAAAATTCACCAAAGCAATGTGCTTAGTCTCAACAGACCTTTTCCCGGGGAAACTCTAACACGATCAAAAGCGAATACTGGAACAATATTTTGAACGTAGAATGTGGGGAAAAGTCAGAAGCRATCTATATAACACTAATGTCATGTTTGTTATTTTGTGATGTCATTAAAAWTTTTATAAAGGAAATATTGTAACTCCGAAAGTATACACACTACATACAGTTGAAGTTGGAAGCTTACATACACCTTAACCAAATACATTTAACCTTTCTAGCGCAGGCGTTCCGCTAGCGGAACCCCTCGACAACATTCCGCTGAAACGGCAGCGCGGGAAATTCAAAAATATTTTTTTGAAATATGTAACTTTCACACATTAACTTCTTTATGATAGGGGGCAGCATTTTCACATTTTCAGTAATTGTTTCGAAACATCTCCTGCCATGTCACTGATGCGTCATGAAACAGTGTTGTTTGATGAAGGCACTGTCTGTATAGTTTTTTTGGCCTTTTCCCCCAGCATTGTTCCAGCCATATCCGCGGAAGCAGGAATAATTMAGTTCTCCACAATAGTATGGGGCTTGCCTGTCCTAGCCACTCGGTAGCTCACCATATACGACGCCTCTAGCCCCTTCTTATTAATGGTATCACTGTCACGACTTCCACCRAAGGTGGCTCCTCTCCCTGTTCGGGMGGCGCTCGGTGGTCGTCGTCACCAGTCTACTARCTGCCACCGATTCCTTTTCCCTTTTCTGTTGGTTTTGTCTTGATTGTTTTCACCTGTTTCTTGTCTGTCGTTAATTCAGGGCTATTTAAGCCTTCAGGGCCCGTCTGCTTTTGTGCGGGCTTGTTTATTTTTTTGTCAGTGGATGTTCGTGTTTTATTCCTATACGGTTTGTTTTCATTCCTGTCTTTGTGGTCATTTGTGCCTGTGGTTTTTGGCTTGACCCATATTTGGAATATACATTCTCATTTGGAACGTTGCTCTCTGCGCTTGACTCCACACCCACCACTCCTAGCTAACGTGCCTAGCTAACGTGACAGAAGCCCGCACCATTATATGGAGTCAGCAGGAGCAGCTGCGCACCCCCTCCCATCCATGGAAGAGCGTGTCCTCCATCACACGGCCATTCTACACCGCATAGGGACGGCGATGGACCAGATGATGGAGAGAATGGACAGATGGGAGAGGAGTGGTCTCCCTACCTCGTCCCCAGCTCCTCCTCCACCTGTTCAACCTACTTCTCCGGTGACATCCGGACCCAGCGCTCTTCAGCTCGCGCCCCCCCCAGGGAGTACGACGGAACGGCTGCCTAGTGTAAGGGATTCTTGCTCCAGTTAGAACTGTACCTGGCTACCGTTCGCCCGACTCCCTCTGGAGAGGAGAGTGTGAGTGTCCTCGTCTCCTGTCTGACRGGTAGAGCCCTGGAGTGGGCCAACGCAGTGTGGAATAGTCCAGACTCCGCAAGGGACCACTACCCTGAGTTCACCCGCCAGTTCCAGACCGTGTTCGACCACCCACCGGAGGGCCGAGCGGCGGGTGAACGTCTGTTCCAACTTAGGCAGGAGACGAGGAGCGCGCAGGACTTTGCGCTGGAGTTTCGGACCCTGGCCGCTGGAGCGGGGTGGAACGACAGGGCCCAAGTACTTTTGCACATAAAACACACTGTGGCTGAGGAAAGGCATTACTCCCAATATAAGTCAACCCCAAATCAATGTAGTTCTCATCATATTTGCGCCTCTTCGATGGTCCAACGTCCCTGTCTGTTGTTCGTTGCTTTCCCGGGTAAGGGGGCTGTAGCTCTTCAGCTGCATTAGATTCACAACTGTCAGTGTCCATGCTAGCTGGGCTAACAACAAATGTAGAATTACTGTTGCTAGCATTGGATGTGCTTGTGGAAGCAGAACAACTTGTGTCGTCAACAGTTGCAGGTGTAGTACTGCTGGTAGTAGCAGTACTACCAGTAGAGTTGGTATGTGTCTCTATGGACGCGGGCCTGACTTTTTTTGACCATTTATCAATTTTTGAGCAAACGGAATGAGCAGCAGCTACTTTTGGCTACACACGGACCGTTAGTAGAATTCCCACGAGAGAGTAACGGTTAATGAGATTGGATATGAATTATTTGACTAGAATATCTGAATTTGACATTGTGTTGTTATTTCGCTGAACACTAGATGGTTGAATTTTTGGCAGTGAAACGAGGCTACTCAGGTGAGAGTTTTTAAAAAATAATTTAAAAAAGTGAATCACATTATTATTTGGCGTACCCCCGACGGCATTGCTATTTATTAGCGACATGTGTGTTAACCATCAGATTAGTGTTTTGGAGATTCCCTTCCACATGTTGCAATCTGAGTGACTACTACCTACCTGTTATCAAGGGCAATTTGACTTGTTAGGTCTCTAACCTTCTTACTGACTGTGGCTGGATTGACTGTTGCTGGCATTGGTACCCCAGGAGACTAGCTGGGACGGTAGGGTCCCACCTGGCCAACATCCGGTGAAATTGCAGAGCGCAAAATTCAAATATACCAAATTCAAATATTTAACATTCTTGAAAATATATGTGTTATACATCAAAATAAAGCTTAACCTCTCTTGGGTACGTGAGACGTTAGCGTCCCACCTCTTCAACAGTCAGTGAAACTGGTGGGCGCCAAATTCAAATACAGAAATAGTCATTATAAAAATTCAGAAAACAAAACATATTTTACATAGGTTTAAACATGAACTTCTTGTGAATCCAACCACGGTKTCAGATTTAAAAAATGCTTTACGGCGAAAGCATACCTTACGATTATTTGAGAACATAGCCCACGAGACAAATCTTTACAAACAGTAGCCAGCCAGGTAGAACAGTTACACAATTTAGAAATAGAGATCAAATTCATCCCTTACCTTTGATGATCTTCATATGGTTGCACTCAGCAGACATTCATTTACTCAATAAATGTTCCTTTTGTTCGATAAAGTCTCTTTATACCCAAAAACCTCAGTTTTGTTYGCACGTTTTCTTCAGTAATCCACAGGCTCAAACGCAGTCAAAACAGGAGGACCAAAAAATCCAAATTGTATCCGTAAAGTTCATAGAAACATGTCAAACGATGTTTACATTCAAACCTCAGGTTGTTTTTAGCCTAAATAATCAATAATATTTCAACCGGACAATAACGTTGTCAATTTAAAATGTAAACAAGAAAGGCACTCTCTCGGTTTTTCGCATGAAAAAGCTCCGTGACACTTTAGGCTCCAGTCATTCAGACTGCTCTTACTTCCTAATTTTTCAGAATACAAGACTGAAACAATTTMTAAAGACTGTTGACATCTAGTGGTAGGCATAGAAACTGCAATTTGAGTCCAAATTCAATGGATACTGTAATGGCATTGAATAGAAAACTACAAAAACAAAACTACTTYCTGAATAGATTCTTCTCAGTTTTTYGCCTGCCAAATCAGTTCTGTTATACTCATAGACACTATTTTAACAGTTTTGGAAACTTTAGAGTGTTTTCTATCCAAAACCAGTTATATGCATATCATATCTTCTGGGCCCGAGAAACAGGCAGTTTAATTTGGGCATGCATTTCATCCAAAATTCCGAATGCTGCCCCCTACCCTAGAGAAGTTAACTTCTTGTTAATCCAGCCGCTGTGTCAGATTTCAAAAAGGCTTTATGGCGAAAGCAAACCATGCAATAATCTGAGGACAGCGCCCCGCATACAAACACCCAGAGGACAAACCATATTTTTTTTTGAGGTCACTGTCTTTTCAATTAGTTTTCATTGGGACACCAGATTTCTAAGGGACTTGTTTGCAGTTCCTACCGCTTCCACTGGATGTCACCAGTCTTTGGAAATTGAGGTTATTCCTTTGTGTAATGAAGAAGTACGGCCATCGTAAAGGAGGGTCACTTGAAGTAAATTGTTTGAGAGAGGCACATTACCAAAAAAGTTGCGTCAGTTTGTTTTCTTTTTGTATTGAACACAGATCATCCCGTCTTCAAATTGATCGATTATTAACGTTGTAATACCTACCGTTGTATTACAAAAGTAGTTTGAAATGTTTTGGTAAAGTTTACATGTAACTTTTGATATATTTTCTAGTGACGTTGCGCAAGTTGGAAGCTGTGTTTTTCTGGATGAAACGCGCAAATAAATTGACATTTTGGATATATATCGACGGAATTAATCGAACAAAAGGACCATTTGTGATGTTTATGGGACATATTGGAGTGCCAACAAAAGAATTCGTCAAAGGTAAGGCATGAATTATATTTTTATTTCTGCGTTTTGTGTCGTGCCTGCAGTGTTGAATATGCTACTCTCTTTGTTTACTGTTGTGCTATCATCAGATAATAGCATCTTATGTCTTCGCCGAAAAGCCTTTTTGAAATCTGACATATTGGCTGATTCACAACGAGTGTAGCTTTAATTTGTATCTTACATGTGTGATTTAATGAAAGTTAGATTTTTATATCATTTTATTTGAATATGGCCTCTGTATTTTCCCTGGCTATTGGCCAGGTGGGACGATTGTGTCCCACCTACCCCAGAGAGGTTAAGCAGTCCTCCAGGACGGTTTCCAGGTAGCGACTTTCAGAGTTGCGTTTTGTAGTTATATTCCCCACAAAGTGGAGTGATTGTTCGCAACGACGTGATGTGTCATTTGTGTTCATGGTGAAAACAGATCGACTAATCGGAGTTTGAGTGGAATTGGCTATTGCAAAGTTGTTTACCTTGTGTGTTACAACATTTGTATCGAAGTCTATTGTCAAAGCCTGTGGTCTTGTTTCTGGATCAAGCGTGCACTGGACTGGGTTTCGAGTGAGATTGGGGGTTATTGGATTGTTTACGTCCTCGCTAATGGTGTTAATTCCGGCGGACCTGTTCTCCACAAATTCTACGCCTAGTCATGGCGACTTATCTTTTTCCTCCTTCTCAATTTTTTGGGCGCTTCTGTACTTCTCTTAGCAGATCTTTTAGAGAGTATTGGTTTATGTTTTTAGCATCATTGAACGCTTTGGTACCCTTGTGCCCTGACACTTTGTATGGGTTGATTGTAGCAATAGTCGTTTCACTGGCGACGTTCTTTATAGTTATTTTGACCAGGGTGGTTATTAGTGTCGCGATTTCGTGGTAGATACCGTTTTTTTTGTGCATCATCTCTCACCGCTCCTGAGTCAGAATGGCTGCCGTTTTACGTGCTCCTAACCAACTGTGCTATTTTGTTATTTWAAAAAAAACGTATTTTGTACATAATGTTGCTGCTACCATCTCTTATGACTGAAAATAACTTCTGGACATCAGAACAGCGATTACTCACCTCGAACTGGAAGAAGATTTTTTCTTTAACGAGTCCGACGTGAAGGGTATACTGCTTTCTCAGGAACGGGCCCAAATCCCCATAATTTGCGTGAAGAAAAGATGGAGAAAAAGGGTAACGGAGGTCGGGCTGCCTCCTGAGAATTCGTAGGTGAGTGAGTAAACCCCCACTGCATCCATTCTTTTGGCCAACGTGCAATCATTGGAAAATAAAATGAATGATCTACGATCAAGATTATCCTACCAACGGGACATTAAAAAGTGTAATATCTTATGTTTCACCTAGTCGTGGGTGAACAACGACACGGATAATATAGAGCTGGCGGGATTTTCCATGCAACGGCAGGACAGAGAAGCTATGTCTGGTAAGACGAAGGGTGGGGTTGTGTCTATTTGTCAATAACAGTTGGTGCACGGTGTCTAATATTAAAGAAGCCTCGAGGTATTGCTCGCCTGAGGTAGAGTACCTTATGATAAGCTGTAGTCCACACTACCTACCAAGAGAGTTCTCATCTATGTTATTCATAGCTGTCTATTTACAGGCCATAAGGCCATAAGGCCATAAGCAAACAAGAAAATGCTCATCCAGAAGCGGCGCTAGTGGCCGGGGACTTTAATGCAGGCAAACTTAAATCCGTTATTACCTCATTTCTACCAGCATATCACATGTGCAACCAGTGGAAAAAAACACTCTAGACCACCTTTGCTCCATACACAGAGATGCATACCAAGCTCTCCTCCGCCCTCCATTTTGCAAATCTGACCATAATTTTATCCTCCTGATTCCTGCTTACAAGCAAAAACTGAAGCAGGAAGTACCAGTGACTCGCTCAATACGGAAGTGGTAAGATGACATGGATGCTACTCTACAGAACTGTTTTGCTATTACAGACTGGAATATGTTCCGGGATTCATCCAATGGCATCGAGGAGTATCAGTCATCGGCTTCATCAATAAGTGCATTGACGACRTCCTCTCCATGGTGACCGTATGTACATATCCCATCCAGGAGCCATGAATTACAGGCAACATCCGCATCGAGCTAAAGGCTAGAGCTGCCGCTTTCAAGGAGCAGGACACTAATCCGTACGCTTATAARAAATCCCGCTATGCCCTCCGACGAACCATCAAACAGGCAAAGCGTCAATACAGGAATAAGATTGAATCCTAAAACACCAGCTCTGACGCTCGTCAGATGTGGCATGGCTTGAAAACTATTATGGACTACAAAGGGAAACCCAGCCGCGAGCTGCCCATTGAAGCAAGCCTACCAGACGAGCTAAAAGCCTTTTATGCTCGCTTCGAGGCAAGCAACACTGAGGCATGTATGAGAGCACCAGCTGTTCCGGACGACTGCGTAATAATGCTCTCAGTAGCCGATGTGAGCAAGGCCTTTAAACAGGCCGCAGGGCCAGACGGATTACCAGGACGTGTACTCAAAGCATGCACGGACCAACTGGCAAGTGTCTTCACTGACATTTTCAACCTCTCCCTGACTGAGACTGTAATACCTACATGTTTCAAACAGACCACCATAGTCCCTGTGCCCAAGAAAGCGAAGGTAACCTGCCTAAATGATTACCGCCCCGTAGCACTCACATTGGTAGCCATGAAGTGCTTTGAAAGACTGGTCATGACTCACATCAATAGCATCATCCCGGATACCCTAGACCAGGTATTCCCAAACTGGGACGGCCCGGTTCCATCGTGAGGTTAGCTCCTCTGTGGATAACATAGCTATGAAATAGACTCCTTCATACCTATCGTCACTACAATGGTATAAGAAACATTGACTTGTAGTAAAACCACTAAAGGTCCCCTTGGCATATGGCTTGAGGTCGGCATCGATTCTTACTGACACACGGTCAATGACATGGAAATTATCTGATGACGTCAGACTCACTCTGCCCAGGTTGCAGCCTACCAGGATACTTGGTTTTCTTGCCCTTGGCATGTTCACTTGTGCATGCATAATCGCACATGCACAACAGAACCGGGCCGCGGTTCGTGTGCAAAATATATATGGTTATTGTAGGTGAGAGTAGTTTCTGAATGTGGCAATGTTAAGTGTCTCTGTCCCTCTCTCCCTCTCCATCTCTTCTTTAACAAGTATCCATGTTGGTGATATGAATGGTGTCAGGATAATGAAAACCGAGGCAGGATCAACAACATTGTAGTTATTCCACAATACTAACCTAATTGACAGAGGTAAAATATGGAACCCTGTGCAGAATAAATATATTCMAAAGCATGCATCCTGTTTGCAACAAGGCACTAAAGTCAAACTCCCCAAAAATATGGCAAAGCCTCTAACCTTCTGTCCTAAACACGTGTTATATTTGGGGCAAATCAAATACAACACATTACTGAGTACCACTCTCCATATTTTCACGCATAGTGGTGGCTGCATCAGGTTATAGGTATGCTTGTAATCGTTATGGACTGGGGAGTTTTTCAGGATGAAAAAAGAAGCGGAATGAACCTAAGCACAGGCAAAATCCTAGAGGAAAACTTGGTTTAGTCTGCTTTCCACCAGACACTGTGAGATGAATTCAGCTTTCAGCAGGACAATAACCTAAAACACAAGGCCAAATCTACACTGGAGTTGCTTACCAAGAAACAGTGAATGTTCCTGAGTGGCCGAGTTACAGTTTTGGCTTAAATCTACTTGAAAATCTTTGGCAGGACCTGAAAATGGTTGTCTAGTAATGAAGAATTTTGAAAAGAATAATGGGCAAATCCCCCCTTTCCTTTCCTTTTTGGAGATTTACCCAGAAAGACTCACAGCTGTAATCTCTGCCAAAGGTGCTTCTACAAAGTATTAACTCAGCAGTGTGAATACTTATGTAAATTAGATATTTCTGTATTTAATTTTCAATACATTTGCAATTATTTCTAAAGACATGTTTTTCACTTTGTCATTATGGGGTATTGTGTGTAAATKAATAMATTTTGAATTCAGCCTCTAACACAACAAAAAGTGAAGGCACTGTACATGCCGGAAATATATATGAACAGACACAAACACAGACACACAAAAAATGTTGTTCATATAAACACATGTATCAGGTTTGTCTTAATATAAACACATGGATCATTTTTTACAAAAAATATTTTACACCCCTTTTCTCCCCAATTTCGATCTTATCTCATCGCTGCAACCCCAACGGGCTTGGGAGGTGAAGGTCTAGTCATATGTCCTCCGAAACACCGCTAAACCGCGCTTCTTATTAACACCTGCACGCTTAACCCGGAAGCCAGCCGCACCAATGTGTCAGAGGAAACACTGTTCAACTGATGACTGAGGTCAGCCTGTAGGCGCCTGGCCCGCCACAAGGGGTCGCTAGAGCGGCGCGATGAGCCAAGTAAAGCCCCCCGCAGGCCAAACCCTCCCCTAAACCGGACGACGCTGRGCCAATTGTGCACCGCCCTATGGGATTTCGATCACGGCCGTTTGTGATACAGCCCGGGATTAAAACCAGGTCCATAAGTGACGCCTTAGACCGCTGCTCCACTCGGGAGGTCTCGTATCATGTTTATTTTAATATAAACACATGGATCATGTTTATCTTACAAAAAACACATGTATCATGCTTCTTTTAATATAAACACATTGATCATGTTTCTCTTAATATAAACATCAAAACACACAGATTGACAGTCACATTGGCTGGAAGGGGACAATGGCCGTTACACATCCTAGAGCAGAATGCCATGTGTGCGTCCCCTCTAGCCTCCGTCCTCCTTCCAGCCCATCTCCCTGTGACCCTTCCATGACCTTCTACGCGACAGGTTCATCCCAGAGGTCAGGGCTCTTAGTAACAGAGAACTACGCCATAAAATTACAGCCACAGAGCCACAACTGGATAATGATGACACACTACGCCCTCAAGGTAACCATTCTTCACACATCACACCACTTAGCACCAACCYGCAGACATATCATTTCCCCTGCCACGCCCGGACAACAAATTGAATCACCAACCCTGTGGCTGGACATTCAAATGTTGGACTTTAGCCTCCCCTTGATCTTAAAATGGGTGGAGCTGGGCAGTAAACAACCACAACAACATCGGATAAACAAACACTTCCCGTAAGGGGAGGAATTTGTTAGGGCATATTTTCACTTCAAAAATCTATTTAATATTCTGCTTAAAGCAAAGGTTTGGCTGACAATGGCCCTGAGCTGCACCTATTGACTGACTGCGTCCTTCCTCTGAGTGAGAATTTAAGAGGTTACTGTTTTCCACCCTTTTTTTCTTTTGACAATTGAATGATTAATTAGGATACCTGCTGCGGCTGCATAAACAGGTTTGTTCTGTCAAGAAAAAATTGCCCGGTGGTAATTTAATAACAGGACTGTTTTTCCAGATCTTCAAGCTATTTTGTTTGTGTGGCCTCAAAATAACAATTTCCATATGTATTTATAACGACTATATCATATGCAGTTTTCCACTGGGGTCTTTTGAAAAACTAGACAGCGATCAAGAGGTCACACTTTATTTGGATATTCCCATGTAGATGATCTACAGATTGTCATACTATCAACAAACAATATGTTGATAAGCAAATGCTTGCTAAGGTTAGGTTAAGAATAAGGGTTAGGATAAGGTTAGGGCTAGGGTAAGGGTTAAGTTTAGGGTTAGGATAAGGATTTGGGTTAGTGGATAGTTAGTTTAAATGTGGTCAACATATACAAAATTACTAAGCATTTACACTGCCTTGCAAAATTATTCATCCCCCTTGGCATTTGTCCTATTTTGTTGCATTACAACCTGTAATTTAAATATAGTTTTGTTTGGATTTTATGTAATGGACATACACAAAATAGTCCAAATTGGTGAAGTGAAAAAAATTACTTGTTTCAAAAAATTCAAAGAAATTACAAACGGAAAAGTGGTGCGTGCGTATGTATTCACCCCCTTTGCTATGAAGCCCCTAAATAAGATCTGGTGCAACCAATTACCTTCAGAAGTCACATAATTAGTTAAATAAAGTCCACCTGTGTGCAATCTAATTGTCACATCATCTGTCACATGATTAAATCCATTATAAAAAAATTGAAAGAATATGGCACCAMAACAAACCTGCCAAGAGAGGGTCGCCCACCAAAACTCAAGGACCAGGCAAGGAGGGCATTAACCAGAGAGGCAACAAAGAGACCAAAGATAACCCTGAAGGAGCTGCAAAGCTCCACAGCGGAGATTGGAGTATCTGTCCATAGGACCACTTTAAGCCGTACACTCCACAGAGCTGGGCTTTACGGAAGAGTGGCCAGAAAAAAGCCATTGCTTAAAGAAAAAAATAAGCAAACACGTTTGGTGTTCGCCAACAGGCATATGGGAGACTCCCCAAACATATGGAAGAAGGTAGTCTGGTCAGATTAAACAAAAATGTATATTTTTGGCCATCAAGGAAAACGCTATGTCTGGTGCAAACCCAATACCTCTCATCAACCCGGAACACCATCCCCACAGTGAAGCATGGTGGTGGCAGCATCATGCTGTGGGGATGTTTTTCACCGGCAGGGACTGGGAAACTGGTCAGAATTGAAGGAATGATGGATGGCGCTAAATACAGGGAAATTCTTGAGGGAAACCTGTTTCAGTCTTCCAGAGATTTGAGACTGGGACGGAGGTTCCTCTTCCAGCAGGACAATGACCCCAAGCATACTGCGGAAACAACACTCGAGTGGGAAACATTTAAATGTCTTGGAATGGCCTAGTCAAAGCCCAGACCTCAATCCAATTGAGAATCTGCGGTATTACTTAAAGAYTGCTGTACACCAGCAGAACACATCCAACTTGAAGGAGTTGGAGCAGTTTTGCCTTGAAGAATGGGCAAAAATCCCAGTGGCTAGATGTGCCAAGTTTATAGAGACATACCCCAAGAGACTTGCAGCTGTAATTGCTGCAAAAGGTGGCTCTACAAAGTATTGACTTTGGGGGGTGAATAGTTATGCACGCTCAAATTATGTTTTTTTGGTCTTATTTCTTGTTTGTTTCACAATTAAAAATATTTTGCATCTTCAAAGTGGTAGGTATGTTGAGTAAATCAAATGACACAAACCCCCCAAAAAATGTAAGGCAACAAAATAGGAAAAATGCCAAGGGGGGTGAATACTTTCGCAAGCCACTGTACAAACCATCTACTTGGGACAATCCAAATAAAGTGTTACCCAAAGATGTACTTCAGTTTGAGACTGCATTTAAGTGCAGGCAGGGCTAAAAGAACACTCATCACGATTGAGTTTCTCTATCAACTTACAAAACTTCAACAGAAGTTTCTGGAATTTGATATTCTTTCTGCACCACATTATTCTCCACTTCCCACATGGCCAGTGAGCAAGGGGCTGATCATCTGTCTCCTCTTGGTAGAATGAGTGCCASATGGACTAATAAAAACCCAGGTAATGGCAGTCAGCAACTAAAATAAAATACTTTGAGAGCGCCGAGCGGCCACTGCACTGACACTTCAATTTCCTCCCCAGCGGGAGAGATAGGGAGAACAGAGGTGAGGCATTATATAGTCCACATCACTGGGACAGTCTGGTTCATTTTTTACCCACAATACAACCCCGACGGACTGACTTCCAGATTCCATAGACAAGACCATTTACTTCTGACGTCCATCCCTCCTCCTCCCCCTAGCTCAAAATGGAAGCTTGTTTTCTTTCGATAAATATGAAATATGTCACCCTTCCAACTTCTAAGGTCTTTGAGGAGGGTTATATCACAGTGTCTTCAGACATTACAGTTTGTGTATGTGTTTCTGTGTGTGTGTGTGTGCACATCCTTATGCGTGTTTGCCTCTGTGTATGTGTGCCTGTGTGTATGTGTGTGTGTGCCGGTGTGTGTATGTGTGTCTGTTTGTGTGTGGGCCTGTGTGGGTCTGTGTGTGCCTGTGTGTGTGTGTTCGTGTTCGTGTGTGTGTGCCTGTGAATGTGCGCCTGGGTGTGTGCATGTTCCCTCTTGCCCAATCATTAGTAGATATGTAGATGGAGCTTCATTATAACACAGCAGCAGATGTCTGTCTCCCAATTACATTATCACTGCAATAACCAGCCCTGAACACTACCTGGCCCAGTGTGTGGAGTCCATCACAAAATGGGCCCATGGCAAGAACACACTCCACTTGTTAATGATATTACCAGACATTTACAAAATGATTCCCTTGTATTAACTGGAGTTTATTACAAAAAGTGTGGGTTAGTATTGTAAGTAATCTGATGTCTTGTGTGTGTGTGTGTGTGTGTGTATGTGTGTGTGTATAAGTGTGTTTTTGTGTTTGTGTGTGTGCGCCTGTGCGTGTGTGTATGTTTGTATATATGTGTGTGTGTGTGTGTGCACGACTGCATGCATGTGTGTGTGTGTGTGTGTATATAATTGTTAGTATATGTGAGTGTGTGTGACTGTGTGTGTGTGTGTTTCTCTACCTGGTCCTCTTCTCCTCCTCCCTCCTCGTCATACTTCAGGATGTTGTCTCTGACATCGTCCTCAGGGTCAATAAGCAGCTGCTTGGCCTGGCGCTCCTTATCACGACGCTTCATCCATACCACAAACAACAACACAAGAACTACAGAGGAGGAATGGAAAGGGAGGCAGGGAGGGATCGAGAGAGAGAAATATAAAGAAATAAATAGAGAGCAAAATATCCCATATTACAAAACATAAGATATTTTGCATACATATGTAAATCAATTCAGAATGTAAACCTTGCCACGAGATTGATCAGTGCTATCTATCTTTTGGGTAATCCATAAATAATCTACTGCTATCTCGTGGGCATGACGTTTAGCTCCTTAATAATCCCTGTGGCTATGTTTAGGGATGGTAAGGGATGGCATTTATCTTGTTTTGTACAGTGCCTTGCAAAAGTATTCATCCCCCTTGGCATTTTTTCTTATTTTGTTGCATTACAACCTGTAATTTGAATAGATTTTTACTTGGATTTCATGCTTTGTTTCACAATAAAACAAGATTTTGCATCTTCAAAGTGGTAGGCATGTTGTGTAAATCAAATGATACAAACCCCCCCAAAATCTATTTTAATTACAGATTGTAAGGCAACAAAATAGGAAAAATGCCAAGGGGGTGAATACTTTCGCAGGCCACTGTATATGTGTGGTGGGCGCGGTGACGGCACTGGTGTCTGGTGTGTGTGTGTGTGTGTGCATGCGTGCACTGAGGCAAAGCGGCAGTGGGACACTCACTGAGCAGGATAATGATGCAGAGCAGGATGGCGATGATGGCGCCCGTGCCCAGCCCTGCAGCGACAATGTGCTGCTGGTCGGTGCAGTCCCCGTTGTGGTCACACTGACACACCTTGACCCGCAGGTAGGATGTGTTGGACATGGGCAGGTTGCCAGAGTCAGTGATGATGATGGGGATCTCGTAGATGCCGCTTTCCAGGAAACTGATCTTCAGGCTCAACTGGGCAAAGTCACCTGGGGGTGGGAGGGAGTGGGGGAGGATGAGAGCAGGAGGGAGACGTAAAGGAAGAGAAAGAGAGAAAAATAGAAAAATGTTACTTAACAACGAAAAACTAAATAACGAAAAACAGCACTAACCTTAACCTCTACATAACAAATCCAAGTGCAACTTTTTCATCTATGAACTTATCTATATTGAGTATACAAATTAGATAACCAACTAATTACTACTGGGAAAAAAGCTGAACAGAACAGCATAACTTCCTATACCTGGAAGTTGCCAGCATATGTCATCCAAAATATGGTCAGGATTTATATTTATAATTTTATAAACCCACTGAAGACCTTTTGATAATGGCACTTAGGCTAAACTCCCCCAGCTCCTATTATCCATTTGGCTGTTATACTACTAATATATTTATTCACTGTGGTTTACACTCACAACATCTAACCACTAGCAATGCACAACAAATGAGTCATTCCTCTTTTTTTTGTGTTGGCATAATTAGCATAATCAATTAGTGAGCTGCTTGATGAAGCGAAGGCCTGCTATTAATCTCTTTTATAGTACATTGTCTTCATTAAGGTCATGTGAGGAACCCACACTGAGAACACTGTCTACTGTTATAGGTCAATGCACCTGGCCCTATGGAAAGCCTGAAACCACATGTCAAACCATGGACATGAAGCCTATACAGTACTGCCTCTAAGCCGGTGCCAAGCACATACAGTCCCAAACCCTACAGTGTTATTATCACCATCCAAATAATTAGGGCCACACGGTACTGGTGGTTCTCCATTTTCATTGGCAGTTGATTGGTGAATGTCATTTATTGGCCAGAATGGCTCCTGGTGACCCAGGTCTAAATCGGTCTCTGATTACATGGGAAGAATGAAAACCAGAAGTACTGCYGACCCACAGGCCCAGGTATATTGATTAGCTCTCATTTTGTTATTGTTGTGTCTTACCACTGAGCCGTGTGATGGTCCAGTTTCTCCGTACGTCTGAGGGCCTGTTAGCCAGCTCGAATGCGAAGGGTCCGGCATTAGGGCTGAGGTCTCCGTCTAGCGCTGTGATGTTGAAGCCGTTGGGCTCAGGTTTCTCACACATCTCAGTCTCCTGGGGGTAGACGTGGGGCGCGTTGTCATTGATGTCCAGCAGGAAGATTTGCAGGGTGCCTGTACCGCTCGCCGGGGGAATGCCTGGACGGGACAACACACACAGACAGAGACACACGCACGCACACACGTACATTGATAAAAATATAGATTTTAACAAATCAACATAACGATAAGGGGAAATATATAACGAAGTGATCTGCCTCATTTTAAAGCATGATGTCTCACTGCACTGTGGTAGTGCATAAAGTCCTTATCCTGAGCCTGGTGCTTGGTGCTAAAATAGGGCATAGAGGAGCAGCAGCAGCCACCCTGCAGGGACAGGACCCCTCCAGATGGGGGGAGGGCAGAGGGTCTGGGTGTGTGATCTGAAGAGAGTGTGTCTTCCTGACGAAGGGGGAGGCCACGGGGTGAGAATACTAAAGCAGACAGACAGAGAAGAGCCTACTGTCGCTGCCTTAGCCCCGGAGCCCCAGAGCCTTAGCTCCTCTATGTATTCATGGGGCTAAGAGGCTTTTTTGCCATTCAGGCCACGCTCAAAGGAGCTAGTCATCCAATCCTAACCTATTAATGCTGAGAAAACTCTATATTGGGTGAGTTTAAGCCTATTGGCCTGTGCTGTGCTCCGTGGAACAGGCTAAACCTGAACAGAGGTAAATCCAGTCAGGGAAGGAGAGAGGAGAGAGGTGAACACGTCCACAGTGTGACTGTTTAGTCTGGGCTGGCTCGGAAACATTTCCTTCAACAGGGTGGCTTTTGCTACATTGATGTCAGGGACAATGTTAACCTTGAACGAGGTAGCTGTGTTTAAAATTTTTGCTTGCTAAAAACAATATTCTCCTAGGTTACTTGTGGGAAGCAGATATTAGAGCCTGGTGGCTACGTACCGCTGTCAGAGGCCAGGAAGGTGGCGCTGTACATGTTGTCCTTCACGTAGGGCGATTCACGGTCCAGGACGGCGATGGTTGTGATGTGCCCGGTGTTAGGGTCAATTCTCAGCCAGTTGGCTGGGTCTGAGAGCCTGGTGTATCTGAGAATACAAAGGACGAGTCAAAAGAGAACCATTGTGATTTCCCAGAAGCTTGGTTGGTGTGTAAAACCTGCAAATTCAGACAAACAAAAAGGTGTAATGGGTCCGCACTCAAAAAGATGTCGCATAAAGCTTACTTCCTTATTCTACTTTTTAATTTTTTTTTCACTGCATCAGGCTTCACAGCCTTCTTCAGTGTGTACATTTACAGAGTACGAGGAAAGCGTACAGAAGATACAAGACAACCTTACATGTTAGTTTTTCTCTCATGCAGACATGTACATTTAAGGCTAAAGGTGTTGAATGTCCAGTAAAAGGGAGTGTTTTCATTGACGTAATGCCAGTCAGTGCTTTGAGCAAACTGTATGAAAGATTCTGCATGAATACAGCTATTTAGTGTCATTACTACCTAATGGTCTGCTGCATGAATCTATCAGGGTCCTGTGCTGTGAAGGTGGTTAGTGCTGATTCTGGTTGCATCCCCTCCTCCAGTTTGATGAGTTTGGGGTTGGGTTCAAAGTTAGGGCTCTCGTTGACATCGATGACCCTGATGGAGACCGTGGCGGTGGACTGGCGAGGGGAGTGGATGCCCCGGGCGAGGGACACCTCGTTCACCGCTACCACCGTCAACACGTACGTCCTGCTGATCTCATAGTCGATTGGCTGTAGGGAGGAAACCAACAGTATATAAGTGTACTTACTGTATGTTTCATTGAGTGTAAGAGAATGGATGGATAAAGTATTTATTCTGTTTTTCTTGATCAGTAAAATATTATTATTATGCCATAAGACAAAGAACCCAAGAGAAGCTAGGAGCTACTGTAGCTAGTTCTACAACTGTTGACCAATTAGTCTTCAATTGCTACACACACACACACACACACACACACACACACACACACACACACACACACACACACACACACACACACACACACACACACACACACACACACACACACACACACACACACACACAGAGAGAGTTTAATAAAACAGTTGACATGCACCTTTGCTCTCTCTGCTACAGGTAACTCCTACAGCTTACAAACATAGAAGGCATTATAACCTATTAATTTAATCTTTAAGAGCTGTCTTCGCTATTCATGGTCAGTGGCCCCGAGGGGAGATGGGGGTGTGGGTTGAGTCAGAGGGGGTAGCAGCCAGTCTCACCTTGACAACAGTTACCAGGCCCTCGTTAGTGGTGGGGTCGGTTGGCACGGAGAACCTGCCGGTGGGGTCGCCCCCGGTGATCTTGTAGACGGTGTTCCAGGCTGGCGTGTTGGGCTGGTCTTTGTCTGTCACCGTTAGGTTGGCCACGATGACATTCACCCGGTTCTCAGGCACCTCTCCAAAGAACTGCATGAATAAAAGATGGGGGATGGGACAGTTAGAGAGCAGTTAGACATACTGCTGCGCCAGTGGAAAACACAGGCTCTATGCTCCAGCACTACACTCCCGACATTTCAGGTAAATAAATGTCCACAGCAACTTATCATGTTATCTTCACCATCTTGGTCTGATAGAAAAACAATACACTTACATTACACAGAGGGGAAGCATCTCTCACAAATACATTCAGCACCTTTCTCTGCTCTCTTCTCCTCTGCTCTCGCTCATCTCCTCTCTTTGTCTGCCTGATGTACTTAGGATGTCAGTACTTACATGTGTCAACATCTGGACGGAGTAGGACAGAACAGCAAACGGATGACTGGCTAACAGCTAATCTTTATGCCATCTGAAATGCTCTGCAAGCAAGGCTGATTGTGTGCTATGTGTGGGTTAAGTACATATAGACAGTGTGACAGTGCTATGACTGTAACACACAGTGTGGTGTAGTACATGGATGTGAAGCTGTGTTCTTTCTCACCGTCTCTGCAGTGAACTCCGGTGGGTTGTCATTGATGTCCGTGACTTTGATGACGGCGGTGGCGGTGTTGGAGAGACCGTACATGGGGTTGCCCTCCATGTCTGTGGCCTGGATGATCAACGTGTACTGAGGCACTTTCTGCAAGAAGAAAAACATGTTGGAAAAGATTTAACTATGTATACGAACAACACCTAAACCCTTGTGTTGAGCCTTACGTGTAGGTTGAATCTTACATAAACCAAATAATGATCATTTTCAATTTCTCTACATTATTAAGTTCAATTTCTCTTATCCTAACAACCTAATATCTGTCAAACCACAATGAGGAGGTTGAGGAATCCTAGTTATTCTCACAATGATCAAGTCCACATCATTTCCCTGTGGAGAGAGAAAGGATCTATAGAAGTCTGCTTGCTGTGGGAGTGCAACACTTCCACATTTCCACTCTGTGTAGCATCATGGTGCATGATGGGTAATCCCACTGTAATAAATTACTCCCCTCACATTAAAAGCCACTCAAGTGACTAGGTAATGAGAATCGGGCAAATTACTTTCATGGTGGCAACTGCCGTACATATAACAGCTATAACAGTGGCCCCAGGGGAGAACTTGATATAGAAGGCCAGCTAGCCAGATTGCCCTCGCCAGAATTGCACCAACTGGCTTTGTTTCCCCCCCCTCAACTTATATATTTATTTTGTCACTTCCATCCAGTATAAGCAAGACCATCGCCATGCAATTAAATAGGAGAGTGTTACCATTAATAGCAACGGGGAGAAAAAKAAACATTTATCTGCTCAATGATGCATGTTGCCTCCTTGTTAGAGGCAATAAGTATGAAGTGGGCGATGAGTCCATTTCTGGGCTCCGTTGGTAAAATGGTAATCAGTCATGCTTAGCGAGCTTAATTAGTTTTGAGACACAGTGAAGATTATCATCAGCAAAAACAACCCAAAACTACAATGTTCTGTTTGTTTTCAAATCTATCTGCAATCCACAGCTCATTTAGGTAAACAAAGGAAAGGATATCTTGACTTATGCATGTTAGAGGAGTGCTGTGCAGCAAAGGAGGAGCACACATGAATTAATGTGATTAATGGCTATGATACTGGGACTGTGACCTTAATGCTACTGCATTGGGGGTTTAATAGGCACACGCATACACAAACTCCTGTATTGCGTACCTCTCTGTCCAGGCCGGCTGCGACGGTAATGATGCCTCCTGTCTTATTGTTGATGGTGAACATGTTGGATGTCGGGCTCTCAGGATTCTGGGATACGATCTTGTAGCGCAGCATCCCATTGGCTGTTTTGGGGTCATCTTTGTCAACAGACGTTACCGTCATAACAAAGGTCCCTGAGTGATGACAAGACAAACAGAAGATGCAAATATGGGATTCAACAAGGGTTTTTAAAACAGTATGACCTTGTTTTATTTCAGTACTGCATTTAATTTACCTACAGTCATTAAACTACTTCCCTTTTATGAGGATCCATTGAATAATATGGAGCACAGTCAAAACATAGCCCCCCAAAAACTTTGGCTTTGTCTGAAATGTTGACAAAGCACTTCCACAAGAGAATACATTCTATTGGCAGAGATCTTATCCATATCGAACAGCAGCAAAATTAACAAAATGACTACCCCTGTGATTAATCAATGCTGTTTTATCTAGTGATAGTTTAGTGGCCCCGAAGGCCAGAGGATAGGAAGGCTGGGAGGTTGGTCTAGGCCACTACCTGGTTTAGAGCCCTCAGGGATGGTGCCGTTCCAGATCTGATGGATGAACTCGGGCCGGTTGTCGTTCATGTCAATCACATTGATTACAATGTCGATGGGGCTCTCTACTTGGTTACCATTCAGATCCACAGCATGGGCTCTCAGCTGTAGGGAGACACCAGAGAGATATCAGCACTCAGCTGACTGTGGTGGACACATGCATGCAAGAACCAAACAATAAACATTCAGCAAAAACACTTACATTTGCCTGAGTAGAACTTTGGCATTGCAATGGCTCTCTTACTTCAGCTATTTCCAATTATAGAAAAAAAATAAACCCAGAAATTTGCCTTTCAATAATGTTAATGCTTGTTTGTTCACAGTGCAGCGCTTCCAGCGATGCCTGCTCCATTATACCTTCATTACAAACCTGCAATTTATTGTTTTTTTCTGTCTGCCCACTGTCTCACCCTGACTACCAAGGGACCTTGAGCACATGCCAGCCAACCTCCTGGAGTATACAGACAATGTATTAGCCAAAGATGACACTGGATAAAGAATGCTTAATGCTTGGTACAGTGTTTATAAACCTTTTACTGTAACTGTTCAGAATGTCTGCTCTGTTTCTCCTGTTCACTGAACTGCACAAGGCCAAGCTTCTCTCTCTACCACCTAAAGTGAATGCACATCACTTTAGGTGGTGCTGAACCAAAGAAAGCTTGAGATGAATAGGACCCGCAGACACTATTGCTCCACCTTACTGTTATTTGGCTAGAAAATAACAATGTTTTAATCCAAAATGGATCTTGACTTTGTCAGTATGCGTGGTCCTAATCATCTCCTCTCTCACATAGACCCATGTGTGTGTATGAGACTTACATGGAAGTTGGAAATGTGTTCTCTGTCCAGGGGTTTCATGACGGACAGCTCTCCAGAGATGGGGTGGATGATGAAGATGCCAGTGGGCGGCTGGTCGGCCCCGGGTCCAGTCACACTGTACCTCAGGGAGCGGTTCTTGTCATTGTCCGACCGGATCTGTTTCAGAACCCAAAAGTATGTTGGTCAATGGTCAATAATAAATTGTGGGTATATATACTGCTCAGAATTCTACTTTAAAAAATGATGTTATGGTGGGGGTATGTATCGGTGTTGGTGTGTTGCACCGTGCTTGAGTCCCGTTGGTGAGTGGTACAGACAGATCTTCCTCCCTTGGTGTGCGTATGTGTCTAAACTATATGTGAGTGTGATGTATTTGAGCCTCTGTGTCTTCCCTGGCCTGTCTATCTCTACCCATAAGCCTTGGTATCCATGGTGTGTCTGGATGGTGCCTGGTGCCTCTCCCTTATGTCATCCATTAAACTCAGCCCCCTAATGCTTCTGGATTAAATATAATACATACAGACAGTATATACTGGACTTAGCACTATGTCAGGAACCAGTAAGCTTATGTTGAGAAAGGATATACTTCTTAACTGACATGAGAAGGATAGCCAGTTCTCCATCATTCATATCCACCCACCCCCTGCCCCTTGAGCACATGATAAAGTGAGGATAATATCTCAACAGGAAACCTGAGGGAAACAAGCCACTGGAGGGCTCTTTGTCCTTTTCACTCTCATCTCTAAAGCTACATAATAGCAGGAACATTCATAGTGACGGCTTGCCTGACTGGGAGAGGGAAATCAGATACTTTAGCACAAGCACTTGACCTTTCAGGACGTGGAGTCAATATGGTGGTAAATTGAGTGATAATGCTGGTAGAACAGAAATGACCGGTCCAAAATCTGCTGCTGCTCCATAGAACCATGAAGCTCAGAATAAGAGCACCGTCTCCTTTCAGGTTGTGGATACCGGTGTGTAGGTGTGTGTGTGTGTGTGTGTGTGTGTGTGTGTGTGTGTGTGTGTGTGTGTGTGTGTGTGTGTGTGTGTTGTGTGTGTTGTGTGTGTGTGTGTGTGTGTGTGTGTGTGTGTGTGTGGTGTGTGGTGTGTGTGTGCGTGTGCCTGGTGCCTATGGTGTGTGTGCGTCTTACCCGGACCAGGTCCTGGGGGAACTCTCCTCTGGAGTTCTCTGGGACGTTGATTGGGGGATTACCCAGTCCCTTTTCATGCGTTTGAGCTGCCCACGGAGCTGCTGTCTGTCTGCCGCGATGGGAACCAGATCTCCTGGAGACCTGGACAGAGCTGGGGGAGCTGGATATCTTGAACCTGGAGGAGAGAAATAACATCTGTTTACCAAATTGACACATGTAAAAACCAATGGCTTTAGGTATATCTTTTATACAGTAGCCAGAAGACAAATTATCTTTACCTACCAATGAAGTTATGGAAATAATTCAAAGAATGCAAATTCTTGACAGCCTAAAACTGTTTTTGGGTAATATCATTTTACATGCTTTGTTAATATCAAACATTTACATGCTTTGCAAGAATAATGATTTCCTTAATAAACCTGTTTACAGACACATCTGAAATCAGGCTACCTGATAGGACTGATAAATGCAGAAAATCGGCAATCAAAATAAACGTTCACTCGGCATAACAAGAGGGAGGCTCGCTCGGTTGGGTTAGAACATGCACAGATCAAATACACAGCTTGAATTTCAGAATTAAGGTGTTTACATTTCTAATACTTCCAAAGATTGCTCAGAAACCAGTGTTTTAATCGGCGTATTGCTGACTTCGATTATGACCTTGGCCAATTAAGATGTTACATGACTAAAGCTATACTCGACCTACTGTCATAATCAGTTTAATATCGAAATATTAGTGTTCATGTAAACATACTCATTGACTATACCAGCTAGAGGACCCAACAAAGGAGGGGGAGGCTTTTTGATATGGTCATATTGTATTTTAGGATCTATTTCGTTTTTTGGAATTCAGTGAAGGCTAAATGCCTCCATAACGTGTGATGATGTTTTTGAACAGCCTCTCTTTCCAGGCTCTCTCTCCATGGCTGGGAATGAGAGTAGTGTTTGAGATTCTTTGTCGAGGATCGTACTGTAGCCCCTCAGTTAGCTTTAAATCACAGACCTCCTCTCATGTCCTGATAAAAGCATGCATGCACGCACACACAGGCGCACACACACACACACACACACACACACAACACACACACACACACACACACAACACACACAACACCCACACACACACACACACACACACACACACACACACACACACACACACACACACACAACACACACACACACACAGGCTTCTAAAATGGATGTGCCATCCTCCCTTGGCTGTAATGAAAGTGATTTGAAACAAAGCAGGATGGTACCTGCAAGCCAGACTCTATATAGCAGATGGCTCCATTTGCCTTCGCTGTTCCACAGAGAGAGAGACTGTTGGGAGAGAGACCCAAGTAGCTCCAGGGAAGTCACCAATACCTTGAATGCCCGATAGAAATGTAAACAAGACGCTGGCAAACTTAGGTAGAACAGTCATCCTGCAGAAGAGTCACGCTTCAGAAAGTCCCTTCTTAACTCTCTCTCGTCCGTCTGTAATTACTGATCGTCAATTTGTTACACAATATCCAAAGTACTAAAACTAGCCTAAAGCCACAGTCTGTGCAAACAGCCAAATGAATTACAGTTTTGCCACGTTACAACACGAGCCCATCCCACGCAGCCTCACCAAGCACGCAGCCCTCCCTGACCATCTGCGGAGTTGTCGGAGCGCCTCTACTAACCATGTTTGAAATCCGATTATGCTGCTTTCACACATTTGAAATGCAGAGAGGCAAGCGGACAGATAGCGGGGAACATGCATCAGAAATATCTATTACCCTATTAAACCGAAGGAGAGAGTGAGAGCGGTAATTATTTCTGACCTGGCGGCTGGAATGATGAATGGTGTGGAGGGTTTGCTTAGCAGTCTCAGCCCCAGCACAGTCACATCTATCTATCTCTGGAGAGTACTGGAGGTCTCTCTGCCCCCTACATCCTCTGACTGCTAGCCTACACTTCAGTATCCCTGAGAGCTTGGGAGTGTTTGTGTACTGTGTGTGAGAGAGTTGTGTGTGTGTGTGTGTGTGTGTGTGTGTGTGTGTGTGTGTGTGTGTGTGTGTGTGTGTGTGTGTGTGTGTGTGTGTGTGTGTGTGTGTGTGTGTGTGTGTGTGTGTGTGTGTGTGTGTGTGTGTGTGTGTGTGTGTGTGTGTGTGTGTGTGTGTGTGTGTGTGTGTGGCTATAGACAAGTACAAAATCGCCCTCTCTAAAGCCTAGGGTAGGTCTTGGTTTTCAGCCTTGTGGTGATGTTTATGCTGATGGTCGTGGTGGTGGTAGGAAAGGTCACCCTAGGCTTTAGAGAGGGAGATTTTGTACTTGTCTATAGCCACACACACAGATAGTTAGATATATGTGACTGTGCTGGGGCTGAGACTGCTAAGCCAATCGTTACTTTTTCATTGATTAAAACATTCCCCTAGGGCCGATGCGTTCGCAGTGTTTGCAAATATATCATCTAACTGCTGATGTGATTAGGGATCGCATGATGATGATTCATGACAATCATTGCATTGGAGAGAGAACCACATAACCACACCAGTGTTTCCCCTATATTCATTTAACAATGGCGGGCCGCTGCTGCTAAATTGTGACCAGCTCTTCCGAAAAACATGATGTATTTGGTAAAACATTTTCATTGTCGACTAAAACCAGATATAAAGTATGTAGAAATTATAATGGAGCTATATTGTTTTATAAGTTATTATTTGGGTATGAGTTAACATAATWTGAACTTTTAAAAGTGAGATTTTCACTGGACAGTTACTTTAAAACTGTTCATTTTCTCTCAGCCCCATGGCAAAATGTGTAGAATTGCAGGAAATTAGCTTTAAACCAGGAACATTTTGTCTCAGCAGAGGAGGGCATCAAACTATTTTGGTCATAGACCAAGTCATTGGCCACGTCCACTACCAACCCCCCAACCTCTCCCACCCCCCTTCACTAACTTTATATCTTAGGGGAAACCCTGACACGTGGTCCAATAAACTGGTGAGATTGATTTCTATATTCTATCATAGATTTGATTACTACCAATGTTCCCTCTAAACTGTGCGCGGGCGCACAGTAGCCCCGAGACTGCCGCGCAGCTCCAATGGACTGCCGCGCAGAATAAATACTGTATCAACCCACAAAGAGAAGCACTAGATTAAACTTCACAAAACTTTTTAGAGTGTYCCCTGTTAGTTAACACAATCAACGTTTCACTTTACTGTGGCAATGGTGATCGAATCAACTCAATATTAGCCACTTTCAATGCAACATACCGAAACAAAACAAACTATGCAAGAGATTTTGTTGTAGGCAGAATGTATTGGAGTAGGATTCTATTTCATTGACATGCACCACACAGCTCATACTGCGGCATAACCAATCAGAGCTGCAGTAGGCCTATATGCAAATAGATCATGCCATTTACTTTGACCTGGACAGTGTTTACAGCAGGACCTGCGTTTGTTTTGAGATCAAARCTAGAGCTGCATGTAGCCACGTGTGCACATTTTGTTCATTTCCTTTGCTAGTTAGTGAGTTATTAGCCCAGTTATAGATCATTTGTAGTCATCAATAGGGGAGGTATTGCTTCCTACAAGAGCACAAAACGTGTACATTTCTTGACATCTTTCAAAAGCTAGTCAGATAAAGAGCTTTTTTGATGTCTTAAAGGGGCAATGTTGCATTTTGAGACAAGCTTAAATAAGCTAAATAGCCAATAGGCAGAGGGTAGCATCATTTGTCTGATTCTCTGTAATAATGGTATGGGAATAATAATGCATTTTATTTTGTAAAGTGTTTTCTTGCATTAAACATCACCACCATTTTCAGTCACCTCTTTGTCAATTGTTTTTGATGATAGGACACTCTGGTATGCCTAGAATATGATTAAATAGCTACAGTAGCCTACATGGCAACTGTTAAAACTGTAACTTAAAGCGGTTACAGACTCAGTGTTCACAGTAAACACCCGCTGGAAGTTGCACAGAATTTTCACAATGTTCAAGTTTGCGCTCAGCAGACCTGCAATTTGCTCAGTGATGAGAAAAATTAGAGGGAACATTGATTACTACCATAATCATCCAGGCCAAAGCAACAACTGTCCATACAATCACATAGAAAACAACACAGACATCTAGGGTCAATCAGAGTCTTCTAAAATGGACATGATTACCCATGATGGTCTTCCTATTTCTATTTAAAAGCTACTGTGGCCAAGCCCCTTGTTTATCTGGCCTGGACAAGTGTACATTTCTCTTTAAATGAACGACATGTGTGACTAATGGTGTCATTAAAATCACATACCTGCAGCAGTCACTGTGGTAAATGAGCATCAGCGCCCTAACAATGCTGTTTTCAAAACTCTCACTAAATCATCCCCTGTAGAAGTTTAATTTGAAACCACAAAATGCCTTCATTGCTGCTGCTGCTGCTGTTGGCCCACTGCACTCACACCAATTTGACATAACTGCAAAAATTTGCATTTAATCTGGAGGCTTATAAAAGAATGCACTCGCCTTTTATGTGATGTTTCGGAGAGGTGCTTTTGAAATGGGCTGCTTGTGCAGCTAATTTGTTCTGTATATGACTGGAGGAATGTATTTTCAGATGGTGTCTTTGTTGAACAAAGAGGCTCATTGTGCTGTACTTAAGAGGCATTCATTAACAATAATAGTCCACAATGTATGAAGATCAGACAACGCAGACTTCAATAATTCAACCTAAAAATCGGAGAGAGAGAGAGAGAGAGTTTAAATGTGAGTCTGTGCACTCTAGCCAATTAACACCATTCCAGCTAGTGAGAGAGACAGACTTTCACAGGTTATGACCATTGAACTGAACAGAAACACATAATCCAGCAGTGAGAATGAGGCTAGAAATAAAAAAACAGCCGTTTGAGCCTTGTTTCTCCTCATCTCCCTGTTCTCTCTCTCAATTACACACTTGATTACATAACCACATCACACGGCCTCTTTCATCTACAGAACATTGACTGAATGGCAGGATCTTTGAAGCCTAGAGACAGATGCTCCCTGTTCTCTGAATCACCACTAGGGGTGCACTGCAATGTACTACCCTCTGGTTGGATGACAATGATACAGCCATAAACATCGCCGCTGCCGCCACAAGGAAGCTGATTGAAATCAGTCTTTATGAGGAGCTATTCTGCATCTGTTGTGTGTGGCGCCGCTACTCACTGACCGTGTTGAGTATATGATTGTGCTCCCCTTTAAATTGACACATTACGTTTTAATTAGCAAGCATCCATCCCAGTCTCCCGGAACACCTGCTACAATTTAGGGAACAAATCATCTGTGAATGCTCCGGCACGGCTAATAAGAGGAAGGAATTAGATGCAGGGGCGGATTTGGAATTGGAACATTCCACATTCCACAATGCTACCCGAAGTCACAAATAATCAAGAAACATTAGAGAGAGAGAGGAGAGGGTGGAAAGGAGAGAGGATGTGTGCGGAGGTGTTGGACGTACCTGTTGGCTCTGGCCTATAGGTGGCGTTAATCTCACTTGGGTCTGCCATTGCTGCTGATTGGTCTCGTCCCTGGCCACGATCACTAGGGGCACCGCCCGGAGGGTGGACACGGTCAAGGGCCTGAGGGCGTAGACCACTCCGTCAGCCTCTATACGGAAGTCGAACGGGTTACTGCACTCGAACTGCACCAGTCCACCTTGGCCGCAGTTCACAAACTTCACTGTAAGAGAAAGAGGGAGAGAAGAGACAGAACATCAGATTGAAGCTGAGGCAACCAGGGAGAGAGAAAGACAGTGAGTAGACACTCAGACAGAAAGACGGACACTCAGACAGAAAGACGGACACCACTCCCAGTCTGTGTGGTATAGTCCACAAAGGTTCTCCAATTCCTCCTAAAACTCATACATAATGTATTTCAAGCTGTGCCCCAAAAGTATTGTTTAAAACTGGTGCAGTAGAAAGAGAGAAGGAGAAAGTGAGAGAAAAAATAGAAAAAGAAAGAAAGCAAAAGGGAAATGATACACCCCTGAAGGGCACTTGCTGAATCACAACGAATATATCTAAAATACCAAAACATTGTTTTTTTAAACTGATGTGCCAATTAGACTGTGGCTAAATGCACTGTTGTGTCTGGGTAAATAGAAGCACCAGCTTAAATAAATAAGAGGGGAATCATTTACATAGGTTCCAGACTTTTTCTTATTGCTTTTACCTCAAGATGTTGCATGCCAGCTTCTCCCCAATAACAAACACGTATGCTTTGCCGTGGTCGGCTAGCAATCCTGACTCTCAGGGAGTGAGAAGTGTGTGATGTTTATTTCATCAGTGTGTACACATACATATACACACAGCTGCAGTGACACACACACACACATACACAGCTCCTTGGACTCTAGTACACAGTCCCAGAGCACTTCAGTGGCAGTGGTCTAACATTGGTTCATGTTTCAGGTGAGTGACAGTGCATCTCAAACACCACACCTGCACCTGCACACACACACACACACACACACACACACACACACACACACACACACACACACACACAGTTCTACTCGTTTAAACACACATAAACAAACATCTATGCACACACACACACAGAGAGAACAGAAAAACAGCCAGCATACAGATAATACTGAAACTCCTCCAAGCTAAAGTGATCAGATGTAAATATATATAATTTCTGTGTAGGCTGCACCGATGCCATTTTAAATTATTAAACCAGACGGCAAATTACTTAACAAAAGCCTTGAAGAAGGACATCTAATCTCCCATTCTTGTATTACCTTGAGGACAGACAGAGCTACAGAGAGCTGCGATTTCAGTGGGACTTTACACTGGGAGCACAGCAGTGGGAGGGAGCACATCACATGTGGGCCTGTGGAGGGAGGGAGGTTGAGCCCTGGCTCTGAACAAGAACTAAGGTTTAACCCCTGGCCCTATTGACGGGGTGCTGATCAGGGATGTTGGAGTGTGAAAAGCAAAATAGGAGCTACAATTCTTTGGTGCACGCACGCACGCACACCGAAATACAATTCACCACCTACTAATAACAACCTTTCAGTGACAGAAATAATTAAAACTGTCTTGCTAGTTAAACTAAAGAGAATGTATTTTGTGTTCACTTGCATCCGGCTCTCAAAATAATACACAACATGTACCAGAACCTTTCTACAGTGGCTTGTGAAAGTATTCACCCCCCTTGGCATTTTTCCTATTTTGTTGCCTTACAACCTGGAATTGAAATAGATTTTGGGGGGGTTTGTATCATTTGATTTACACAACATGCCTACCACTTTGAAGATACAAAATATTTTTAATTGTGAAACAAACAAGAAATAAGACAAAAAAACTGAAAACTGGAGCGTACAATACTTTGTAGAGCCACCTTTTGCAGTAATTACAGCTGCAAGTCTCTTGAGGTATGACTCTATAAGCTTGGCACATCTAGCCACTGGGATTTTTGCCCATTCTTCAAGGCAAACTGCTCCAACTCCTTCAAGTTGGATGTGTTCCGCTGTTGTACAGCAATCTTTAAGTCATACCACAGATTCTCAATTGGATTGAGGTCTGGGCTTTGACTAGGCCATTCCAAGACATTTAAATGTTTCCCCTTAAACCACTCGAGTGTTGCTTTAGCAGTATGCTTAGGGTCATTGTCCTGCTGGAAGGTGAACCTCCGTCCCAGTCTCAAATCTCTGGAAGACTAAAACAGGTTTCCCTCAAGAATTTCCCTGTATTTAGCGGCATCCATCATTCCTTCAATTCTGACCAGTTTCCCAGTCCCTGCCGATGAAAAACATCCCAACAGCATGTTGCCACCACCATGCTTCACTGTGGGGATGGTGTTCTCGGGGTGATGAGAGGTGTTGGGTTTGTGCCAGACATAGCGTTTTCCTTGATGGCCAAAAAGCTCAATTTTAGTTTCATCTGACCAGAGTACCTTCTTCCATA
This sequence comes from Salvelinus sp. IW2-2015, assembly GCF_002910315.2. NCBI lineage: Eukaryota > Metazoa > Chordata > Actinopteri > Salmoniformes > Salmonidae > Salvelinus > Salvelinus sp. IW2-2015. Next base: position 25,473,135 of record NC_036871.1, read on the forward strand.
TGTTTGCGGAGTCTCCCACATGCCTTTTGGCGAACACCAAACGTGTTTGCTTATTTTTTCTTTTAGCAATGGCTTTTTTTCTGGTCACTTCCATAAAGCCCAGCTCTGTGGAGTATACGGCTTAAATTTGTCCTATGGACAGATACTCCAATCTCCACTGTGGAGCTTTGCAGCTCCTTCAGGGTTATCTTTGGTCTCTTTTTTGCCTCTCTGATTAATGCACTCCTTGCCTGGTCTGTGAGTTTTGGTGGGCGGCACTCTCTTGGCAGGTTTGTTGTGGTGCCATATTCTTTAAAAACAAATTATAATGGATTTAATGGTGCTCCGTGGGATGTTCAAAGTTTCAGATATTTTTTTATAACCCAACCCTGATCTCTACTTCTCCACAACTTTGTCCCTGACCTGTTTAGAAAGCTYGTTTGTCTTCATGGTGTCGCTTGCTTGGTGGTGCCCCTTGCTTAGTGGTGTTGCAGACTCTGGGGCCTTTTAGAACAGGTGTATATACTAAGATCATTTGACAGATCATGTGACAATTAGATTGCACACAGATGGACTTTATTTAGGGGGATAAATACTTTTTCAAGACAYTGCATTATGGAACATAAAGCACAATGGCTAAACCACCACAGCAGGTGACGGAGCCATTTTCCCAATGGCAAAGTATTGTGAAATTGTGAAAATGGGCAAAGCGTAAAGAGAGGTGAAAAACATTCACTTGATCTGACTGTTGACTTTCACAGTGGACACAAAGTTATCCAGTGAAGTGTACCTTACTGAATGAACCACCATGTCCTCACAAAAAGAGGCCCGAACTACAGGCATTTTCTATGTATAAAGAAATGCATAACAGAAGAGAGTAGAGAGACACCTAGAGATAGATAGAGAGAAGAGAGAAAATAATGAGGGTTCTAATCAATTAATACTGTACAAGCACTGAGCCTTGTTGGTTGAAAATAAAACACTGAACTAAAATGTATTCAGAGGGTTCTCAACAAGATGAATGAAAATACAATCCTGCTTTACTTCATCACGTTCGTAGAGAGGGAGGGAGAAACTGTTGAAAGGGCCCTGGATGCAACCCTTTACACTGTGCTACAGTTAACGCAGCACATCTGCAAAACAAAGCCATAGCAGTGCACTGATCTGCTGCACCTGAGGAATTGCCATTCATCTAAATATTGATGAAAAGCACACAAAGGTGTCTCAGAGAGTGGCTCGGCATTGTGGGGGAAAGAAGCAAAGTGAACACTATGAAATTAAGATATACAAGAATAAACAGAGGAGTATCTATCCTATGCCTATATGCTGGAACATACTAAGTGCCTATATATTGATCTGCACACTGCTCAGAGCAACCTCATCCAATTWGTTTTTTTCTGTCTGTTTGAACCTGGCAAGCCAACTTCAGAGCGCGATGTGACCTTGGTTAGCTGAAGTTGTTTCCTTCCAGCCTTCAGGCAATCACCTCCACAGCACTAGTCCGTCTGATGCTCAGACACATACAGAATACAGAGAGAAGTGTCAGAACAGCTCAGCTCACAATGACAGCTTCTACTGGGTGGATGAGACTTGAGAGACAACATATCGTTGAAGGGAGAGGTGGCACAATCTACTTCACACACTCTATTCTTAAATTAGGTATATTGATTGGTTGGCTAAAGTGCTTTGTGCTTTACTTATTAACCTATAAGATCAAATAAATACATTTGATTTGATTTGATCAAAGAGATGATAGATCCAATAAATGTTTTGATCTAAATCAACCCAAAACCATGTACTGTACACATTCTATATGTATGCACCTGGATGGAACATATGCTGATTTGTGTAGTGAGCACACCGTTAGAGAGAGAGAGAGGAGAGAGAGGAGAGAGAGAGAGAGAGAAGAGAGAGAGAGAGAGAGAGGAGAGAGAAGAGAGAGAGAGAGAGAGAGAGAGAGAGAGAGAGAGAGAGAGAGAGAGAGAGAGAGAGAGAGAGAGAGAGAGAGAATGAGTGGGTGGTTGGGATTGGCCTCTTTATATTGCTTCATCTTAATTAGCATTTATGGGGCTGCTCTAGCTGCTGAGCCTAGCTCAAAGATTTTTGTTCTTCAGGTGAAGGATAAATACAAACAAGGCTGCATTGTTCCATGTTCCATGTGAGGGTAGACAGTGTGTGTGTGCGTGCGTGCGTGCGTGTATTCTCTCGTGGACAGACTACATAAACATAAATGGTACCGTAAATCTGTCATGATACAATGGAATGCATGAGATAACGAGCACCATTAGGTCTTGGATTTCAGAAGGAGATAGGACAGTTGGTGCAGATGGAACAGTTGCAAAGAGAGAAGGTAGAGCTTTTCTTTCCGGTTCCGATCCTCCTTGTCTCTCTTCTTTTAACACGCATAGACCCAGAACTTAATTGAGCATCTGACCAATTACGCAAGACTTTAGTTCTGTGTTAACTGATATTAGTGTGTATGTAATACCCTGGGTTAGCCTACACTCGACTATAGTGGTTTCCTTGTGAGTCTTTGAGGCACCGAGGCCTGTTGTTTGGCTGCTGAGCTGAGCTCCTGTTCCCTAGCTCGGTCTGAGATTTGGCCATGTGAACACCTCTGGGAGGCCCTTCAGCAACCAGGCGCCATGGCAATCGCTGTGCAAATTCCCAGCAGGCAGCACAAATTCCAATAATAATGAATGGGGATGTCCAGCGTGTGTCTATTCATTTATCATGGCCAGCTCCCCAACCCCCATTCCCCAGCCCCCAAGCTCCCATAGCCCATAGGAGACCAGAGCAGCATTTACTGTACTAACCCTGGATGTTCCAGTTTATCTACAGTATATCTAGATTTATTAGCTCCCGGAGGTATAACGAAACTGAAAGAGATCCTTGCTGCCACCACCACCACCTCGGCATATCAGACATGTCGTCATGGCCACAAGGCCAGGGAGATAAAGGCCTTTGGTTTGGACAGAAATGCCGATGCAGCAGAGAGAGGGGTATATACTGCTGCTGCTGCTGCTACTACTGCTGCTGGGGTGGAAGAAAGCGGGCCAGTCAGCAGAAAGGCCAGTCCAACTAATGCCCCACGCCGGGGCCCAAAATTACCTCTGACTCAACGAGCCCATTCACAGGCTTATAGAAACCCTCGTAGCTGACTAACAACACAAAAACCACAGCTAACCTTCCCAATGTGTCACTCTTTTGTCTGTCTCCATCACGTGCTGCTGCTTATAGAGAGGCACAAATACAGAGAGCAGATAGAGAGAGAACAGAGAGAGAGAAAGAAAGAGAGAGGGATACATCRTTTGGTTAATTTGCAGCGTTCTCGAGAACGTCACAAGGAACAGTTGTAAAAAAAAAAAAAACGCAATCAGATGCAGCATATCTCACAGTGGGAACACATAAAGAGGCTGTCCGTGGTAGCCTAACGTCAAGAGAGTACATCAAATGTTCCAGCCTATACCTTTTTATGCCTGTCTGCAAATCCAAATCCAGTAAGCTTGTAAAAGGCTCAAGGTCCCTGTAATGAGCTGTAAATGTGACAAGGCAGAAGCACCACGTCATGTGGTTCGTCCTGATATTTCCATCATTCATCTCCAGCTGGTGATGTCACTGACAGGTGTGAAATACTCAGCATAGGTGTTTCATCAGTCACCTAACAGAAATGCAGACCCCGGCGAATGCTCCAGAGGCAATTCCATCGGGCAAATGCCTGGACGCCACTGACAAAATGCATTATTCACGAACACAGTTCACCAAATCTAATTCATGCTCCAACGCTGGCCCTAGCTGACTGCATTGGGGATGAGGAAATGCAATACAGAAAATAGGTTCAAAATTAGCTGTGCTCGGTAGAACGTACATGCAAGAGGACGTTGATTACGAGATGGTCGCTAAACTGTAGCTGATCCACGTCGCACTTCAGTGTCTTAATTCAAATTAAAGTGCTAAGAAAGTCACTCTGCTATTGGAAAATATAACAGGGGCTAAATGAATGAATGGCAATTCATGTGACACAAAATGTCATGTGAAATTAGGACTGTATACTATATACACCGAACGTACAAAACATTAGGAACACCTTCCTAATATTGTCTGGATGTCCTTTGGGTCGTGGATAATTCTTGATAAAAACAGGAAATTGTTGAGAATGAAAAACCCAGCAGCGTTGCAGTTCTTGACACACTTAAACTGTTGCGCCTGGCAGCTACTACCATACCTCGTTCAAAGGCACTTCAATCTKTTGTCTTGCCCATTCACCCTCTGAATGGTACACATATCCAATCCATGTCTCAATTGTCTCAAGGCTTAAAAATCCTTCTTTAACCTGTCTCCTCCCCTTTATCTACACTGATTGAAGTGGAATCAATAAGGGATCATATCTTTCACCTGGATTCACCTGGTCAGTCTATGTCATGGAAAGTGTATTCCAGTCTATGTCATGGAAAGTGATTGCACTTCGTCTTTTCTACTATGGCGTAATACCTTTCACAATATTTCATCCTATAATTAGCCAATTATTATGTAAAATCAAAAGGAACACCATACGAATGCTTTTAAAATATCAAAGCTGGATACTACCCATAATTATGCATGTCTGTGTACTTCATTCACATGTAGGTGGTGTTTAAGCATTTACTATGAATACATTTTCTACAGTCTCAAGGGTAATTAGCAAACAACTTCCATTTTAGCTGGTAAGTCTCTTTAGCTTAGWTTTTTCTCAAACTCTGTCGACCATCTTAAGAATCTAAAAACCCATTTATTGTGAGGGAGATGAGGCTTGAGCAGCAATAACCCTGTGTTCAGTAAAATGAAGCTCTTGAGAGAAAGTAAACAGTTTACAGTTGATGTCTGGATGGTAGGATGATGAGGTTGGGCTTTGCCAGACTTCAGCCTTGCTTGAAGGGGTTTTACTAATGCAGTGCACTTCAAACACCATGGAGATCCATGTGTTTAAGGCTCTGACTAAAATATGTACAGGATTCACATGAAAGAAACATGGGGAAATGTCGACTTTCTCCAATAATGTCTTTCTGCTAAATAAACATGTAAAGAGGGAAAGGGCTATGAAGTCACACCGGCTACACTATAGCCAGCAGCCTTACATTCTTGTGGTGACCAACACCCACAACAATTACGTGTTATTGCAGAAGACATAGTCCCCTCCTGAAACAGAGGCTTCAATTAACGGATGAAAACACTCTAACAAATTGCAACGATACCACCTTTCTTTATTATGCTCGCCCACACTGGCACAAACACACACAAAGAAACACAACCAGCACAAGCAGCATCATCATAGCAGCGAGCAGCAATATCCTATGCAGGTCCCTTTTAATCTCAGATAGACTGACCCATGGCCTCTCTGGATATGCTAAACAGACCCCCCGTCCCGTCCCGAGGGAATAAAACTAGCCTTCTTCCATAAATGAGATTCTCTCCTGTTCTCCTTTCTCTTTACACTTAAAAGTTCTCTCACATCAGCATATGCCCATTTGCTCTCTTGGGGGCTAGCGGACYTGTCTGACAGTCGTTGTATTGGGAGAACAATAACAAGGTAAGATGATCGACTGCCTGCCAGTGCCCAACAGCCACCTCCATTTACTTCACTGAGAGGGAGATGCATCTAGCTTCTCTGGATCTGGCCCATTAAGGTACAAAGGCCCTGTGTTGTTCTGGCTAACCTGCAGAAATTAGTCTTAGCTAGCTATATCTCCTCTGGGTTACAGTATCGTCATCATAATATGAAGGGGTTGTATTGTCATTGTGAAGACTCTGAAGCGAATCAAAGGGTTGTTAGCTGTTGTGTTCTAACTGCTGTTTTCTACAGCTAGCATGTCAAAATTAGCCTTAGTCTTCTCCTTGTTAGGCTACATCATCATATGAGAACCTCTTATTATGAAGGCTGAAGAGCTTTTGAAGAGCTTTTAGTCACGGAATGAAATGCTGCCTGTTAGCTGCTGATAGACGAGGAAAGTTCTGACTGGTCTAAACGGGTCACTTTGAAAGACTCAAGGAGATACCACATATTTAGAAGTCCATCAGTCTTTGTTGGGTAAATTTGATTATTCTAGTGTGTGTTTTCTGGTGCCACATCGTCTTGCGCCTAGCGTCTCGCTGGATTACTGTGTCATTGGAGCCAACAGCTGATAATGGCTAAGCTACATCCTTCTATACTAATCAGCAACATAGCTACTGGGATTTGGGTTCTGCGAGCGGAGTGATCAGGACGGCCGCTTGATACAGCGGCTCAGGCTTTAGGATGATATTAAACTGACCACATTATTAACAGGATGTCAAGTAGCTCCCTACAGCTCTTTATGACGACGTTAGCATGGCTAGCTAGTAGCTAACTCAATGCTAATACATACAGGTTAATGGAGAATATCAGATAAATACGACAATATTACACTCGTTTTAACTGCTAGGGAGCCAAAACTTCTTACCACTGTCTTTCATTCTGCTTAGAAGAGTCCTGAATTTCTTCTGACCACGTGAAACGGTCAGATCACGCATTGAAGAAATATTACCCACTTCTTTGAAGGAGATCACCAGTAGCATACCATAACCGCTAGCATGTTTCACATCTCCTTCGCTCTCTCTGAGATCAAAGCGAGATAATGAAAATCTATTTCTTTGAACAATTAAAACTGTAGTTTTAACTGTAAACGATTATGGGGCTAACAGAGGGGCCAGTGTGTGTGTCCATATAAAACCACTCTAACCTCTCCTCCCGTTGGAATCTATCTGACTGTAGCTGCCTGGGCCGGCACTGCCCAGAACCCTTCGGACAACGTTAAATCAATGTTATTAGAAATAAAACGGTTTAACTTTGTGTCTTTAACAGCCGTCCTTTAGCTCCCCCTCCCATAAAGGTCATCCAGTTTTAATTGCTCTCTACCCTTGTTCAATTTTTAACTGCTGAACATTGCTCAATTTGTCCAATCTGCAGGCTAACACCTTCCATGAGAGAGGGATGGAGGGAGTGAGTGAGGGAAGGAGGGAAAGAAGAGGAGGGCAAGGAAAAGCAATCTATGTGAGGATAGATCTCAGAGGGGCGGATCCTAAGACGCCTTTTCAAAATCAGATTATGAATAATAAGCCACTTTCAGTGTCCACATTCATTGGAACTTACTGCAGCAGCGTGTATAACCAAGGTTATTTCCCAGTGACCATACAGTGAAGGGAAACACATTTGTCCAACGTTACACAGCTTTCTGCATCCTTTTCAGCTGGGCTACAGTACTGTTAAAGTGCCATTACTTCTGAGGCACTGAGAATTTGACACAGGTCAGCCCTGGAATGGAAGGCTGGGAAAAATTGCCAGCCAATGGAAAAGAACAATAGACAATAGAAATACAATTTTGCCAAAGCTAATGAATGTGAAATGAACTTTAGATTCACCGTCAACATAAAATGATGTTATTATTTCACTCACAAAACATATTGAAACAAACAGACACCCACACAAACAAAAATAGAGCCAACAGTCTCACTCTCACATATAGACACACAGCACCACTGACATCCAATTTTCTAAAACATGGAAGGAAGTGAAAAGCTTTTACCCTTAACTCTGCACTGAAATAACTGAAATCACCTTTTGAAAACCACTCTGGTACAATATAAGGGCCATTACTGAGTCCACTCAGATGGAGTAACACGGTAAAAGCAAAAAAAAAACTATAAACATGGTAAAAGCAGTTCAAACAGGTCCTATACCTGTATAAGACCTTACTTTAATATACCAGTACTCTAACTGCACTCAGAACATGGGGCTCTCATATAAAACCTTGAAAGAAGAAGGCCAGCCATCAACCTTGCTATCATCAGCTGATCAGTTAAAACCCTGCTGAGGAAGGCAGGGTCCAGGGCTAGAAATGGAGCCAGGCAGAGAGAGGGAACATATTTCTGTTGGCTGCATTGCTGGATCACGAGGGGGCTGGCCACTAAAGTGCCTGAGTGCAACCTGTAATGGGGCATTAGCCGGGGCTTTTGATCTGAAACCCAGGACTTCAAAGCTATTCTTTTTATCCCCTTGATCATTTGTCAGAATGCCTCTGTCATAAAAAAACGCTGTGGCCGAGAGAAAACAATGAGTGCTGAGGTCTCCAATGTGGGCATGTTTTAATTGGGGCTCATACGTTTTTTAAATCATCACTCCAGTCAATCAAAAAGGGGGCTGTCACCGGGTTGTTCCTCACAGCAGGGTCTGGCTGGGAGTTGTAGTTTCCAACAGGCCAATATTCTTCATAGTTTAGTGCAGAAAACGTGACAATTAACTACAATGACCATAATCCATTGCGCGCCTACTTGTACAGTCAGTGTTTATTTTACACGTGCTATGGAAAAGAGACAGAAGAATGTGCAATTGATGGATAGGGAGTAGTTGCTTCGCGACGGATCTCTACCAGAAAATACTAAGTCACGTGTCAAACTCATTCCACAGAGGGCCGAGTGTTTGCAGGTTTTTGCTCCTTCCTTGTACTTGATTTATGAATTAAGGTCTCTAATTAGTAAAAGAAGTCCCTTCACCTGGTTGTTTAGGTCTTAATTGAAAGGAAAAACCAAAAACCTGCAGACACTAGATCCTCCATGGAATGAGTTTGACCTCCCTAATCTAAGTATCTAGCAGTCATAAAAGTATGCCTTTACTTTGAAGAACTACTAAAATAGTGATTTTGTCAGACAGTATAGGCAGCAAGTCTATAGACATGAGATGATTACTTGGAATGAAATAATAAAGTCATCAAATAAAAACATTGTAATATACACAACAACTGAAATATTTGCTTAAAGTAAAGTAATGTGATTAAATGATGATCAATAAGTAATAAGCAGTAATGGGCAGTGACTACCGTCATGGGATGGCATTCAACCCACATAATGAATAGTGCATTTGTGACTCGTTTCAGGAAACTAGACATATGTCACGCGTCACTACTTCACAGGAGAGCCATTTGAACGTAAACTTTTTYTTTAATCAAAATGCGTTTTGGGGCAGAAATGCCTACTGGAACATGTGAACTTTCATTTGCCTTAATAACAAACTTGTATGCCATCTGTAAATACAATTGTTAAATTACAAGCCTAGTTGGTTTTGCCACAGAAAAAGTCAGCAACCTTCCCACTAGCCATGATTGGCTGAAATAATGAGTGGGCTAGAAATGCCTAGAGATGAGTTCGGATTGGTCTGCCATGTAGCAAGCTTCTGTCCATAAAATGAGCTGGTCAGTATGTGAAGGTAATCCTTTCTAACAGTGCTTTTTTGAAAGATATCACATAGTAGAACTGCATAAGTGTTGCTCTCCACTTTCTGGAGGACTGAGTTTTGAAATCAGTAGAAATAGAGTATGATAGCTAAGGAGATGGAGAAAATTCCAGCGTTTGATTGCAAATATGCAGACGGAGTCAAAAAGAGAACACACAGAAGGCTGTTGTATAAAACGCCCGTCTCCGGATTACCTCTTCAAACTAAGGGCAACCATGGCATCCATAACAGAGAGGGAGAAGCATCCAACCATGTATACAGGTAAGATGATCTAGCTAGCTACATTTTCAGATATTACACGTTTCTAATTTTGTCAGAACGTTGTTTTCATTTCAAGTTAAAGTGTACTGTTAGCTAGCTAGCTAACGTTACATGTATGATCTGTGTAGTAATAGCCTAATTGTTAGCTACCTAACATTGAACCTGATTGATTAGCTACCTGCAGATTCATGCAGGGTAGTAACGTTATGAGTTGGGATTACGGTTCATTGTTTAGCTAGCTAGCTACATGTCTAAACAAAATACTCCACTATGCAAGTAACTATTTCAATAGAATGTTTATGATGTCACTTCGACAACTGTTGATAGATGTAGCTGGCAAATTCGCTCTGGCTATCTACTGTCACGCCCTGATCTGTTTCACCTGTCTTTGGGCTTGTCTCCACCCCCTTCCAGTTGTTGCCCATCTTCCCCATTACCCCTGTGTACTGTCCTCCTGGTTTTTGACCCTTGCCTGTCCTGACCACTCTGCCCGTCCCTGACCCTGAGCCTGCCTGCCGTCCTGTACCTTTGCTCCACCTCTATATTACTGAACTCTGCCTGTCCCTGACCCTGAGCCTGCCTGCCGTCCTGCATCTTTGCTCCAACTCTGGATTATCGACCCCTGCCTGCCTTGACCTGTCGTTTGCCTGCCCCTGGTGTTACAATAAACATTGTTACTTCGACATGGTCTGCATCTGGGTCTTACCGTATCCTGATAGTACGAACTGGCCATGACTGACCCAGCAGACCCGGGCCAGCTGCGCGACGCCATCTCCTCCCAAGGAGCCGCCATCGGGAGGCATGAGGAACTGCTTCGTGGCTTTATAGAGGGGGTCCAAATGTTGGCTGTACGCCATGACCGGGCATTGAACAGTTTGCTGGAGCAATTCCGTGGGTTGTCTCGGAGGCAGCCTACCACGGTGGTAACCCTGCAGCTTCTCAGTGACTCAGCTGCTAGCAGCGCTGTCTCATTGGCCACTCCACCTTCTTGGGAGCCTCGTTTACCCCCCGCAGGTACGCTTCAATGGAGAGTCGAGCACCTGTTGGGCAATTCTAGCTCAGTGTGCCCTCATTTTCGAGCTTCAGCCCTCCTCCTTCCTCTCAGAATGCTCCAAGGTAGTCTATCTCATCATGCTGATGTCCGTGAGGGCTCTCACCTGGGCTACTGCTGTATGGGAACAGCATCCGGCCATATGCGTTAGTCTGGAGGGGTTTGTGGAAGAGGTGAAGAAGGTTTTTTTAGCCCTGTTCTCCGGGAGAGAAGCTGCCCGGGAGCTAATCCAGCTTCGGCAAGACTCCTGCAGTGTGGCTGACTATGCGAGAGATTTCCGCACATTGGATAGTGCTTGGAACCAGGAAGCACTGTTCGATATGTTCCTGCACGGTGTCTCGGAGGAGGTCAAGGACGAGCTTGCTGCTCGGGAGTTACCTATGGATCTCGATTCCCTCATCGCTTTGACTACCCGTATAGATGGGCGACTTCATGAATGACAGAGGGAGAGGAAATTCAACTTCGCTCACACGTCCAGGGATTCCACCTTGCCTCCGAGTCAATCCCGGAAGTCCCCGACGATCCCGTTGTCGAGAGAACCCGAGGCCTCCCGACCTGCCMCGAGAGTCGCCGGAGTMGGCTGAGTCACGCTTCCCGAGCATATGCACCTAGGTAGAGCTGGGCTATCGCCAGCGGAATGGCAATACAGGATCAACACGAAGAGTTGTCTGTATTGCGGGACTCGTGGTCATTTTGTGTCCTCTTGTCCTTTAAAGGGATCAGGCTCACTGGTAGGAGCGAGTACTCTGGTGGGACATATGGAGAACTTTCCTGCTTCCCTTGCTTGCACCCATGTTCCTGCCATTCTGCTGTGGGGTAGCCAGTCTAAATCTCTTCGGGTCCTCATTGACTCTGGGGCCAAAGAGCCACCCTGGCTTCCGAGCTGAACATCCCCACTCAGCCCCTCTCCACTCCCATGGAGGTTAGAGTGCTGGACGGGTGCCCTATAGGCCGGGTCACTGATATTACCACTCCCATCAACCTACGGGTGTCAGGGAATCACAGCGAGACTATTCAAGTCTCCTCAGATTCCTGTGGTATTGGGATTCTCCTGCCTCCAGCGACACAATCCCCTCATCAAATGGTCTACTGGTGCCATCGCCACACTTATTGCCTGAAGTCAGCTCTGCCTGCCCCGGGATGTCTTCCTAGGTGCTTGGAAATTTCCCCTGACCTCTTCGCCAGCCCCGCAGAGTACCGGGACCTCCGGGAGGGGTTCAGTAAGGCCCGGGCCACTTCGCTTCCGCAGAACCGACTGGTGTCCAAGAAGGTCAAGCCTTAGGCACCGGCACGCCGCTATAGTGACGCAGCTACACCCCTAGAAGCCAAGACCTTTCCCCCCCGCTCCAAGATCATCTGCCCCTCTGCTGTTCATCCTCTGTTGCCCCGTACCCTCCATATTTTTCCTACCTTTTCTGTGTCTAGAATGAAAACTATGTCTGACTGCCTCGTCTCCTGTTTCCAGTTCGTCTTGTTTGTCAAGCTCCCCAGCGTTCGTCCTGTCAGCTCCTGTCTTTTTCTCGTCCACCTGGTTTTTGACCCTTGCCTGTCCTGACCCTGTACCCGCCCGTCTGACCACTCTGCCCGTCCATGACCCTGAGCCTGCCTGCCATCCTGTACTTATGCTCCACCTCTGGATTACTGAGGTCTGCCTGTCCCTGACCCTTTATTTATTTMATTTCACCTTTATTTACCAGGTAGGCTAGTTGAGAACAAGTTCTCATTTACAACTGCGACCTGGCCAAGATAAAGCAAAGCAGTGCGTCACAAACCACAACACAGAGTTACACATGGAATGAACAAACATACAGTCAACAATACAATAGAAAAAGTCTATACACAGTGTGTGCAAATGAGGTAGGATAGGGGAGGTAAAGCAATAAATAGGCCATAGTGGTGAAATAATGAAAGTTAAATATTCCCCCAAAATATTTTTGAATTTCGTGCGCTGCCTTTTCAGCGGAATGTTGGGTGGGGGGGGGTTCCGCTAGCGGAACGTGTGTCCTAGAAAGGTTAAACACTGGAGTGATACATAAAGGTAAGGGAATATTTATGATGTAATTTCGTATTTCTGTTGACTCCAACATGGCGGAGAAATGTTGTGCATTTCTGAGCGCCGTCTCAGATATTGCATGGTGTGCTTTTTACAAAAGTTTTTTTTAAATCTGACACAGCGGTTGCATTAAGAACCAGTGTATCTTTAATTATATGTAAAACATGTATCTTCATCAAAGTTTTATGATGAGTATTTCTATTATTTGACATAGCTCTCTGTAATTACTCCGGATATTTTGGAGCATTTCTGAACATGCGCCCATGTAAACCAAGATTTTGGCTATAAAATGCACCATTATCGAACAATGTATTGTGTAACATGATGTCATATGAGTGTCATCTGATGAAGATGTTCAAAGGTTAGTGATTCATTTTATCTCTATTTCTCTATTTTATCTCTATTTCTGGGTTTTGGAAAGCTATCTTTGCTGGGGAAAATGGCTGTGTTTTTTTGGATTTGGTGGTGAGCTAACATAAATATATGTTGTGTTTTCGCTGTAAACATTTTAAAAATCGGACATGTTGGCTGGATTCAAAAAGAGTTTATCTTTAATTTGCTGTATTGGACTTGTTAATGTGTGAAAGTTAATATTCCCCAAAATATTTTAGA